>NC_138033.1:23510051-24090025 GCF_964106645.2 Podarcis pityusensis | reverse complement strand
GCACAAGGCCCTATACTTGCTTCTGCTTAGATGCCTTGCTGCACTAATCAGTTATTTCCCATTAGTGAACACATCTGAAGTCTTAACGTTCTTTAACTTGTGCACTGTTCAGGCTGGGGGAGGTGTTTAATGTGTGGAAAGAACAGGAGTAACAAAGAGCTCCACTTTAAACAAGATCAATCTCCCCCGTGGTGGTGTGTGCTTGTGCAATCCCACAGACGCAAATAAAAGCCACTGAATTTGGCCTCCCAGAAGAATACTCTGTTTTTTAAAAGAGAGAGAAAAGGAAGCAAGTAGGTTTCTTAGTTTGCTTGAAAACACTTGAACAACGGATGCTGCAGTCTTGGAAGCCTGGGGAATTGCAAACTTAAATTTCCAGTGAGGTGGGGGGCTGCAGCACCCTGGCCCTCCCCCATTATAGCAAAGTTCAAATAAGTTAGGTAGAATCAGGTAGGTTTGCAAAATTATGCAGATCAGTTTGTAGTATTTGAAGTCTTAGCACAAGTTTTTTTGGTGGGTGCGTGTGTGGGGTTTTGTTTTTAAAAAACCAAGGCAGAGAACACACCATCCCAAGTGATAGCACAGAATTTACAGGAGGAACAAGGAGCTGTTGCCCTCCTGAATATGTTGCTGGACTACGACTCCATCATCTCTGACCACTGACTGTGCTTCCTGGGGCTGATGGAGTCTAGCCATATCGGAAGGGCCTAAGTTGTCCTTCCCTGAGTGTAATCTGCGTGAATATCCCAGGAGTGGGTCTTGCTCTTCCCCTTCCTGGAGTGCATCTGTCCACCCACGAAACGGCATTTGAACTGTGAGAAGTGTCTAAACAAACACTGGACATTTACAGGATTTGGTCCTCCATGTGGGGGTGGAAACAGTGTCTTATTTTCAAGAGATGTCTCAACAGCAGGAGTGTCACCTCAGGTTTTCGTTTTGCTTTTCAGATGATGGGCTGGGAGAAAAGGGATAAGATTTACTGCAAAATGCAATGATCTCCTCTTGGATACCTTTTTAGCTGTCCCAAACAACAAGAACCCACGAACAAACCATACAATTAATGATAATTTGTTCTGATTACCTTTTTTCATACCACAGAATATCTAGAAATCTCTGTGCTTCTAAGGAATTTTTATATAAGGTCTGAAATGGGCTGGGTCGGGGGAAGAGAAAGTGTGATTTTCATCAAAACACAGAGAGGGAGACTGTTCTGAATCACGGCTCAACCATTCAGGGACTGAACTCTTGACATCTCCTTTGAAAGTACCCAGTTCCTTTCACTCATGTTCATGAGAGTTACTAATTCTTAAATTAGATTTATACCCTATTTCTCAGCCAAGATGGCTGAAAGAAGCCCATGATAAAAATCCATTGTAATTATAGTCTCTGATGTGGCATTGCTGATCTCCCTCCACAAGTCTCTGCATATCTGTCTTGTAAGACCCTGTATTATATGGGGGGTTTTTTTGTTAGTTTCCATTGCAGGTTTGGCTGGCCATTAGACACCCCCATGAGTGCAAATCTTAACATTAGAACTGGTCTGAGGCTTTAACACTGTAATCATATGCCTCAGGTGCACAACCTGTGCCCCTCCCCCTCCCAATGTTGTTGGACTCTGCCCCCATCAGCTCCTACAAGGGATGGTGGGAGTTGGAGTCAGAGAGTAGCTAGAGGGGCGCTGGTTCCTGGGCCTGATAAAACATCTGTTCAGAAATTAAGGCTGCAATGCTATACCCAGTTACCCAGGAGAGAAACCCACTGAGTTCAAAGATTCAGCGCATTCCTAACCATACCTCTTCAGAAGTATGTTCTATTGAATTCAGCGGGGAATGTCTTAGTAGACATGCTTAGGGTCGTTCTGTAAGAAGGTGAGTATAGAACTGCTGCCTGACAACAGTCTTTTCCATGTCTACTCAGAAGTAAGTTGCCTGGGAATAAGCTGCACTGAACACTGTTGGATGGAGCTAGTATGAACTGCGCTGGGATGGTCTTGTTCCCAACAATTTAATTCTTCTCTTCTGCAAAATTGGGTATCTAATTTGGTGCCCAAATGCCTCATATCTTGGATGTTACCATGTATTGATTTTTTTATCTGATGTTTCATATTTAACAGCATTCAGGGAGTGACATGCAATGGTACGGCACCTGATGTGGCGTATGTTTGATAAGATGCAATGGTGCATAGGTTCTGGCAATAGAGAGCCATTCACATTTCATGATGCCTGCCTGGCTAACTAGGGCACAGGGAGCAAGGTGCTAAGAAGTCTAAGTTGCTCTAATTCTGAAATTAAAACCCTAAATTTTCAAATTAAAGAGGTCTGCAAATAAAGATGTGAATGGTGAAGCTGGCAGTGCTGACACGTGCATGTCATGAAATCCAGCCATTCACAAATTACACAAGTTGCACCTTCCTGGTTTACCAGGTGAAGTTGTTTCCAGCGCTGAGGGGAAAGCAAGGGAGAAGTCGCTGTTACAGATCTGCCATTTTGGCTGAGCTAGGTGCTCCCCCTGCTGTCTGTTCTCTTGCCTGGTGAAGTGTTTTCCCCACCCCCCTGTGTTCCCCCCTTCTCATTTGTTCCATCACATTAGGATCTGATGGCTGATCTCCAGGGAGCTGCCTTGATAAGCGTTTCTCTTGCGGGAGGAGTTGCTGGAGAAGAGGAGGCTGCCTGTGGCTGCATTAGGAGCCAGGACTCTTTCCCTCTCTCTCTTCTTCAAATGGAGCTGCTGAAGTGGGAGATCTGCTCCAGACCTAAACAGCCTATTGTCACGATGGGTGATGCTTGGCTCAGATACCTGGACCCTTTAGACTTGCTGCGGAAATAGTATAAATATATACATGAGATACTAGCAAGCTCAAGCTGCAGGGATCTGTTTCGTATGTAACTGTGTGAGGTTAAGGACACTTTCAAATGATTGTGGGGTTTTCTTTCTATTTTTTCCCCTTCTGTGCAACCTGCTTTTGGTTGATTATCCTTATTCTAAGCCCAAAAGGCTCCTGCTTCAGTACCTGCCGGTCCTGTATATTTGTTCTTAAATGCTGCACCAAAAGTGGAATGTCCAGTGGAACTTGGGGCTACTTCACCCATGTGACTTCTTTCTCCCTCCACCCAATATTGTTTAAGCCAGATCACTCTAAAAGGTCAGAGTCTTATGCAGATGTCAAGACACTTGAGTCGCGATGTTAACTTCTTGCACAAGAGAGTTGGGGTGGGTCTTCTTCATGCTCGTTCTTGCGGGTGAGTTTCTGGCAGGGGAGTTGCGTCAGAGCAGCTGACTTGTTAACGCTGAACCCAACCGATGTTGGACTTCATTGGAAGTTGTCTGTCCATTAAAGAGTGGATCCTTCTAAGAGTCCAGTTCTCAGCTGCCTCCCTGGAAAAACAAAGAACACCCCTTACTGTGGAATGGCAGCAAATACAACGGGGGAAGACGCCTCTATAATAAAACAAAATATTTGTGGAACGCATTTTGTGTTTTTGTTATTGAACAGTTCGTACTTCTACGCATTTGGGGATAACTTTGATTATAGCCGCAATGTTGTAACCTGCCCTTCTTTCATCTGGTGCCATTGATATTTCGGACTCCCAACTCCCATCATCCACAGCGAACATGGCTGATGGTCATTGATTTTGGGAGTTTTAGTTCAACAGCGTCTAGACAGTACCAAGCTTGGGGAAGGCTGCTGTAATATTTGTCAGCTACTGCTTTTATAACATTATTCTACTGGAAAATTTGTTTAATTGAAATACTTCTAAGTGGCTTTTCTGTGCAGCTTGCAAGAGTGAAAATTTATGCATAATGTAAAAAAGAAAAGAACCCCTCCACACACATATCTTCTCTGTTCCCCCAACTGTCCAAGATAAAAACCAATACATGTACTCATTAAACCACTCTTCACAGCTCTGCTAACCCAGAGTCCAAGGCAGGCAGGACCTTACCACCACCCTAGTAACAACTACTTAATATTACTCTAGCTAAAGCTATTGAACCTGGGAGCTTCATATCGGATGATATGGAGGCAATGTGTTCTTGTTGCGCGAGTTCATTGGCTGTGTTTGGCAAAGCTGAGCAAAGAATGTATGTACTGGACCCTCCCCCCGAGAAGCAAAGGCACAGTGAAATATAGCAACTTGTTTCTTATTTCCTTTAAAGAAAAGGCTGTGCTCCGAGTCGTTTACCTTGATTATTTATTTGCAGTCTTCAGCCATAATGGTTCTCAAAGCGGTTTCAGGATAATAAAATCAGATTTATAGGTGGTCCCCACCGTTCTCGCTGTGATGCATCCCTGGAAATATATGCAAGTACTGGAAAAGGTACATTTCTACAACAGCATGATGGCTCTGGTCTGAGAGAGTGCCAGAGGGGAGAGGTTAGACCTTAGCAGCAGGAATGGATTTTGCGGGGGTTGGGGGGTTGGGGTGCCCATTAGTAAGCTCTGTCGACCTTTCACAGAGCCACTGTTTAAATTTTCCATAGTGCCCTGGATTGATACTTTAGGGTATATGTTCCTGAGCACTAACACTCCAACAGATCTTGTGTCCCCGTTAGGTTTCCAGGGGGGGTCACCAAAGTCACAACTCTGTTTCTCAATGCAGAACAGTTTCAGCTTCTCTGTGTCTTTTAAATGCAAACTGGATCAGATTTCTCTCTCATCCCCAGTGCTATTTTTCTAGAAAAAGAGGTGCCAGAACTCACCATGACCACCTCCCTCATTCTCTTAGAATGGCAATGGTGCCCACCTGAGAGGTGCTGGAACTGAGTTCCTGTGAGTTTCCCCTGGAAAAAAGCTCTGCTCCTTCCTAACAGAAGCCCACATATGCACATACTCATTAGTAGGGATGGGATTCGCAATCACAGACTGATGTGACAAGTCCCCCCCCCCCCCCCGCAATTCCCTAGGACAAACACTATTCATTTTGCAAAATGGTTCATAAAAACTCAAACAGGGAACCTTTGGACTATTCTTATCACCTAATTGGCTTTGATTCTTTGAAAAATTATGAGCCCTGTAAATGTAAAGCTTCTCATTACCCATTATCACCATCCATTTGTATGCCCCCAGAGATATTGAATTTTATCTTGAGTTGTGCACAATGTGAAGTCATCAAAACGCAACGTCCATTTCAGTTAGTTTTTACAGAATCATACCCAGCTTTTTAAAAGTGTATTTGGGTAGAGGAAGTTACTTGGATGTTGTTTCTGTGAATGTATCTGTCTATCTATGTATCATCTCTCTATCTATTATTTATTTATTATTTGCCACAAGAAGACTGGGAAAGAATCAAGGTGAAACAAATCATATGCACGTTTTGCTAGGAAGTAACCAGGATTGAACTGGATAGAATTAACTGCAGAATAAACATGCATTGGATCAGGATAAATGTTCTCCATTCCTAATTTATTCTCTCTTCCCCTCACCCCACGCTCTCTCTTTCCTTCCCTCCTTTTCCCCCCTCCCTCCTTTTCTCTTTCTTCCCTTCCCTGCACTTGGAGGCCAAGCCCCCATGGTGGTCTCTTGGACTTACTGCTATGTATAGCTGCCATAGCAAACCTCATCCTCTCTCTTCCCCTCCAAACCTGCTTTTAATAGTCCCCACTCCATGATTTAGAATACATTCACAGGGTGGTGTTTGCCCACAAGTGATATAGAAGTCAATGGGTATGGCATGAGACACTCAGACTAACACAGAAGTCTTGACTTTCCAGGCCAGGGTATGGGTTGTATTCATGAATTCTGTGTCCTTAAAAATATGCTACTTGCTCAATATAGAAAAGAAACACGAACCCCCCCCCCAAAAAAAATCCAGTAACATTTATATTTTAGGTGAAAATATTTACTGCCTGTCCTCCCCAATGTTAAAAAAGTCTCTGGGTTGTTTCCTCTTTCATGTGAGAAATAAATGAAAAACATCACATGATGAACTGAGGGTGAGAAATGAGAACCCTTGCGCAATTAAGAAATGACCTCTGTTTTCTTTATAAAGCTAGGCTTAAACCAGTAAGCTTTACGACCTCCCTCCGCCCCCAAGTGAACAATCCTGTCCTCATGCACTGGAGAGACAAAACAGATAAGAAACACGAGAACAAATGTTAATGGCTCCTTTAGCACCTCCATAAAACAGAGTTCAAGGAAATACACAGTTCGAGAAACAGTTGCAACATTATAATGCCATCTTCTAAACAGCTGCCCTTCAGTTTTGGTTTTTTTGGATTTTGTGTGTGTGTGTGCTGCAAAAAAAATCTCCTGTGAAAATGCCAACAGTCACTCGAAACCTGATCGGCTCATGAACATGCAAACAAGGAAAAGCTCAGTATCAAATTTGCCTTTTCTGAATGTTGTTTTCACCCCTACTCGTTAGGCAAATAGAAGGGGAAAGTCTTCTGCACAAAGTGAAGTTGTGCGTGCTACAGTTTCCTTTAAAGGAAGAAAGAGACTATTGATTTGAAGTCTGGCACACGTTATGCTGTTTGGGTGAGGCAAAACATGACCTCTTCACCACCTCTACACATACCCTCCGGGAAATGGGAAATTAATAGCCAATAATAGTTCTTTATTGCTGCTTTCTTGACTTGGAACCATGTTGGGAAATCTTCCCAATATAAGCCACCTGGAGTGTCATTGGTCCCAACGAGTCTATAAGGAGAGCAGGACAGGGAGACAGTGAATTGCACAGAGGAACAAGGAAGCCATGCGTCTGGAGCTGTGTTGCAGGGTTTTTGCAGTCTTGCTCTGTTTTCCCACCTGGATGGAGGCAACTGGTGATTCCAACAAATGCGCAGGTAAGAGATTTTAATTTCTTGCCAGTAAGTAAAGCCATTTTATACCATGTCAGGCCAATGGTCCTGCCAGCTCCATATTGGCAGCTCTCCATGATTCATATGGAGGGTGGGAGGCGAGTCCCCCAGTCGTACTTGGAGATGCCATGGTTGAGCTTGGGACCTTCTGCATGAAAAGCATGTGTTCCACAAATGAACCATGGCCTCTTCCACCCTTGGAGAATGCTGAACATCATACAAAGCTCATGATGGGAGGAGTGGTTTCTACATTTTTGTGAGTCGTTTCTACATACTTAAAGGTCGGCATATCCCTGGGTACACAGAAATATATATGCCTGTAAATTATTGTTTTTAAAAGCAAAACACCAAATGGTCTGATGAGGACCTTTGAACTTCTGAAAGCATTCAGGTGTCAGATGAGATTTTGTGGGAGGTGGAGACGGAAGAAGGAACTGGTGTGCTCAAGCCCTTAATAGTTTCTGGTAGATAAACTAGGGTTGGAGGAATGTGAGCTGAGAGGCTAAATAACTCAGCTCCCAGAATTATTTCAGTAGGATGAAAGGGGGGGGGCATATTTTCCAGCTGTTCAGAACCCCCACCCCAAGTTATAGCAATAGGTTTCAATCCTGAGTCCTAGAAAGGAAGGCAATGGAGCCTGGGAAAGGGGAAAGACAGTCGACTGTTTCCCTTTCCTGAAATTTCACACACACACACAATGGCTATAAAGTTTTCTGAAGCCCTGAGCAAAAGCATTCCTCTTAACAGGTGGGGATACACTGCAACATTTTGTTTCAGGTACCACCTGATATTTATTTATTTCTACCTTTTAAAAAAACAAAAGTTGAGTTTTTCTTTCCCACTTGATTTCCATCCCCCTCTGTGGAGTTGTGCTGTCCTTTGAACTGTGACACTGGTGCAGTGCCGACTACTAGTAGGCAAAAGGAGGTGACTGCCTCAAACAGCAGATGATAGGGCAATGGAAGCACCTGCCTGGCTGTTTTCCCCATGTCCCCCTGGTTGAAACTTTCTCCTCTGATAGAGTTGTCAGTGTCACATGGCCTGCCCTATACCCCTATATACTAAGCAGCCAGTCCTGGATTGTGCCCAGGGGTGTAAGTTTTTACTGAGCATAGCAGGGGTAAGGAACTCCTGGTCCGTGGGGCAATTTTGGCCCAGCACAGGTCCCAATTTGGCCTGTGGAGCTGTTTCCCCCGAACCATGCCCACCTGGGCCAATATGTAACATCAGGTGTGGCACAGTTAGGGATGCAGCTGGCACGGCTGCACATGCAAGTTCCCCATGGATAGCACAGCTGATCCTTGCAGAGAGAAAGGTTGCTCGCTGCTTGTCAGCTGATGGGCGGTGACTTCAAGCCTGCTGCATCAGGGAGGAACTGGATTGTGCAGCTGATCCCTACAGAAAGGGAAGTGTTGAGCATATAGGGATGGCAAAGTTCCTTGACCTGTGGTTCCCAATGACAGAATATCATGGTGACCTGAAAATGGGTGGTTCAAGGACACATTCCAGCCAGGCATAAAAGAAGGTGTGTAGCTTGTTGAAGACTGATGAGGGCCAGAAAAGAGAGGCTTCGAGGGCCACATGTGAGCCTCCCCATCGTTGAAACAGGGTCTAATTTCAGGTGGACACTGACATTAGCACAGAGGGTGAAATACTACATTTCCTATCTTTTCCCACAGAAGTGAAGATTGTGGGTCTTTCGGGTGATGAGCAGCTTTGCCTTCCTGAAGGGATGTCCTGGGTTTCCTGGAGTGGCAGGAACCCCTGAGAATCCTGGGAGCTGTAGTTTGTTAATGGTGCTCAGAGTTGTTAAGAGACCCCAATTCTCCTCACAGAGCTGCCGTTTCCAGAGTTCCCTGAGAAGAGGCATTGCTTGTTAAACCACTTTGGGGTTTCTAACTCTGTGAGGGGAGTAGGATCTGTCCCACCTCTTAAAAACAAACATTCCAGATCCTGGATATGCCAAAAACAGAAATAAAGAGAAGCATGGCAATCTTCAGTTTAGCAAAGCCAGGGATTGATTTTGGATGGCAGGTGTGAAACTTGATACCTGCAGCACTTGTTGGGAGGAACTTAGCCTGTAGACTCCCTTTGGTCTACCAGCTGACCTCATGGCTACAACATCAACCTAAGTTTTGTACACTCCCCCCACCCCCCTATTTCCCTCACCTCTCTACCCCACCCTTTATGGGTGACATCTGGAGAACTGGAAAGCATGCCACAAGTTTGTGACATTTGGTGAGTCCTAATCAAGGTATTGCCCAATTGTGGGTTTTGGAATCATTTCACCTTCAGTGTATTGTTACGATTTGCTTAGTAACAAGTTTGTTTTCTCTAAATATCAGGTGATCGGGGAGATCTTTTGGCCCTCTGCCAAACCGGTGAGTTTCTTTCTTGCTTCTCTTGGGAAATGCACCCTCTGCCATCTAGTGGCTCAACTTTATAATAATCCTCAAACTCTAATATATAAAATTGCAAGGATGTTGTCACGTTGCAGTTCAGTTTGCCCCAGACAGGTGGCACTGAGAACTACAGTGTGACGAGCTACTGGGCCATCCAGCAGGTGGACCAGTGGACAGAGATGCAGGTCGAGGTGATGTGAGGAGGAGAGGCAGGTGGACAGCTCAGGCAATTAACCTAGGTGAAGCAAAGGGGAGGGATCTGGAGAACAGAGATGAGGGTGGGCAGCCCAGGCAAGTGGCCCAGGTGAGGAAAGGATGAAGGAACTCGAGGACAGAGATGCAGGCAAGCCAGCAGGGGGCCCAGGTGAGTTGCAGAGACCTGGTGAGGTCCAAGGTTTTCTTTTGTGAGGTGCAAAGGGAGGGAGGAGGGGTTGGCCAGGTGTTTGGGAAGGAAGGTGGGGGCTGACAAAGTTCAAAGGAAGGGGGGCAGCAGTTGGTGAGTTGGAAAGGGAGGGTGTAGGGGGTTGGCGAGAGAAGCAAGTAGGGCTTCAACCCTAGTGTACTATATGCTGTTGTTGTTTAATCGTTTGGTTGTGTCCGACTCTTCGTGACCCCATGGATCAGAGCACACCAGGCACTCCTGTCTTCCACTGCCTCCCGCAGTTTGGTCAAACTCATGCTGGTAGCTTCGAGAACACTATCCAACCATCTCGTCCTCTGTCGTCCCCTTCTCCTTGTGCCCTCAATCTTTCCCAACATCAGGGTCTTTTCCAGGGAGTCTTCTCATGAGGTGGCCAAAGTATTGGAGCCTCAGCTTCAGGATCTGTCCTTCCAGTGAGCACTCAGGGCTGATTTCCTTAAGAATGGAAAGGTTTGATCTTCTTGCAGTCCATGGGACTCTCAAGAGTCTCCTCCAACACCATAATTCAAAAGCATCAATACATCATATAGTACACAAAGACAACAGTGTACTATATAATGATCCACAAACTGCCCCCAAATACCTACGCCATGGGTAGTCAACATGGTGCCACCAGGGATGATGGGAATTGTAGTCCAGCAGCATCTGAAGGGCACCACGTTGCCTACCCTAATTGCTTATGTGACAGTAGTTCCTCAGGACTGCCACGATAAGGAAGCAAGCCCATTGTGAGCTCTTCAAAGCCTCCAACAATACTCCTTTCTTCAAAGGCATAGGCAGACTTTGAAATCCCACAGCTTTTCTTCCTTCCTTTCATTCATTCATTATATATGGTTTAACATTCGCTTTTCGTGGTACGAAACGTGACTAAGCTGCTGATAAAATCCCAACATCATTAGGCAAAGCAGGGGCTGCTTCTAAATGCTTCAAAAGCTCCAGTGAATGAAGTTTCACACGCCTTATAAATGTAGAAGTGCTATAAAACATAGAGATAAAATGATGTCTCTTTTACCCAAGGGCCAGTTTAAAAACGTGGAGTAAAATTTGTAATCTGCATTAGCAACCTGTAGGAACACTTCTAGGCTAAAAGCAGACAGACTAAACAAGATCACTCTCACAAACACAAATAGCAAAATGAGAAACCCAGCTTTTGTGTGGACATTTTATAATCTACAATGTGAAAAAGGTGAGCTTTAAACTGTCGTAAGTAACAGTAATATTACATTAAACCAGAAGCTCCCAAACCTTTTTGTCCACTGCCCCCTTGGTTCCACAAACTCATCCCCAGTGCTCCCTACTCCACCCTATAAAAATATTTCTTCAGAATAGTGGTTTGGACAGCCCAATAGGGAAGATAATAACATAATAAAATTCACAACAGTCATAATTAATTGCACATTCATTCAAAATCCAATTAAAACCAATTAGTTAGATAATTCAACAAAACCAATGAACTTGATCCAGTGATACCAGCTTTTCAAAATCTCATTCACACTTCCAGCACTCCCCACCCTAGGTAATCCCCCCCCCATCCCCCCGGGGGTGGTACCACCCTCTTTGGAAACCGCTGCATTAAACAAGTGAAAATGAACCTATGGAGTGGTCTTAATGCACTGTCATCAATATCTGCAGATTTTTTCATTGGTAGCACTGATGTTATGGAATTCACTCCCTGCTGGTTAAGAGAGGCCCCCATCTGTATTGGCATTCTGCTGGCTTTTGAACTGTTTGCACAGGCATTCCTTTGACCTCTTGGCCTATTTAATTGGTGTTCTGGTTTAGCAGGATTTAATTCTGGATTTTAGAGTTTTAATTGGATCCTTTTATTATGTGTTTTGATTCCAGATGTTTATATCTGAGTGTTTCTCTCATTGGTTTTATACTTGAAATAAAAAAATTCCTACCTGTAGCACCTTAAAGACCAACTAAGTTAGTTCTTGGTATAAGCTTTCGTGTGCATGCACACTTCTTCAGATACACTGAAGTATCTGAAGAAGTGTGCATGCACACGAAAGCTTATACCAAGAACTAACTTAGTTGGTCTTTAAGGTGCTACAGGTAGGAATTTTTTTATTTCGACTATGGCAGACCAACACGGCTACCCATCTGTAACTGGTTTTATACTTGTAAACAGCTTAGAAGCCTAATTTGGCATTAAGTGGCATATAAATAATAATCATATAATGACATTTAATTGGAAGCTATGGTGGTATCCCTAGCTTGCTACATTTCCTGCCTCCATTGCCTTTCATCTTGCCTTTTGTCATTTGGCATATTCTCCCAGCACCAAGAAGCTGCAAGGAGCTGCTGAGCAAGGGGGAGTTCCTGAGCGGCTGGTACACCATCTATCTGCCAGGCTGCTGGCCCCTGAGGGTCTTCTGTGACATGGATACTGATGGAGGGGGCTGGCTGGTGAGTGGCTGCTTTGAGGTGAAGGCAGCGCTACTGCAGTGTACTACGCCCTGTATTGTTATTGGGATTTTTTGCTCCCGTTGGGTTTGATAATTTATTTATTAAACTTATTCGCCGCTTGTCATCTAAACGGTCTCCAAGTAATTTGCACTGAAAAAAACCATATACACAAATAACATAGAGAAGAAAATTCATGTAAAACATTAACATTCCATACAACATGGGGAAATCAAGCTCTCTCTCTGACACACACACACACACACACACACAGAGAGAGAGAGAGAGAGAGAGCGTGCAATGGAAAACTTTGTCATTACGCTAACATGAGAACACGGCAGTTTTTCCAACCCACTAACTAGCAGATTAAAATAAAAACACAAACACTGATACTCCTGCAATCCATAGCCCAGAAGTTGGCCCCCTTAAAAATCCCCTACCCATACCTTCCAACACAACGCAGCCCAAATCCAGGATCTCATTTTCCAGGTCTGCACTTCCATGCCTGTGAAACCTAGGGTGGGAAGCCTCTTGCACTCCAAATGTTGCTGGACTCTAACTCTTAGCAGCCCTATCAATAGCTAGGGGTGCTGGGATGTGAAGTCAAGCAACAACTAGAAGGCCATAGCCCCTGCCACTCAAACACTGGATGTGAGAGACTGAGTGAGAAAACAATACATTTACAGGCGATGTACTCATTTTTTCTGCTATGTTTGTTTCTATATCTCTTTCTCAGGTGTTTCAGAAGCGGTTGGATGGGTCTGTTGATTTCTACCGTACCTGGAATGACTACAAGAAAGGCTTTGGGAACCAGCTATCGGAATTCTGGCTGGGCAATGAAAACATTCATCTCCTGACACGGGACGGTAACCCCGCCTTTGATCTGGGGATAAGGGTGGAGGGGAAATTAGATTTGGTTTACAATGAAAGCTGAAGTTGCACAGCCATACCTTCACACTTCTCTGAACTTTGCAGTGCAGTTCTCCAGCTAAGTAATGTGTACAAAAAGTGCATGTGCAAGGGTAAAGACTGCATACAAATGAATGTATTAGAAACAACGTACAAAAGGGCATTATATTGGGGAAAATAGTGTGCATAAATGTGTATATTCGCACACAAATGCATTCATTCATTCAAAACTGATGTGAACATGTGGGGAACTGAACTTAGGACTGGAAATCTGAAAGAAACCAGAAAGGACATTTTTGCCAATCCCTATCTGGAAAAACATTCTTTCCAGGCCAGTAGCAGGGACCTGCTATGCTATTGTGAGCCTCTGGGAGGCAAAAGAGAGCTGTGTTTTTATTCCATCACAACAATAATATTGGATTTATTTGCAGCAGCCTATCTGTGCAGGATTTAAAAATACAAGGTCTCCACTACCCTCTTCCACCCCACTCTTCTGATAGCAGCCCCCAGCTCAAAATTTTAAGACACCCAGTGATGTGTTTTGATATGACAGGCGCAAGAACCATTTTTTAAGGCAGCCCTGTTTAGGGAAGCTTTTAATGTTTCATAGGTTATTGTATTTTAGTGTTTTGTTGGAAGCCACCCAGAGTGGCTGGGGAAACCCAGCCAGATGGGCGGGGTAATAATAATAATAATAATAATAATAATAATAATAATAATAATAATTTATTTTCAGCCTGAGGACCACGTCCCATTGTGGACAACCTTCTAGAGGCTGCTTTGGAAATATTTCTTGTGCCACATCACACGTAAGTTTTTCAAGTGTGCAAAAGGCAAAGTTGTGCTGAATTTCTGTCCTCTTTTCCTTAGGGGAGCACCAGCTGCGTGTGGACTTGGTAGACTTTGACGACCGCAAAACCTTTGCTCATTACCAGTCCTTCCAGCTCAGGGGAGAAGAGGAGAAGTATCAGCTTGTCCTGGGGCAATTCCTGGGTGGCACTGCAGGTGAGGGACTTCAAACCTGCTTTCCACACGCACTGTGACCAGGTTCGCATGCCGCTTTAAACCAGGAGTGGGGAACTGGACCTGGTCAGAGGCATTTAGTGCATATACTGGAGATAACGGATCTCTGATATCAGATGGCATCAGGTGACTGACAGGTCGGCATGGTTTGCCTAAAATGGTCGTCTGGGTGAAATGCAGAGGCCTGGTGGGCGGGCCTAGTTAGGCCCACAGGCCGAAGGCTCCCTGCTGCCATTTTAATTATAGTTAAGCTTACCTATGGTTTGAAGGTGAATGTGCAGTGCGCTGGTGCACCTGGTGAGATTTCTCCCTGCTTGCTCTGCTGTGAGCTAAGTCATCGTTTGAACTTGGGGTCATGATTTGTCTCTCTCCAAACAAACTAAGAACTTTAAGCAAGGTTTGTTCTTGGTTTTTTTGTAGGGGGGAAATAAACCACAACTCTGGGTTTGGATGAAACACAGAGCCAAACTATGGCTTAGCACAGTGGCAGCAGGAGCAGGGAGGAATGAAGGGATATGGCAGGCCAACAGTTACCCATCGCTGCTCTTTTCTAGCCTGCTGCGGGCAGATATATGGTGAATGTGGTGAATCAAGGATGATCCAACAGCTGTTGTACATGGAATTGGAGGGGAGGCAAATCTTGTCCTTTTCCTCAGGCAGCAAAATATATTGAGCTGGCCCTGTCACTTTGAAGACCAACATATTTAGTATTCACTCATTCCAGACCTGGGATTGCTGTTTTGTTACTCCAGCAATGGCTGCTGTTGGAAGTGTAACAGCAGAAATCATCCTGTGTGCAACTAAAGGGTTAATTCTGTTACTGTTAAAGTCAGCTAGCCAAGAGGGGAGGTGTGGCTTAGCAACTAGGCAGAGCAGCATGATGTTTGCTGAGGTAGCACATGCTCAGATTGGTTATGTTGGCCTGAGGGAGTTTTCCTCTGTATGTTTGGTTGACGTACAAGGCTTCTGCCAAAAGAAAGACAAAACCTCTCTGTTCCTTTCTCCTCACATTATACACTGCTTTGTTCAATTTCCTCAGTAAACAGTTATCAGGATTTCTCTTTTCACTGCACTCCATTTGCATTATTTAAGTGACTTAGCTAGATCTCCAGCTCCTGACAGGACACATCACTGGCACCTTACCTGTCCCCACCCGTTCCTAGAGCTACCATTTAAATTTCCTACAGTGCCCTGGAGCCGTACTGCATTGGGGGCACTGTGGGAAATTAAAGTGGTTGTTCTCACACCCTGCAGCCGCTCAATGCTGATCAAAGGGCTGCTTCTCCTCTCAACCAGATGAGCCCACTAGGGCCTACTGACATGGAAAAGGCACTTTGACCGAAGCTCCCTCAGGCACTGATGCTGTGGGGGGCGGGGAGAGAAATGTAATGGGCAGCAGACAAAGGAAAAAAGAGAGCACTTTTACACCCCCTCTTTCTGCTCTGCAGGTGACTCCATGACCTTTCACAGCGGGCTGCGTTTTTCCACCCATGACAATGACAATGACACCGGGACACAGAACTGCGCTGTCACTGTGCATGGAGCTTGGTGGTATGCCAACTGCTATAAGTCCAACCTGAACGGAGGCTATCCTATTGGTGATCGGAAAGGGCAGACCTATGGCATTGACTGGGCAACTGGCAAGGGCGTTGGCACCTCCTACAAGCGCACAGAGATGAAGATTCGCTAAAGAGATCCCATTTGAGGCCTAGAAAGCAACCAAAGGGAATGATTAAAGCAAAAATTAAGCAGCTATATGGGTGTTTGTGTGTCTCTTCATTTTGCATGAGGGATTATTCTGCTTCCAAAATCTGTTCAAGCTTTTAATAGGTGAGGGTGAGGCTCCATTAGGGCAAAACGTTTACTGTCCATACTGAGGATGCCTAAGAAGCAAGAAATTTCAAATCACAAAGGCCAAAATCGATAATAATAAAAATACAATCCAGCCCAAAGTACCTGGTTTATTCAACAAAGTGCTCAAATATTGAAACTGCAGCTAGCTATTTATTTATTTGCTTGTTAGCTACTTGATCAAAGAGCTCTCTAAGCAGTGTGCAGATAAAACACACCTAAAGTCTAGATGGCCGGTTAGAATACTTAATATTTGGCAACCTTTGTAAATGGATATGTCTGACTTTGTTTTGAGTTAATTGAAGCAGTCCCCTCTAGCCTAATTCTGGCCACATTCACACCATACAGTCAATGCACTATAATACCACTTTAAACAGTCATGACTCCCCACAAAGAATTCTGGGAGCTATAGTTCATTAATGGTGCCGAGAGCTGTTAGGAGAGCAGTATTCACCTCCCAAACCTACAATTCCCAGAGTTCCCCGTAAAGTGGGATTGTTTGTTGAACTGCTCTGATAACTGTAGCTCTGTGAGGGGAATCGGGGCCTCCTCACAGCTATCAGTACCCTTAGCAAACTACAGCTCCCAGAATCCTTTGAGGAAAGCAATGGCTGTTTAGTAGTGTAGTGCTTTAAATAGGCAGTGTGAACCTGTTTGCTGTGACTGGCAATAGCTTTCCAAGGTTTCAAGCGGAGTCCTTTCGTTTTCCAGTCCTGATTTTTTGCGGGAGCTTTTAATAGGAGAGAGCAGAGGACAGGATGTCCTCGACCTCAAAGTAAGTCTCTATCCAGTTCACTTTGGTTGCCAAGGGAGGTTATGTAGGGATATTAAAATGTTTGACAAGGCAATTTTCAACCATGGGTCATATCTGAATGAGAAAGAGGCATTAATAAAGCTAGGGCTGTAATTGGGAAGACCATGAGTGCATTGGTATTGGAAAAGTGAGTCAAAAAGGCTTCAGGCCTATCCATTCTCTGTTTTCATACTGCCATTAACCTCTTTACTTTTTCCACCAGGTGTTTCCTTTTGTTTTCTGTTGTCAGACTGTGGTTGTCTACTTGACTTATATCGGTTTTATACCATCTTAGCTGATAGTTCCCACCCAAGCATTCTGGGAATTGTATTTTGCTAAGGATGCTGACAATTCCCTGTTAGCAGCCTCTAGCACTGGCCTCCCATCACACAACAGCAATTATCATAGTTCTGAGGGAAGTAGTAATACCTGTTAAAAGTATACTAACAAACATATTGTTATGAGCACTCCGTTTCTCTGAGTGGTGAGAAATCCCAGGGGTTGTGGGACAGCACTTAACCAATTTTGTTTCCTTTTAGGGTGGAGATCACTGGAGACTCCTGGGTGGTTTGTAATATTTACGTTTATTTACAAATTTATTTAGTTACTTGATTTCACAGCATTTCTTTAGCGCTTGATTGTAACAAAAACTCTTGAGTGGTTTAACAAAAAAGACTCCCAGCAACATTAAAACATTACAAGTATCAGTTAAAACAACAACAGGTAAAAACAAGTATTAAGAACATTCAAAATATCATTAAAATCAGCAATGCCAAAAAGAAATTAAAACACATGTCTGGATTCTGCGGATAGGCTCCATGGTTCATTTTGCATAACATAAATCCCTGCATATTTTACATAAACTAAAACATTCAGTATTCCATTATTACATCCACCAAAACTTATTTACACTGTTGAATTTATCTGCCAATGTTTTCAAGTGTACACAATTTGCCCCCACATATTCAATAAACATTTTCCAATCTTCCTTAAACGTATGTTCTTCTTGTTCTCTTATTCTATATGTTAGGTTCGCAAGCTGCACATAGTCCATCAGTTTAAATTGCCATAGGCAAAAATGTTTTAATTGGGCACCAAAGGATACAACAAAACTCCTGAATAATGGAAACAGGCAGGGAGTTCTAAAGTGAAGGTGCTGCCACACTAAAATATTAACAGTGTCAGTTAACAGTGCCAGTTCCACAGATCAAAGTGGCCGATTGGATATATATATATATATATATATATATATATATATATATATATGGGGGATAGCGGTCCTGAAAGTAAACAGGTCCCAAACTGTTAAGGGCTTTATATACTAATAGTAACACCTTGAACTTGGCCCAATAGCAAATTGGCAATCCGTGCAGGTCTCTGAGCAAAGGTGTTAGATGCTGACAGGGTCGCATCGCTGTCAGCATCCTGCACAAGCTGTGGTTTTCCAGATCCAAGGAGCAAAAGCAAAGCCCCACGTAGAGCACACTGCAGTAATCCAATCCTGAAGTAACGAAAGCTTGAACCACTGGGGGCAAGCTTTCCTAGTCCAGAAACTGTCTTTTCTGTCGTACTGTCCGCAGATAGCCAGTGAGGCTACCTGGGCTTCCAGTGACAAAGATGGGCATAGCATCCGCAGACTGTGAACCTGCTCCTTCAGGGGCAGTGCAACCCCATCCAGGGCAGGCAGTTGGTCAGTTTCTCAGGGGCACTGAAACCACTCACCCACAGCATCTCCATCTTGCCAGGTTTCAAGCTCAGCTTGTTTCTCCTCATCCATCTCACCCATTGTGACTACACAGCCCCTCCATTTTATGGAGAAATGGAGCTGAGTGTCATTGGCCCACTGATGGCACCTTGCCCTAAAACTAATGACCACTCTCAGTGGATTCATATAGATATTAACTCGCACTGGAGATAAGACAGTTCCCTGCTGGAATTAGTGCTTCCGCCTTTGTTTACTTGTGTCTTACTGGAAACTACAAGAAAGTTAATATGTTTCTAAACTGGTAAAGGTCAGACAGGTATTCTGCATTTCCTTTCTTCTTTTTTTAAACAAAATAATTATGTTTTAATATACTATAACATTGTATTTCCTATACTTGTCACTTCCAAGGAAAGTATGCTTAATCATTTATCCATGATATTTTGAAGCTTGTTTATCACTGTAACAACAGAAATGCATCAAATAATTCTAGCTGGTTATTACTTTTAATATCATGAATGGGGGCCATAAACTTGCAAACTGCTTTCACGTCTGTCTTTCTCTCATTCTTCCACTGAAAGCAGTTCTGGAATTCTCTATTATTATTATTATTATTATTATTATTATTATTATTATTAAATAATACCCCACCCATCTGGCCAGGTCTCCCCAGCCACTCTGGGCGGCTCCCAACAGAACACTAAAAACAGAATAAAACATCAAACACTAAAAACTTCCCTAAACAGGGCTG
The DNA here is from genome assembly GCF_964106645.2 of Podarcis pityusensis. Classification (NCBI taxonomy): domain Eukaryota; kingdom Metazoa; phylum Chordata; class Lepidosauria; order Squamata; family Lacertidae; genus Podarcis; species Podarcis pityusensis. The sequence goes on along the minus strand of NC_138033.1, from coordinate 24,070,966 downwards.
CCTTAAGATGTCTTCTGAATGTCAAGTAGTTGTTGATCGCTTTGACATCTGATGGGAGGGCGTTCCACAGGGCGGGCGCCACTACCGAGAAGGCCCTCTGCCTGGTTCCCTGTAGCTTTGCTTCTCGCAATGAGAGAACCGCCAGAAGGTCCTTGGCGCTGGACCTCAGCATCCGGGCAGAACGATGGGGGTGGAGACGCTCCTTCAGGTATACTAGGCCGAGGCCATTTAAGGCTTTAAAGGTCAGCACCAACACTTTGAATTCAGTGGCTAGCAAAATTTTGTCCAGCTCCCATTGAATTCCCAGTCATTGTATGATTTGACCATTATTCTTCCAATATCCCAAATTTGGAAAGCATTAAAAAATCAATATATCCCATTATATCCTCAATGGTGTTTTTTTTTTTTTTTAAGAATCCCCCTCATTTAACTTTATCACAGTTCCATTACATATGCAAGAAATCAGCCCCCTGTTCCTTTCATATCCAGCGTCAATACTCAACCTTTCCTAATCAGAGGTTAAATACCAACAATCATAGAATCATAGTTAGAAAGGACCACAATTGTCATCTAGTCCAATCCCCTGCAATGGAGGAATCTTTTGCTCAGTGTGGGGGCTCAAACCCACAACCCTGAGATTAAGAGTCTTATGTTCTACCAACTGACATTAAAAGTATCTTATAATAATTCCCCATCATATGTGTTGGTAGTGACTCAGCCAAATGTGTAATCTATTTTAACATGGTTCTCTGATATAAATTTGCCTATCACATCTTTTGCCATCTTAACTTGACGTCATTAATTTTTTCTCATTGGGTGTTCTGCATTTCAGAACACTTTAGTACAGGAATATGAAAGCTCTGGCAGAATACACTCTGTGGTTTCTAAATGGTTAATGAGGAGGAACAGGACAACATTGTTGTACAGGAAAGGGCCAATGGAAAAATTACAGCTGCTGGAGATTACCTTAATGGCCTTGGCAAGTATTCTATATGTTAGGGAAATTACAGGTCAGTGGCCTGCAATTATTAGGAAAGAGTTGGAGGTTTTTATGGAAGGTTGAAAACCATTTTTGCTACACCTTTCTCTCAAACTGTGTGTAAAATGCAGGGGTTGGGAACCCTCCTTTACCCCAGCCCACATGGTCAAGGTTTCTATCTGCCCTGCCTGTTTTTGGCATCTTGAAACCAGTCAAGAGAACCACATGAGTTTTTAAAGTGACTAAGAATTGTTAGCAAGAGACAAGCTGAGTAAGCAGTAGTGCAGTTAGGTGATTTTTGACTGGCGGGGGTGGTGGTGGTAGTGATCTTACAAGCACTCCACACTTTGGATGGAAATGTGAATTACTTTAGCATGTGGTACACCAGCCCTGCTGTGGTTTGAGGGCTCTCCTGCTCACTCTGTCCAAAAGTCCTGTACTGATGACACCAATGGAAAAAGAACAGTAATTTTTCAGCCTGGAAAGATTTTTATTACCTTCCCTTAGGCTCACACAGGAAGCTTATACAGAGTCATCCCACTGCTCCATCTGGCTCAGTATTGTCTACACACAGACTGGGAGATTTCTCCCAGCCCTATGTGGAGATGCCAGGAATTGAGCCTGAGCTAAAAACAACTTTTGTTTAAAAGAACTTCCTTATGTTGCTCCTCGCACCCTTTAAGAGAGAAAAAGGGGATTCCCCACCACAATTACTTAAGCACATTATAAGGATGATGGTTATCAGAAAAAAAATCCACAGTGAGGCAAGTCCTGTGCAGGCCAGTCTTAGGTGGGTAGAATATTTCCACTCCTGGGTGGCATTCTAAAAAACAAAAACAAAAATCCAGAAGTGTTCCAGTTCTTAGAAACAAACTCTCATTCTTTGGAAAGTGACGTGGGACAAATTTACTAACAGAGTGATCCAGTCTGGGCAGTGCACCCGCTGACCTCCTGCTGGTAGGACTGTCTGGAGAAGACGGGAAAATTAGCTGTAGACTTTTATACCTCTCCATCCCTGGCTGTTGTTTTTCTGTCCATATGCCCTCTTTCAGTTCTCCACTTCCTCTCTCTCTCTGCCTCAACTAAGAACCAGTAAGACTTACTTGTGCTCTTAAGAGTTTTCCACGTGGTTTTAAAGATGCATCTGTACCAGGTGTTTTCTCCAGGTTGCAGCCTCCAACCCACACAGCCCCACCCTGATTCTAGTACCAACACATCCTCATTACAAAAAGCTTCAGAAATACTACTGGTGTCTTCACACATCAACCTGCAGTATTCCATCGCCCAGGGAGGTTCAATGACCAGGAATGGCATATTCCAGGCTGCCACGTCAGTGCAGTGGAGGCAGTGCAGGATTTGCACACAAGCTGAATACCAATTCATAAATAAATACACTACATTTCAAGTGTTACGCAACTGGTTAAAAAAGTAAGAAAACCGGGGAAACAGGCTCTAAAACAGACATTATTGTTCTGATGTGACAAAAATATACAGTACGAAATGGCTACAATGTTATATGTCATGTTTGGTTTAAATCTGCAGAAATCAGCATTTCTTTAGGCCAGGTGTCCATAAGCTGTCAAACAGCATTGGTGGCAGGTGACATCAGGTGCAGGATATGCAGCCTCTTAAATGTGATTTAGAATTGGCAGGTGTGAGGAGCTTCTGGACTGCCTGGTGTTGCTAAACTACAACTCCCATCATCCCTGGCCAATGGCCATGCTTGCTGGGGCTTATGGGGTTTGTAGTTCAGCAGTATCCGGAGAGCCAGAGGTTCCCCCACCTGGTTTAGGGCCATAACATGACATAATCCTACCCTGTGTGGGCCTGAGGCCCACCTTAGAGCTGTCCAAGGTCCACTGTTTCAGAAACACTGACATGCCGTTGCTCTCCAGAATTTTACAGCTGCTGTCTGAAATCACATTAATCACGCTCTGTAAAGGTAAAGGGACCTCTGACCATTAGGTCCAGTTGTGGCCGACTCTGGGGTTGAGGAGCTCATCTCGCTTTACTGGTCGAGGGAGCCGGCATCCAGCTTCCGGGTCATGTGGCCAGCATGACTAAGCCGCTTCTGGTGAACCAGAACAGCGCACGGAAATGCCATTTACCTTCCCGCTGGAGTGGTACCTATTTATCTACTTGCACTTTGATGTGCTTTCGAATTGCTAGGTTAGCAGGAGCAGGGAGCGAGCAATGGGAGCTCACCCCGTCACAGGGATTCAAACCGCCGACCTTCTGATCGGCAAGCCCTAGACGCTGGTTTAACCCACAGTGCTATTAAACACCAGCTGCATACACACCATACTTTTGAAGCACTCCCCCAGAGAATCCTGGGAACTGTAGTTTGCGAAGAGCTGGGAATTAAAGCTCTGTGAAAGGTAAACTACAGCTTCCATGATTCTCAGGGTCAGAATGTGTGCCCGGTGTGCGCCCTAGGAGCACCACGTGTTGCCATTCTACTTTGCTGTATACTTTAGGTGGCGCACGTGCCGGATATCGCCCTCGCTCGAGGTGGGAGCGGCAGGGGGGAAAAGGAGCCGGACGCCGGTGCCAGGAGGAGGCACCGCGGAGCACACGCCATGGAGACGTCTCTGCGTGTGCGCTCGCCGCTCTCCTCCTCCGCCCCCTCTTGCATAATCGCCCCGGGGCGCTGGCGCTGGTCTCGGGGTGTTTGCGCCAACAGGAAAGGCGGCGGGTCGATCCCTAGCAGCGCAGCACAGGAAGGAGAAAAATGCCCAGCGCGACCCACCCACCTCGGGAACTAGTCGAGGAAGTTTGGCGGGGCGGGGCGGGGCTTGGCGATCCCACGTGGGGCTGAGATGGACCAAGTTTGGGAGCTGTAAATAACACTAAAATCGGAGGCGGACGGAAAAACAAACGCAACTTTTCTGCCTGTTGGTTCGTTTGGGGCGAATCCGCGCAATGGCTCGTTTCTTTCTTTAAAAGAGGCGCTGTCTGACTCCGAGGGAATCGCAGCATGGAAGAGGACAGCAGCAAGCTGGGAAGCGCCGGGAGCCTCTGGCAGGACCCTTTGGCGATCGCGCTCACCCCCAGCAAGCCAGTCTCTGCAGGGAGCCAGGGCGCCCGAGGGGGCGGCGGCGGCAGCGGCAGCAACGGGGGCGGCAGCAGTAGCGGCGGCGGCGGCAGCAGCAGCTGTCGGGGCCGACCCCTGAGCGTGGTTTACATCTTCCCCGAGGATCTGGAAGAACCTCTGCCTCTCCAATGCCTGCGGGAAGCCTGCAAGGAGGTCCCGGCGACGGAGCTGACGACGCTGCCTTTTGGCACCGTGGCGCTGGGGGACACCGCGCCCCTGGATACTTTCTACAACGCAGGTGAGTCCCTGCAAACGCGCCTCTGCCTCAGCCGGCTAGCGGTTCCGTCAGTTCACCTGGGAAGGAAACCTGCCCAGGTCAACTCTGTGGGGGAGCCGAGGGCATTGGCAACTCAGAACTTAACGCCGCGGTTTTCGTCCAGATTGTCTCGGGTGGACCGAGACGCTGCAGATGTGATCAGACGTGATCAGATGTTGCCAGCTTCCACCGCAGCAAGGCTCCTCTGCATGTCCCCACGAGGGTGGGAACGTCGTCCATTTAGTGAATTTCTACTCGCACTTATAAGCAGCTGTTAGTGTCCCGAAAGACAGCTGGCAAGCCTGGTGAAATGGAAGCAGAATTCTTCTGCAAGTTTGAGTCTATTGATTCAGGACTCAGTGGTGACCAAGGTCTCTCCCCCCCCCCCCCAGGTGTTCGGTGTATTGCACATTGACTGGCAGCTGCTTTCTGGGGTTTGGGGCAGGAGTCTCTCTCAGCTCTACCTGGAGATGCTGGGGATTGAACCTGGGACTTTCTGAATGCAAAGCAGATGCTCTACCACTGACCTATGGCCTATCCCTAAAGGCTATGAAGGCTGTGTTGTTGTTATCAGTTACTGCTGTTTTAAATGGTCATCATCTACACATTTTATGATTCTTACAGAAACTTTGCACAGGCTGTACCAATTGTGTTTTGTGATGTTTGGGTCATATGGTTAATTCCACTCCTCCCCAAGCATACCTATCATAGAATCTTAGAGTTGGAAGGGTTCCAAGGGTCATCTAGTCCAACCCCCTGCAATGCAGGAACCTCAGCTAGAGCATCCCATGACAGATGGCCATCCAACCTCTGCTTAAAAACCTCCAAGGAAGGAGAATCTACTGCCTCTCTAGGGAGTCCTTTCCACTGCTGAACAGCTCTTACTGTCAGAAAGTGTTTCCTAATGTTTAGTCGGAATCTCCTTTATTGCAACTTGAAGCCATTGGTTTGAATCCTATCCTCCAGAGCAGGAGAAAACAAGCATGCTCCCTCCTCCATGTGACAGCCCTTAAGATATCTGAAGATGGCTATCATATCTCCTCTCAGTCTTCTCTTTTCCAGGCTAAACATATCCAGCTCCTTCAAGCGCTCCTCATAAGGCTTAGTTTCCAGACCCTTAATCATCTTGGTTGCCCTCCTTATCAATATTCTACTTAAATTGTGGTGCCCAGAATTGGACACAGTATTCCAAGTGTGGTCTGACTAAGGCAGAATAGAGTAGTGCTATTACTTGCCTTGATCTGGACACTTTACTTCCATTGATTCAGCCTAGAATAGCATTAGCTTTTCTGCTGCTGCATCACACTTTTGGCTCATGTTGATCTTGTGAAGGATTCCAGGATTCAGAGTAACTGTGACTGTGGTTTAGAACAGAATAGTTGGCTGGATCACCTAATGCAGCATGATACAGCTGTTCCCCATACTAAGCGTGGGGAGGGAGGGAAGGATGGAGGGAGAGGCACACAGAGAGAGAGAGAGAGAGAGAGAGAGAGAGACTTCGACAGACAGGCAGACAGAGGAGGGAGCCTATGCATATGAGTGGAAATTGCACTGTAGACAGAACAGAAGCCAAGTAATTTTCATGGTAGTCACAAAGGGTGTGAGTAGAACACCTTTCTAGTGAACAGCTTGCCTAACGAGTTGAGCAGCTTGGGCAAGTAGCTAGTCAAGAAGCTGGATGACACATCCTATGCTTGAAAAGGCCCCCATTTACCAGGGACAAGCTAAATTTTCTGGTACCTGCTTCTGATCAACTGCTGTCCCTTGCCTTTCGGGGATGCCTTTTAAATATTTGTTCAAGAGCACAAATGGATGACTGTTGCCTGTCTTTAGGTTTCAGCCCCATCCTCATGATCTATAGAAGTTAAATCTCTGGGGGGATGAGGGACATGGGCCAATGCCTTTTGGGGTTCAGCGCCGAGGGCCTTCTGGCAGTTCCCTCATTGCAAGAAGTGAAGTTACAGGGAACCAGGCAGAGGGCTTTCTCGGTTGTGGCGCCCGTCCTGTGGAATGGCCTCCTGTCAGATGTCAAGGAAATAAACAACTATCCAACTTTTGGAAGATATCTGAAGGCAGCCCTGTTGAGGGAAGTTTTAATGATTGATGTTTTAATGTATTTTTAATATTTTGTTGGAAGCCGCCCAGATGGGTGGGGTATAAATAAATTATTATTGTTATTGTTATTGTTATTGAGCAGTGTTCGAAATTAAGCAGGCACCAGGTGCATTGTGACCAAGTGAAGATGCCTGGGCACCAGGATGGTGCCTGACATCTCCACCCCAAGATCATTGGATCTGGACTGCTTTCACATACGGTGGTACATCAGGTTGAGAACGTAATTCGTTCTGGAGGTCTGTTCTTAACCTGAGGTACCGCTTTAGCTAATGGGGCCTCCTGCTGCCACTGCGCCACCGTCGTGTGATTTCTGTTCTCATCCTGAAGCAAAGTTCTTAACCTGAGGTACTATTTCTGGGTTAGCGGAGTCTGTAACCTGAAGCATCTGTAACCCGAGGTACCACTGTACTAGCAACACATCCTGTAGAATTCTATTTGAACAATCAGAATGAATTTCAGGAACCAAAATTATTTTTCTGCGCAACCTGAGCAGGATCAGTGAACGTTATAGTTGATTGTTGTAGCTTGTCTTCACTTACCCCACCCCACTCTCCTGCTCACAGTTGTGAAGAATATTCTTAACTTATGAATGGTCTGTGTCACCATTAAGAAAAAGAGGTAGGAATAGGCCCATATATATATATATATATATATATATATATATATATATGGATTAAATGACTTTTCTTCTTTAAGTTCTCAAAGTTCTTAACCTAGATCAAGGTTGTCATCTGAACTAGCCAGATATTTATCTGATAGTCTATCATTTGAAAAATAAGACTTGAGAGCCACCTTGCCTCAAAATGGCAACTGAACACTCTGTTTTGCTGACTGTAACCCTGGTTTAAGAAACCATTTGGCGCCTAGCTTATATATCTGAGTTTCTAACACTGGAATTCATAACTATCTTGTTTCTTGAGAAAAACTGTGCTTTGATGCATTTTCACCCAACTCGGCTTCAACCCAAACAGAGAAAAGGGACAACCTGGCTGTGTTTTAAGCTGATGATATGTGTTGTTGTTGTTTAGTCGTTTAGTCGTGTCCGACTCTTCGTGACCCCATGGACCAGAGCACGCCAGGCACTTCTGTCTTCCACTGTCTCCCGCAGTTTGGTCAGACTCATGTTTGTAGCTTCGAGAACACTGTCCAACCATCTTATCCTCTGTCGTCCCCTTCTTCTTGTATATGTATTTATATGTATATGATATGTATACAGCCCCATATCAGCAGCCCTTGCCAACTACCTGTCTCAGAAAAGATTGAACCCAAGAAACAAGACGGGAGGTGTGAGAACAAACTGAAGGATGGGGGCAAGCTGGTGCTCCCTGTAGTAGTATCTGTGTCTACTTTCTCCCTCCCTGCAGATGTGGTTGTGGTGGAGATGAGCAACAGCCTGTGCCAGCCCTCGCTCTTCTATCACCTGGGGGTGAGGGAGAGCTTCAGCATGACCAACAACATCCTCCTGTGCTGCTACACTGATTTTCCAGAGCTGCAGGCTCTCCGGGTGAGTCGCGGATGCAATTTAATTCTACAGGTGGAGTCTGTTCATGGATCCAGTTACAGATGGGTAGCCGTGTTGGTCTGCCATAGTCGAAATAAAAAAATTCCTTCCTGTAGCACCTTAAAGACCAACTAAGTTAGTTCTTGGTATAAGCTTTCGTGTGCATGCACACTTCTTCAGATACACTGAAGAATGCACACTTCTTCAGATACTCTGTTCAGATGCACACTTCTTCAGATACTCTGTTCATGGAGATTGCTTTGAGACGCTGGACTGCCTGGAAAAAGGGCCACTTGATCAGATCAGAGGAACATCTGTAGGGCAGGAGTGGGCTGCCTTTAGACTTGCTAAACAGTTGGGATTTTAGGAAATCCTTCATGCAGGGGAATAGTTAGGCAGTTTTAGAATCTGGACTTTCTGGGGCATCTGTCTTTTGGTAGAAATATGTGCAGTGTCCGTCCCGCCTGCTTTCTTCAAAATAATGGTCAGCCAGCCCTGCTGCATTTGTAGTTCCCTCCTGCTCATTCTCTGGGTGGTGGTGGGGAATCCTGGACCTTTGCCCCAAAGTCCTGCTCTGATAGCATCACCGACTTGATGATCAAGACACTTAGAATCTGCTCTGAAAGACTGAAGTAAGGATAGGAGGAGTTTCTTAAATGTTAAACATGCAGCGATTGTTCTGCTGAAAAGTTCCCCCAAGTATGTTTTTGTGCATAATGGAGAACACGGGTGTGAGTGCATGTATGTGTGGCAGATGACAGATTTTGTCAATGGAAAGAAAACAAAGTTGACGAGTGTCCTGTAGGATACGGCCCTTAGAGGGAGATTTACCCCCAGGGCAACGTTTGATTGATTGATTGGTTGGTTGGTTGGTTGGTTGGTTGATTGATTGATTCAAATGCCTTCTGTCCTGCCCATCCTCCAGTCTGCAGGACAGGGGGGCTAAGAACTTATAGATGAACTTTATCATAGAAGATAAAGTCATAACAGCAACCATTCAGCAGCAAATAATATTAGTAAAACCGCACCTAAAAATAGTTTATTCCCTTCTACGAATGCTTGATGGGTATAAAATATCTGCAGCCATCTTGCAAAAAGAAGCCTTCCTCCATCTCCCACTGCTGCCCAGATACAGATTGTGTCAAGCAAACAGGCAAGACCTTAAACATGTAAGGCTTAAATCAGTCCTACAGCAATCTAGCTATAGGTCAGTGGAGAGTGGGGAGAGACAGATTCTCTGGGAAGCTGCTTTATGCTGAGTCAGACTATTGGTGCATCTAGCTCAGTATTGTCTCCAAAGGGGTATTTCTAAGCCCAGCCTGGAAATTTCAGGGGTTGAACTTAGGACCCTCTGCATGCAAAGTGTGTGCTCTCCGAAGAAGCTGGTGCTTTCACCTTCAAAATTGTGAAGGTTTTTCTCTTAACAGCTACTTGCTGCATTGGGATGCAGTTCTGTGCATGCCAGAAGTCCTCTTCTGACCTTAATGCTTCTGTATTACCTAACATGGAAGTGGGGAGACCCTGTGTAGCCCAGTCCCCTATGGTCCACCTGAACAGCATGACCACCTGTCCCCACAGAGCCTTTCTGTATGCAGGTATATGCACAAAGGTTCCCATGTGACCCAGGACCCCAATCACCCAGATTTCCAGCTCACATGGAATCCTTCTTTTGTACAGCTGTGCGTGTACAAAAGGCCCAGATGGTCAAGATGTTCACACAGACTCTACGGGGCAGTGCTACCTGGTACGTTCCTGGTCCCATATTGAGTAACACAGAAGCATTGATGACTGAAGAGGGCAAGAGCAGGGATGAGGAACACTTTTCAACCTGAGGGCCACTTTCCTTTATGGACAACTTTTGCAGGGCCATATGCAACTAATGTAAATTTTAGTAGGCTAGTTTCTACACACAAACACACCAACCTTTTTCCTCCATTCAGGTAAGCAAGAATGAGAGTTTAAAGACACATTACAGCCAGGCAAATGCGCTCAAGGAGGTTGCAGAGCAGAACCTATAAGGGGTGTGGTCTGGGGAGAGTCCCAGTAGCCAGACAGAGAAGCTTGGAGGGTTGCGTTCAGCATTCAGGCCTGACATTTCCTGCCCCACGTTCAACCCATTTAGAGCAAAAGTCCCTCTTCAGGTTTGGCACCATGCTGCACTGCATAAGGTAGTAGTACATTGCAGAAAAGCTGCATCATCTCACACAGATGATGTAAAGAAGAAGTGGTGTTTGGATTTGATATCCCGCTTTACCACTACCCGATGGAGTCTCAAAGCAGCTAACATTCTCCTTTCCCTTCCTCCCCCACAACAAACACTCTGTGAGGTGAGTGGGGCTGAGAGACTTCAGAGAAGTGTGACTGGCCCAAGGTCACCCAGCAGCTGCATGTGGAGGAGCGGAGACAGGAACCTGGTTCACCAGATTACGAGTCTACCGCTCTTAACCGCTACACCACACTGGCTCTCAGTGAAACATATTAATGCATGATGACGCTTGCAAGAATTGCTTTGGATCCCCTTTGCGGGGGTTGCCTGTGCGTAGGAGCAGCGAGCTCTAATGAGTTTGTGGTTACTCTGCATGATCTTGTACTAACAGCTATCTAATGTGATAAGGAAACATCGCACGGCTGCAGCATAGCAAGGGAGCAGCTTCAGTAGAGAGCTCATTATCTCACTGTTACCTACATGTGACCAAACCCTTGTGCTCTCCATTAGCGTATCAGAAGTAAAGACCATTCCAGCTTCATTCTGTGTAGTTGTACAACCCATCCAGATCAGGACTGATGTCTTGTCTTCTAAGCACATATGGAAGCTATCAGGGGAAGAAGTGATGCACCCCGATGCAAGTATGATAAATGGCTTAATAGTGTGATCCTATGCATGCCTAGGACTTGCCGATCAGAAGGTTGGCGGTTCGAATCCCCGTGATGGGGTGAGCTCCCGTTGCTCGGTCCCTGCTCCTGCCAACCTAGCAGTTCGAAAGCACGTCAAAGTGCAAGTAGATAAATAGGTACCACTCCGGTGGGAAGGTAAACGGCGTTTCCGTGTGCTGCTCTGGTTCGCCAGAAGCGGCTTAGTCATGCTGGCCACATGACCTGGAAGCTGTACGCTAGCTCCCTCGGCCAATAAAGCGAGATGAGCGCTGCAATCCCAGAGTCGTCCACGACTGGACTTAACGGTCAGGGGTCCCTTTACCTTTATGCATGCCTACTCAGAAGTAAGCCCTGGTAAATTTAACGGGTATTGTATCCAAGTAAGTGTAATTTCAGCCATGCAAGAGTGGGATCCTAGATATGAAGAAAGATAACTTACCATCTAAGTTCCTAACATTAACAAAGCTGGAGATTAATTTTTGGTGGGATATTAGATAAAGGGTCAATAGATGCCAAATTGGACAGTATTGCCTAGTGATTGAAGGACATGTTATCTCCATAATAAGCAGAGTCTTTTAAGGTTTCAGAACAAGGGTAGGAAACCTCGTACCTGGAAACTAAATGTGGCCCTCCAGTCATCTCTATCTGGCCCTTGCTATGCTCCTTAGACCATGCCCTCCCTCACCACACCCCTCAGAAGTCTTGCCCCATGCCCTCCTCAACTGCATTTGTTTGGCTGGAATGGGTCCTTGAATCATGATAATGCCTCTTGCTTGCCTAGATGTGTGTGTGTGTGTGTGTGTGTGTGTGTATAGAAGCCTTCGACTTTTGCATGGCTTGAATGTAGCCTGTTGTGCAAAGGGATATTCATTGTTCCATCAGGTTTTTTTAAAAAAACACCCCAATGAGCTTTGAGCACCCGGGCAGCGGACTTAGCAGATCACCTGCTCACAATCTTCCCCACTATCATGAAACGGATTGCATTTGTGCTTAAATTATAGTGACAGTTTCAAAATTTTCATTCATACAGATCAGTTAGTGCAAGTCATTTTTACGGAGGTCTGTATCCTCGTCTGTGGTGATGCATTTCTGCTCCTCCTTGGTGATGTGTAAATAGCTACTCTAGGAGCGTGACTCTGTGGCATGCGTTGAGGCCCAGGAGCCTTCCAGAGAAAGTGATGAATTAAGTCACTGGAAGGAGACCTTCTTGCCTCACTTCCTGCAGGCATGGGTTTTCAAGATAGGCAACCAAGTTCAAGGGAGGCTTCTGGCCTCCTATGGCATCATACAGAAACACACCGGAAACCAGAAACACACCAGAAACAAGCCTGCAGGAAGTTCTTGTGCTTCTTCAGAAAGTCTATGGATTTGAAACCCTTGGTGGTGGTGCCTTGCTGAACCTCTGCAGTTCCTGAAAGTTTTAATAGCTTACATGTATTCTGTACATTGTCCCTAACAGCTGCTTTTAATTTTTTAAATGTATTTATTACTACATTTATATGGTGCCTTTTATATGCCACTATAGTTTACCCCTCTGAGAGTTATACGCTCGTACCTTGGAAGTCAAATGGAATCTGACCTGGAAGTCCGTTCGACTTCCAAAACATTCAGAAACCAAAGCGCGGCTTCTGATTGGCTGCAGGAAGTTCTTGCAGCCAGTTGGAAGCCGTGGAAGCCCTGTCAGATGTTCAGCTTCCAAAAATAGTTCACTAACTGGAACAGTCACTTCTGGGTTTGCGGCGTTTGGGAGCCAAAACATTCAAGAACTAAGCTGTTTGAAAACCAAGGTACAACTGTAATTCCCAGCAAACTTTAGTAGAATACACTGGGGATATTTGTGTGTGCTTCAGATGTGTTTTAAAGTATGGTGTGTACACAGTCTTAATCAGCCTTCGAGTAAATCCAGTTTGGCTCTTTGGTACAGTGGCTAATGATAACCTCCCCTTGCCTTTCTCCTTTCTAGGAGGAGATCTTCCAGAAGAATTCAGTAAGTCCCACTTGGTTTTCTGACCATGCACCATTTGAAACTCATTATCTGTTTCTGGGAATTGAGCACAGTGAGCCTCAGAGAACACAGTGGGGGCTTCTCCATAAACATGTAAAAGGTTGCACTGCACATGATTTATTATCTATCCAACTCGGCTGTTTCAGCTTTTGGAACACGCATGGCAAAATCCTTATGGTTGAATTTTAAAAATATATGTTGGAGACTGGGTAGTTTGCAAAGTGAAATAGCAAGTACCGTATTTTTCGCCCTATAGGACGCACCGGCCCATAGGACGCACCTAGTTTTTTGGGGGGGAAATCAAGGAATTTTTTTTTATTTCCCCCCCAGGTTTGCGCAGCCATCCCCAAGCTAGAAGAGGGAGACGGAGCGCTCAGTCTCCCTCTTCTGCCTTCAGGGACAGCCTCTCTAGCCCCGAGTTTGTGGGGCTGGCGGGGGGAGAAGCAAGCTTGCTTCTCCCCCCCCCCCAGCCTCCAGATCAGGTCGGGGAATAGCGGGGTGGCGGCGCTCCGCCTCCCTGCTATCCCCTGAGCTTGTGGGCTGCAGGCTGCTGCCCGCAAGCCTTGCGAGCCTGCAGGACATCCCACCGGGCTTGCAAGACTTGTGGATAGCTTCCTGAAGCCTGGAGAGCGAGAGAGGTCGGTGCGCACCGACCCCTCTTGCTCTCCAGGCTTCAGCGAAAGCCTGCATTCGCCCCATAGGACGCACACACATTTCCCCTTCATTTTTGGAGGGGAAAAAGTGCGTCCTATAGGGCGAAAAATACGGTATGTTTTCTAAAAACAACCACCATCACCCCACCAGTGAGGGGGAACTGAACTAAGAAGAGAAAGGGATTTGCTCTTTGAAAGAATACCATTACATTTGAATGCTGCCTCCTTTCAGTCCATAAAGCAGAGCTGGGAAACCTTTGGCCCTCCAGGTGTTGGACTACAACTCCCATCATGACGGACCACTGGCTATGTCAGTTGGGGCTGATGGGAGTTGGAGTCCAGCGACATCTGGAGAGCCAAAGATTCCCCAGCCCTGCCATAAAGGTTCACCCAAAAAACTTGTCCACATTGATTCAAGTTTTGGGCACAATTTTTGGAAACCAAAATGCTCTTTTTCTTTGCTGCTTAGAGAAATTGCCCCCACCCTAATACTGCTCAAAACTCATGTGGTGGACAGTTTTGCGCCCCACAAATGGGTACATACTACCTCTTGTAGGTCTGCTTATTTTTTTATTACATAGATGGGGAACCTGTGGCTTTCCAGTTATGGTAGGACTCCATCTCCCATCATTCATTGCCCATACTGGCTGGTGCAAATGGGAGTTGGAGTCAATATCTGGAGAGGCACAGGTTTCCCATTCCATATTTATTGCATTGCATTGCATTACTGAACTGTAACTCCCATCAGCTTCAGCAAGCATGGCCTATGGCCAGGGATGATGGGAGTTGTAGTTCAGCAACATCTGGAAGGCCAGACGTTCCCCACACCTGCCTTGTATCCTGTTTTTCTTCCATAATGGGCCTCAGGGTGGCATCCATAAGGTTCCCAGGTGATCTTCCACCCAGGCACTGACCAGACCTGCTTAGCTTTGTGAGGTTTCTGCATCATGTGCCTTCAGACCACATAGCTTTGATCCTTATCTTGCTAATCTGAGCAGATTTCTCAAAATAGAAACAGTTCCTAGAGTAGAGGTGGCAACACTTATTTTACTGCCACCTCAGCTAATAGTTTAATTTTGACCCAGAACTCAGCTCCAGAACCAGTGAAAGTAAAGTGGAAGGCCTATAAGTCTTCCTTTCCCCAAAAGGCATGTGAAAAATTTAAAACAAATAAGGAAACAAAAGAATAACGTAATCTTCAACTTCCAGGAGGATGCCAGTGCGGGTTTTGGGTTTTTTTTGTTTTGTTTTTTACATTTTCATAGTGCCATGTGTGTTTTAGAACTGGGTGTGTGGAGGGATCATAGCATTAATTCTCTTTTAGGATGGCAACGGCAGCTATACCTTAATCCCCTACGTGGTGGCAGCCCAGAACAAGGTCTTCTGCTGTGACCCGAATGCGATGATGTGCCTGAGCGAGCTTTGCCAGCCTAACAACTTCACCATGGAGGCCTTCTTCACCCCCCTGACGGCGCAGCTTGCAAGGCTGCTGGAGGGCACCTCCACCAACACCTGGTAACACCCCCCCCCCAGTCATCTTTCAATACATGAACTCAACTAGCGCAGCAACGGGAGTTAGGTGTGCCCTCCCAGGACCACACTCCTCACCGGACATCCTCCATACTCTCCACAGCTGCTTTTGCCCGGCTGAAGAAGTCCTTGCACTGTGATCTTGCCTAGGTAGTAGAGGATGGAGGTGTGTGTGTGTGTGTGTGAGTGCAAGTTTCTGTAACGTGGTTTTCCAGGTGTGAAAAGAGCTTTTAAGCACCCTGCCTTGCTTGCCAGCCAAGGTCCTCTTGGTGTGGCAGCTCTGGAAGCCTGCAGATGGTCGTGTGGGAACTCAAGCGGTCCCGCAAGATCTCGAGAGAGTATCCCAGCTTATTCGTATTTCTGTCCAAAGGTATTTTGGGGAGGTTGTTTTAGCAGTTGGGTCATCTGGCACGATAACTTCCAGATTAACAGTAAAATTCTACAG
Source organism: Podarcis pityusensis (assembly GCF_964106645.2). Classification (NCBI taxonomy): domain Eukaryota; kingdom Metazoa; phylum Chordata; class Lepidosauria; order Squamata; family Lacertidae; genus Podarcis; species Podarcis pityusensis. The sequence continues at coordinate 24,055,514 of NC_138033.1, read as the reverse complement.
CCCGCTCCACACATTGTCACAGGTTTTTGCCATAGCAAAAAGGGCACAGCACTCGGGCCTAGCTTATGCATTATCTTGATGGGGTGCTTGCTGGACTCGCCCATTGCCTTACATGGGAAGCTGCCTCATACCAAGTCAGACAATTGGTTCCTCTAGCCGAGTATTGTTAGCAGTGACTGGCAGTGGCTCTCCAGGGGGCATTTCTCAGCCATACTTAGGGATGCCGGGGGTTGAACTTGGGACTTTCCGCAAGCAAAATACTGGGCTATGATTTCTTGCTGGGCTCTGTGTGTCTTCATAGTTTTCCTAGCAACATGTAAGCTGTTCTTTCTTTTTTACTGCAAAACTGAGATGTTCAAGATTCCGTAAAAAGATACCAGGGCCGTCTTGATCCTCTGCATTCTGTTATCGGTGCCCTAATCATAGCTGGGGCAGATTCTTAGAATTGCTGAGGACGGCTTGTAACTCACAGCAGTTCTCAAGAATCCCGGGAGGTGCAGCAGAATCTAGTGCAGCATTTCACTGAGTTCAAGTTAGAGTATCGGGCAAGATGGCCTTCCAGCAAGTTAAGGGGAAGGATTCTGACACACTACCTTTGGGGAAGCAAGGGCAGCCCCAAGAAAGAGGGAAAGCTTATTGCTTAATAAGAGCGGGTACTTGAACCTGTTGAACTCTGGCCACACCCTCTCCTTATATTTAAGGCTGTCTCATTCCACTTTACAGGGGTACCTCGGGATGCGAACGGGATCCGTTCTGGAGCCCCGTTCGCATCCTGAACATAAAGTAAGACGCGACAGCGTGTGTGCGGGTCGCGTTTCACCACTTCCACGCGTGCACATGACATCATTTTGACCGTCTGCGCATGCGCGAGCAGCGAAACCCGGAAGTAACGTGCTCCGTTACTTCCGGGTCGCTGCGGAGCGCAACCTGAAGGCGCTCAACCTGAAGCGTATTTATCCCGAGGTATGACTGTATATATTTTTCTCCCTTTTCATAAAAAAGTAATGCCACTTCAAACAGTCATAGATTCCCTCAAATAATCCTGGGAACTCTAGTTTGTGAAAGGCGTCGAGAGTTGATAGGAGACCCTCTATTCCTCTCACAGTCCTACAGTTCCCAGGGTAGTTTAACAATCCATTCGGTGAAACTGCATGGCTGGGGTGAGAACTAGCTCCTCTAGAGACAGACCTGGTTTTATGAATGATCTAGGTGAGGTGGTAACCATTACCCTGCAGGGGATATAATTACAGAAATGCCGCACATCTTGATGGCCAAGGTGTAGCATGCTGAGCTGGCGAATGGAGAAATACCGGACAAAAAGGGTTCTTGTTCAAGGGTAGCTGTGAGTTGGTCTGTTGAGCTTCTGAAGGAAAACAGGAAGTTGCACCAGAGGAGCAGCTGAGGACAGGGCAGCCACACAGTGTCATGCAAGACTTAAGTGAGAGGGGGTGGGGGGTGGCCAGGCCAATAGCTGATGCAGGGAGATGCTGTTCCTTTGTGGTATTCCATGCACTTACGAACCTCCAAGCCCTGGATGGTTTTCTTAACGTTAGGAAAAGTGCTTGCTGGATCATCTAGTCTAGCACCCTGAAACAAAGCAAAAACACATGGCAGTTTCCTGTGTTCCAGAATGAATGGCGCAGGAGAACAGCATTTCTCATCCCCAGAACTTAAATACACTGCATACACTCCCTCCCAGTAAGCTGTTAGACTTTGGGGGTGAAGGGAAAGCCTTTCCCCCAAGCCTAATTTCAAGAGGGGGAAATGATCATCATAGAGATTGCAGTTAATCCTTCCCTGCCCAGCAGCTACAATTCCCACAAAGAGCCACACAGCAATTAGACTTGAAAACAACCTTCCATTGGCATTCAGAGGAGGCTGTTTTCAAGCTCCTGAATGTCATGCAGCAGGTTTGGGGTGGGGGGAAAGATCATGGGGGAATGGGGAGCAGAGGATTAACCCTCCCATCCCCAGCTGCAACCTGCCAGATCAAGAAACTTCCTCTGTGGGAGCAATTAAATCTTGAAAAATCTGAGTGATTTTGAAAGTGTGTCTCATAGTGCATGGAAAGGGAAGTGTTAACTTCTCTGTTCCTCAGCTGCAGTTCCACACTGCTCTCTGGCTTGAAAAAAAAAGCCTCTAATTGGCTCAAATTGCTAATTGCTGCAGGTGGGAAAGAAAGGGATTCTCTGAGTTGGATGAAGAGGCTCCTGGGGCCATAGCTGGCCTGCAGGTTGCTGGACTTAAAGAAGCAGGAAGTGCCATCTCATTTGGGGAGCCTTTCATCTTAGGAAAGTAACCTAGAATAGCAGTGTGTTTTCCCATTCTGCTGAAAACCAGAATAAATGGATCCTTCCTACTGTTTCTAGAACTTTGCAGGAAGCTGTGGTGGGCCTCTGTGATTGCATCACAACTGAGCACACTGTTACCCGTGGCAGTCTGTTTTAAATGGTTTTTAATATTGTGTTCTAAATCTGTAAGCTGCCCTGGGACCTTAGGTTGAAGGGTGGGTAATTTAAAAATAAAATAAAATTATTACTAACACCAGGCAGCCCTGCATCCTATAGACAGGCCTCCCTTTGCAGACATCCAAGACCCATGGGCAAAAGTTGGCAGGCTGACTCACAGTGCAGTGTCAGTAGCAGGGCAAGGAGGCATGATCCCACTGTCTTCTCCCTGCTTTTAATGATACTGTTTTCGTTGATTTTACCCATTTTCTCTCTCAAAAAAAGGGATACCGCTTAGAAATTCTAGCAATTAGGCAGCATATAAATTAGCTCAAATAAAATTAAAAAATGCCCTCCACACATTAGCCCTGTGTGTGGAAGAAAGTCTTGAGTGTCAAAGCTATTCTGTCTGAGCAATGGGAACAGACATGGAAGTCAAGTGGGACTGCTCAGGGTTCTAGCCAGTCATGCTCTTTCCCAGGATACTCCATTTCATTTCCACCTCCCCCAATAGAAGTGCAGCGTTCAGTGGCTGTTGAGCATAGTCAGTCCACACTGGGCTGTTTTGGGTCCTCCTCCCACCTCCACCGTTTAGGCCATTCCTCCTACTAAAGGTTTTCCATACTGCCAGTCTTGGGGATCCCTCAAGCCTGCTGATGCCTCCCTCTTGTGCATAGATGGTCCTGTTTTGGCTGCATGGGACACTGTGAGAATGAGTATTTCTTGTTAATATATAGTGGGGATGGGGAGCCCTTTCCAGCCCCAGAACTGCATTCCCTTCAAGGCAACATTCTGGATGCCACATACCAGTGGTGGGTGGGGCCAGAGGCAAAAGTGGGTGGAGCAATGTATGTAAATATTACCTTTATACAGAAGGCAGTTTCTACATGCACACAAACACCAGCCTCTGTTCTCCACCCAGATAAGCAGGAGGTGTGATTAGAGAGAGCAAGGACGGCTTTTCAGCTAGGCAAAAACATGTGCGCTGTGGAGAAGGGCCACTGAGGAGCATGACCTGGAGAGAGTTTTGAGGGCCAGAGGGAGAGGCCTCGAGGGCTGCATTTGGCCCCCAGATCCCCCACTTCTGATATATATAGCACTGGCCCTGGGTAAACATGCCTTCCCCTCTTGGGGTAAGCCAAGGGGCACTATCCTTTCCTCAGAGTAAAGGAAAGCTTCTTGTTTTCTCCAGTGGCTACTTTCGGGAGATGATCCGAAGGGACATCCGCAGGGCTCGCGAAAGGTACAGCGGGGAGCAGCTGAGCCGTGAGCTGACCAGTATCCAGCAGCGACTGGACAGCGTCGAATGCCTCAGCCTTGATATTGTCATGAACTTTATTCTGTCCTACCGTGACGCACAGGTGAGCTGATCCACAGGGCCCCTCGACTCTCATGCTGTGGCCAGTTAATGCGCACGAATGCAGCCCAAATGCCGTCAGTGGCATCAAGCAGAATGTTTTGATGTCTGTTTCCCAGGGCAGACGTGACCCCCTGCCAACCCAGTACAGTGGTACCTTGGGATACATACACTTCAGGTTACATACGCTTCAGGTTACAGACTCCACTAACCCAGAAATAGTACCTCAGGTTAAGAACTTTGCTTCAGGATGAGAACAGAAATCGTGCGATGGCAGCGGGAGGCCCCATTAGCTAAAGTGGTGCCTCATTTAAGAACAGTTTCAGGTTAAGAACAGACCTCCAGAACGAATTAAGTTCTTAACCGAGGTACCACTGTACTTCCATTGCAGCAGTCAACTCCAGCAATGCACATCAGTGCCATTGCAGGCATTCAACACCCATGGATAGATGCCCTACCACTGAGCACCTGACCATCACCTCCCGCCCCTTACACATCCTGGTCTGTGGTGTTTCATGGCAGGTTCCTAGAGTAGGAGCCATGTGTATTTGGGGCTGAACTGAGTTAGTTGAAGGCTGTGTGTGCGCGCCTGCATATTGCGGCTTCACTTTATGTCTTCTGCAGGATTGTAATGGCATCATCACCCTAGTGGAGACCTTACAGGCCCTGCCGACTTGCAATGTCGCTGAGCAGCACAACATCTGCTTTCACTATGCCTTTGCCCTTGACAGGTGAGGAACATTGTCAGGTAAGGATGGGCCTCTATTCTCAGCCCTGTTAGGCCTCCCTACCCTCCGCTTCCCTGATGCCCAGGGACATTAGTACACTTAAGAGGTGTCTTCTGGCAATGGGAGCTCCGATGAGGAGATGCTTCCACTCCCTGGTCTATCCCATGGGTGTCTGCAGACACCAGCACTTTCCCTGAGCCCCGAGGGGACGCCTCTGCCAATGGACTCTCATGGCTGGTTTGCAGACTCCTCACCGAATCCAGAGGGCATGGAGGAGGGATCCCCACAGCTGGAACGCCCATTATCTTGATGGGACCAATGGATGTAGCAGAAGGCAGTGGCCTTTAAGTACCCAGAAGGCAGCACCCAGTGGGCAGGGTCTCTAGTAAATGACTATGCTGAGACAACCTGGATGTTTGGCCTCTGCGGCATGGTGCTAAACCCACACCTTGGACTCTCCAAAGTCTCTGTGCCTTCGTAACCAGGAAATTCTGATCTCCCCTTGCTTGGGCCATCAGCCCTCCTCGGTGATGGGCATCCCTGTGGATCGCGACACTAAGGTCCTAACACAGTAGCAGATGGGCAAAGCTGGTGTTCTGCATTGGCTACGTGTGTGACTGTGTGTGATATGCATTTGTAGGCGGAACCAGCCTGGCGATCGGGAGAAGGCTCTCTCTGTTATCCTGCCCCTGGTGGAAAAGCCTGAAAGGGCAGCCCCTGACCTGTACTGCATGTGCGGCCGCATCTATAAGGACATGTTCATTGATTCTGGCTTCACTGATGCCGAAAAGAGAGACCAGGCTTTTTACTGGTGAGGAATGGAAAGGGATCTTTGCTGAACTTGCGCTACTGCTTTAAATTATGGCTGCAGGCGTGGAAATCTCTTTGAAATGCTCATTGCTTGTGGGATGGCTTGGTGGTGGTAGGGTGGCCAGGTGAAACTCCTACTTCTAGAAATGATTGAAGTTGCAAGCAGCCTGTCCTCTCTTTTTTTCACCCATTTGGCTTATTTGCTGGGTCTGAATTGCAGCCTTCCTAGTTAGTTTTCAGGTCTGATATTTCCTTGTGCTTCTGATTCCTCAGGTATCACAAGGCCTTTTTAACAGACCCGAGCCTCCATGCTGGGATTAACTCCGTTGTCTTCCTCATCGCTGCTGGACACAAGTTCGAAACCTCCATGCAACTTCGGCAGTTAGGTGCGGGGCTGCTTGTTCCCATCTGCGTCTCGTAAGGGTAGCCGCATGTGTGAATCATCGTTCTGATCTAAAACCAAGATATTGACAGTGTTCTTTATTATTCTCTCTCTCTCTCTGTATATATATAAACACAAAATCTGGTTGATTTCATTTCCAAGTGATAGTGTTAAGTGCCCAATTCAATGAACGTTTTGTGATAGGGAAATATTGGCTAGGTGGTGGGCGGGATCTTATGAAAAGAGCAATTATTGCCCCATCTGCACCATATATTTAATGCAGTTATCATAGTACTTTATAGAGTGGTGGTTTCGCCAAAAAAAATCCTGGGAGCTTTCGTTTGTTAAGGGTGCTGAGAGGCCTTAGGAGTGCCCTGTTTCCCTCACAGAGCTACCATTGCCAGAGTGGTTAAACAACCAATCCCTGCTCCCAGGGAACTCTGGGAATTGTCGCTCCATGTGGGGAGTAGTGGTTTCCTAGCACCTCTCAGCACCCTTAAACCGCAGTTCCCAGAATGCTTTGTGGGAAGCTGTGACTGTTCAAAATGGTAAGATGCCTTCAGGGCCTCTTTCCCTCTGCTGCTTCTCCCTGCTGAAATGAGGCTTGAAATATGTGTTATGTTGTAGCCAATAGAATGGTAACCCCCAGTTTAGCCAGAACGTCGTGACCATTTTGAAAATTTCCCTCAGAAATCCCTGCCACTGACCCTGCCCCCTTCCCCCGAAACATACCTGTTGCAGTTTAGAAAAACCTCCCTTGCTTCTGGTCCTTCCTTCCTTAGGTATGAAGGTGAGCTGTGTCCTGGGCAGGAAGGGATGCTTGGAAAAGATGCAACATTACTGGGATGTGGGTTTTTACCTGGGCGCCAGTATCCTGACCGGCGACTTTGACAAAATCATCCAGGCCTCGGAGAAACTTTACAAGCTCAACGCTCCAGTTTGGTGTGTGGTGGGAACTTTGTGTCCTCATGGGAAAGGGGTAGGGGTGGGGGGCAAGGAAGACTAACTAGCTGACAACCTATTGAGATGAACTGGAGTTGTGAGTGTCGAAGGGGGTGCTGGGAGAGGGCAGGTTTCTGAGAGGAAGTGATTTCCTCCTTGTTCAGTGTGGTGGGACAACAGATTTTGAACCTCTGCTCAGCCATGGAGCTCACTGGCTTACCTTGGACCAGTCAGGGTTGTTGTGGCGATTAAATGAGGAGGGGAAGAACCAGGTACATTGCCTTGAGCTCCTTGACTGAAAAGGGAGTCTATAAATGTAGGAAATAATAATAATATGTGACACAGACCACTGGCATCGGATGGAAACTTTAACTTACTTCACCCTTTGCAGACTGTGTGGGTCTGTTTGAAGTGTGTGCTTCTTTCTCTTTTTTAACTCTGTTCTCTTCTGCCCCCTGCCCAATTATTGGTTCAGGTTCTTGACATCTATCAAGGAGACTTACGTAATCTATAGTCATTTCAACACTGCCCCCGACACCTGGTCACCTAAACAGGAGCTGGTTGATTTCTGGCTGGGCTTCTTGATGGATTCCTGCCAGCCCTTTGTCTCCACAGAGGAGTGTCTGGTAAGGAGGCAAAATCTCTACTGAACTACCAGCTTTTCCTCCTGCCTGCTCCTTTGCTACACTACTGTGGCATCTTTTGCTTACCATCCTACTAGAGGCAGTAGCAGCAGAACCAAGTGGTTCTGGGGGTGGCAGAGCACTCCGGTGGTAAAATGGACTTTGCCATTTCAAACTGTGGCTTAGAAAATGAGCACATCTAGATGAGGCGTGAGCTAGCATAACTAATATACTAGTTCTTTGTTTATGGAGGGTGTGTTCTGTTTCATTTTTGTATGGGGTAGCTATCAAAAAGGTTATGCCCAACCTGCTGTCTGAAGTGGCATAGTCCAGTCTGCATAAAAGGTCATATACATGGCATCAAACCATTTCCCCCACGATTTTCTGTTCTGCAACTCTCCAAGGTCTTAGAGGGTTTTCCAGCCCTTTTGCCTGAGATCTTGGGTGCTTCTAAGATAGTGACTTAACACTGTAAACGAGTCATTCAGAAATTGCAAGCTGGCCATCAGCAAGCGGCTTTTTTAATTTATCCGATTTTGCCCAGAAAGTTTGAATCTGGATTAAATGGCATTTTGATGGCCATATCAATGCTGTGACCTTAAGCATGCAAAACTTTGCCTTGCTCATCTGTCAGTTTCAGCAGAGTTGCAGAATGAGATTCTTAGGAAATTTCCTCTTCTGTTGTAGCAAAGCCTTTCTTGCAGTCGCAGAATGAGATTCTTAGGAAATTTCCTCTTCTGTTGTAGCAAAGCCTTTCTTGCCTAAGGTGCTCTTTCATATTTCCTCCCTTAAGCTATATAAAATTCAGGGCAAGCTTTGCATAGCTGGGTTGGAGAGAGGACTGGACAGTCTCTCTCTCCCCCCACCCTCTCTCTGTTTGTGTGAAATTCATGTGCTGACAGATTTGCGGGGTAAGAGAAAATTGTGCAGATGCTTCTCTCTCCCTTTAATTCCCCTCTACAAATCTTCTCCTTGGGAGAAGCCTTTGGGATAACTCCTAGTTCTTACCTCTAGGTGAAACAAAGCCAAATTATATATTTCTGCTCAAATTTGTGAACTTTAGTCTCTCCCAACCCTTCCTTCTCTCGTCTCCCTCCACTGTGGAAATTTGGATTGCAGCTTCCTTGAGACAGGGGCCTGTTTACCTTGCAGATTGATGGCTTGCAAAACATCGCAGGTTGATTTTTGCCATGCAAAAACTGATCCTGGAGCAACACCAATGCAGCCCTCTCAGCTTGCACCAAGAAACTCTGGAATATGCCGAGCTACCTTTCTCAAGCCATTTTTCCTCTGCAGCCATTTATAATCTCAACACACAACAGGCTGCATACACACCATACATTTGCAGCGCATTTTTCTCCCAAAGTTCTGGGAACTGTAGTTCACCCCTCACTGAGCTATAATTCCCAGCAACCTTCGCAAACTGCAGCTCCCATGATTCTTGGCAGGGTGGAGAGATATGCTGTAAATGTATAGTGTGTATGAACACAAACACACACACCTTTTCCTCCTGGCCTCCAGTTGTAGCCCCAGGCATCACATCTGAGAATATCATCACTATATCCCATAAGATGAAACAGTCAATTAGCTGTGCTCACACCTGACCACAGGGCTGAGTCAGCCTTGGCTGCCCTGATGAACCAGCACTGTTGCAGGTACCACATAATACTCATTCCACATTTGTAAGGAAGCACCCAGGCTTTGAAACTTCCTCCCATCAGGCAGGCACCTTCACTGTGCTCGTTTCGGTGATGGTTCTGCAAATCAAAGCAGTCAAATGGGCACATGTGGGGTTAAGGCGATCCTGCAGGTAGACTGGTCTCAAGCTGTTGAGGGCCTCATATACTAATAGTATCACCTGGAGCCTGGTCCCGTAACAAATGGGCAAGCAGCACAGATCCAAAGTGCAACCAGCAGAGAGGTTATGTGTGCCGTCTTCTCTTAATTAAGTCTATGCTCACTATGGCATATGTCAGCCGCTTTGAGGTTTTTGCTGAAATACGAAGCGGCATGTAAGTTAACTAGCAATCTAACTCACCATCTGTCCCAACAGGTCTTGATTCTAGAGTTGGGCAGAGTGTTGCAACCATCTCAGCTCAGTGTCTGCAGTCAAGAAGGGCAAAAATCAGTGACGCTGAGCCACATTGGCTCTCCAGAAGAGGTAGGTCCAGAATTGTGTCCTGGGTCAGTTTCTTTTTCTGATTTTAAATTTTAAAACTTTAATTTATTACCTGCCCTTCACCCTAAGGTTCCAAAACAAGTTACAACAATTTAAAATTGAACTTTTTAAAAACCCTTATAATTACAAAAAATACAAACACAAAATACCTAATCAAAAGTGATGAAAGTTCATGTAATTACTTTCATTCTATTTAGATTTCCAGTCTTTATGCATTATAAATCTTCATGGCTGTTTATCCCTCCAGGTGTGTGTCTCAATTTCCTGTGTTTCCCCACTCGGGGCATTTGTATGTTTCTTTCACCTTTTGGGTCTCTTTACAGGAAGGGATTTCCAAGTGGACATTCCCAACATCTTCCATCCGTGGAATCAGGTGATGATTATTATTTTTATATAAAACAAATAGTTTGAATTCCTTGTCTTTAAGGCTAGGCTAGTGCTTCAGATAAGAAGCAGCCTTTATACCAGGTCAGAGAAATAAGCCACATTGCTTAGCATTAGCTACACTAAGAAACAGTAACTCGCTGTGGTTTCAAGGGCTTTCCCAGTCCTTCCTTGAGATACATCACTGACTTACAGTTCTTCCCCTAAAAAAAAAGAAAGTTCTAGATCTCTAGACCCTGAAATAAAGGGCTGATTTAAACAGGAACATAGGACACTGTCAAGAAAGACCATTGGTGCATTTAGCACACTATTGCCTATACCTGGGGCATCCATCATGGTGCCTTCCATGGTGGACTCCAGTTCCCATCACCTCCAGCCAGCATGGTCCATGGTCAGGAATTATGGGAGCTGTAGTTCAGCAACATCTGGAGGGCACCGCATTGGCTACTCCTAGAGCACAGGGTGGCCGAAGGTCACTACAATTTCAGGCAGAAGTCTTCCCCAGCCCTCCTGAGACATTGGAGATTAACCCACAAGAATTGGCATGCAAAGCCAATAGACTGTTGATGTACAGCCCCTCCCCTGAGAAAACAGAGCTAGCCAGGTGGCACTCGCAGTAGAGAGCACTGGGCAGAGAGGACACATGAGAAGCTGCCTTTTTATGAGATCCCAGCACACATTTTTGTGCATTTTCTATCAAAAGAAAATGCACTGCAAAATTTGGAGAAGTGTGTAATTTGACTGAGAGGAATGCAGGAAGCTGCCTTATATGGAGTCAGACCCTGGCTCCATCCAGTTCTGTGTTGTCTACACTGACTGGCAGAAGCACTCCAGAGTTTCAGGTACAAATCTTTCCCAGCCCTACCTGGAGATGCCAGGGATTGAACTTGGGACCTTCTACATTCCAAGCATCTGTCTTATGACGTGAGTCACAGCCCACCCCCAAGATTAAGTGCATTCCAATCTACACTGAAGTCTGGGATTGGTGAGTTAGGTCAGTTTGTCCTTAAAATGTATTTTTCTCCCACTTCGTACTGTAGCTCACATGTCAATGCTCCTCCATGCAAATAGAAATAAATAAAACATCATTGCACCTAGAAAGCTAGCATCTCAAGGAGAATGGGGTCTGGCCTGTGGCTGGTAAGCCCCTGAGGCTAATGTGAGCAACTTGGGGTGGTGGGACACAGAGAGAGGCAGGTTTTAAAGCAAGACACAGGCTTGCGCTGATAAGGAAAGGAGACTTGCTGAAGTCCTTCCACTCCTATCTTTTTTTCTTGCCAGTATCTCCAAGTGCGATGAGCGGTGCTGCTTCCTCTATGTTCTGCACACAGCAGAAGACTTCCAGCTGTACTTCCCTACCCAGTACCATTGCCGCTGGTGAGTGGGGGGACATGAATGGGCAGCAGAGGGACAACCCGCAACCTTTGGAAGAGGGACAGTTAAAAACAACCACAACCCAACTACATTCCCCACTCGGGGAAAGGGAGCATCTTCTGCAGGATGCTGCTCTAGACAGAGTGTTTCCCAGGGGTTACATTGCAGACTCAAGAAACCGGGTACCATTGATGGCCTTTCTTCTTCATCATGGACACATGATGCTTGGATCTCCATTGCCTGCTTGCCAGGCCTGCAGCTGCAGTGTGGGTTCTGAAAACATGTTCGTAAAAATTAAAGTCAACGAGGGTCAGGGAAGGCAAAGTAAATAAAAAGGTGTTTGGGTTCTCAAATCTGATTTCTGCCCCCTCAGCTCTAAAGAAATTGAATTGGAGATAAACCCTGTTGATGCTCATAGGGAAGTACAGTGGTGCCTCGCAAGACGAAATCAATTCGTTCCGCGAGTTTTTTCGTCTAGCGAATTTTTCGTCTTGCGAAGCACGAAATCCCATAGGAATGCATTGAAATCCAATTAATGTGTTCCTATGGTCAAAAAAAGTCCAAACAAAGCCAAATTTGGTACAACAAGAGTTTATTAAGTGCTCTTTAAAGTCACACATACTGTAAAGAGCATTTCAAAAATTGAAGGAACAATAAATTAAGTTTCTAAACATGACAGAAAAACATTTAAAAATCAACAAAGTGTACAGTACATTTTCTAAGACTCTGGGGGACAACTCGAAGAAGGTTCCTCTTCCACTCTTTGCTTCTTGCTGAAGAACCCCCTCCTCAACTGTTCCTCCAGCCACCCACCACACAGAAATTCAAATCCAGAATTTTTTTTAAAAAACAGCAGAGTGGCCCAATGGTCACAGAAAATCATAAAAATGCAGAAAAAAACCACACAAGCTTCCAGATTCTTGCAAACCCCTCCTCAACTGTTCCCCCAGCCACCCACCACACAGAAATTCAAATCCAGAATTTTTTTTAAAAAAACAGCAGAGTGGACCAGTGGTCACAGAAAATCATAAAAATGCAGGGGGGAAAAACAAGCTTCCAGATTCTTGCAAACCCCTCCCCAACACCAAATCCTTGAATTCCAAACACCCCAACCCAAAATCCAAAAACCCCCAAAAAAGTTTTAAAAGTTTAAAAGAAGTTTTGGAAAAGCTTCAAAAATCACCAAAGTCTTCAAAAACCTCAAAAAAGGCTACCACACCGCGTTCTATGAGTTGCTCCTCGAAGTCAAGTCGCAACTGTATTAACGGTGTTAAGAAAAAGGAAACAAACTTGCAAGATGTTTTCGTTTTTCGTCTTGCGAAGCAAGCCCATAGGGAAATTCGTCTTGCGAAGCAGCTCAAAAAACGGAAAACCCTTTCGTCTAGCGAGTTTTCCGTCTTGCGAGGCATTCGTCTTGCGGGGCACCACTGTAATTTTAAACTTGTAATCACCACCTTCCCTCGCATGCCCAAACATGAAAACTGCTGGCTCAAGGTGTGGAGTTTAAGAGTGTCAGCATGAATAAATGACTGCAAATATAGTTTCACATCCACAGAGTTTGCATGGAATAAGGGAATGAAAATCTGAAGCACCAGATTTCCTGTTCCTGTTCTAAATTTCAAGGTTTTATTTTTATTTTCCCTTTTTTTAGAGTTGAGCCAAACTGCCCCTCCCCCACTTTACTACTCAATTTGCAGGTGACAAAATGGGTGGGTGGAGAATGCATTTTAACTGAAAATGGTGGTGGGCAACTCTGTTCTTACAGCTCTGTCTGGCAACTGGTGGCTGTCATTTCCCCCCCTCCCTAAACCCTGCTGGAATGATGTTTTACTATCACAGTGGTACCTCGGGTTACAAACACTTCAGGTTACAAACTCCGCTAACCCGGAAGTAGTACCTCGGGTTGAGAACTTTGCCTCAGGATGAGAACGGAAATCGTGCACCGGCGGCGGGAGGCCCCATTAGCAAAAGTGCACCTCAGGTTAAGAACGGTTTCTGGTTAAGAACGGACCCCCAGAACGAATTAAGTTCATAACCGAGGTACCACTGTACATAGCTTTTCTCCCAGAGCTTTGCACAAACAAATAAATTAAAATAGTAATAGTAGCTGCTAGAAGGATCTCTGGAGATAGAGAGTGTGTTCCCTGCTTGGCTTCGACTCACCCGCCCCATCCTCTGAAATATCCTGAGTGATTTGGGGCCCCTTTCACCCTTTCCTTCCAAATTAAGCTGCAATAACTTCGGGTTTAGTTCTCAGTCCTCTCTCCCTCATCCGTTTGCATAATTCTTCCAACTTTTCAGTCTTTTATTCAACCCGTCTAGTCTGGGCTTTTAGCCTTTGATTCTGAACCCAATGATAACAGGATGGTTCTTTGTGCTGGTGTCCATTCTCTTAGGGGTTTTTTCTCCCCCCTCTACTCTTTTACATTAGGTTTTGCGAACTGGTCCGCTCCTTCATGGCAGAGATGGGTGAGGAAGTGAATAGCTGCAGCTCCCTGGAGGAACTCGAGGTGAGCTGGCGGAAGAGGACACTCCTTGGTTTCAGGAACTGGGAACTTTTGTCAGGGCCTGTCGAACGATGGCTGTGAAGGCGGATGTGGAAAATGGCCAAGCCCAGTGATGAACAGGCCAAGACAGGGTGCTGCGCATAGAGATTTCACCTTTTAAGTTCCATAACTCTGTGTGTGTTCTTTGACTTGCACAGTATGACTACGAACGCACAGAAGCAGGTGACAGGGTGATTCTAGGTAAAGGCACTTATGGGGTGGTCTACGCTGGCCGGGACCTCAGCAATCAGGTGCGCATCGCCATTAAGGAGATCCCAGAGCGTGACAGCAGGTAAGAGTTGCGAAAAGCAGGGAAGGAATTACTAATAATGTCAATTTTGGCTTCTTGTTTCTTTAGTCTTGAGCTCAGTTCATCACGCTTCTGCACTTGTGTGTATTTTCCCCTCTTTTAGTTAGGTTATTAACATTCACACTAATTTTTGTGTGCATTTCTCCAAATATTGCCATTTTTGTATGCCGTCTTGCCTATGCTTTTGCAAGCAATTTTCCCTAGTACAAGGCATTTTTTGTACATTATTTTCATGGATATACACATTTTTGTGCACATTTTTTGTTGGAGTGCTATATCACAAAATTAGGGAGGAGTTCAAATTTCAAAGATGAGCCATCTTTCAGCTTGTGCATTTGTTTAGGAAGTGTGACTTTGGTATGTTTATGCTAAAATGTGAACCCAACTATTTCCTTCCCCTATCCTTAGAATGGCCAGACTGCTCTGGGGGAATCTGGGGCTTCTTTCACATTGCAAGAACTCTGGGATGTCTTTGAAATCAGATTCCCACTTACGCATCACCAAAAAAGATTTGCACAAAACCCAAATATGCTAATTGTTATGTGTAGACGCAAATTTGGGAATAATGATTGTAACTTAAACAAAAATCCAGTGCATATTAGGGAAGACTGTGACCAGATGACCTTCGTGCCTACTCAGTCTTCTGCTCAGGAGCTACTATCATCATTATCATCATTAATATTATTATTAATAATAGCCTGTGATTCACTTAGCTCCCAATTAATAGGTTATGGGCAGCTTCAAAGACCCTGCTGCTGCTCTTCCTTCTGAGGGTTCTTTGTCTTTAAATCGGACTTTGACTGGAGAGCCCTTCAAAGAGAGGACTGTCCTCTCTAAAGTAGGACACATGGCTATCCTACCTGGCAGGAATATGCTCAGCATGGGGGGAGGGGCGTGGCATCCCCTGGCTGCTGCCTCTGAGAGAGTTGTGTGAACGTCTGTCATTCATACATGTCACACTTGCACTTCAGATACTCGCAGCCCCTTCATGAGGAGATTGCTCTGCACAAGCGCCTGAGACACAAGAACATTGTTCGCTATTTGGGCTCTGTCAGTCAAGATGGCTTCCTCAAGATCTTCATGGAGGAGGTACCTGGGGGTAAGTACAGTGGTAAAAAGGTAAAGGTAAAGGGACCCCTGACCATTAGGTCCAGTTGTGACCGACTCTGGGGTTGCGGCGCTACAGTGGTACCTCAGGTTAAAAACTTAATTCATTCTGAGGTGGGGACCCGCTAGAAATCCCAGGCGGAGGAAGCCTGGGAACGTGGGGTTCGGCAGGGCACCAGGAGCGCCCCCCCCTACTCACCGGGAACCCCATTTTGGGGCGCCGGAGCGAAGTGGGGTGAGTGGCGCGGTGCTGCGAACTGATTGCTATTTTCACGGAGTGAAGCCGCACAGCCATTGCCGGAGAGCGCTGACTTTCTCCTGTGGACAATTGGATTTAAAACAAGTACCCGTGAGTAGAAACGGAAAATTGGATTAAGAAATATCTTAATTTGGCATCGAAGCGGGAAGGCTCAAAACAGGAAGTCCGCCTTCCGCTTTTTGTATATAGACTAAAGCAAAAACTTTGTAAGCTAAAGCCTGGAAAGCTGTTAAAAAAGTCTAAATTTCCTTCATTCAGAATTACTGAAACCCCCTTGGAAGCAGGAGAAAGGGGGGGGGGCTTTGTTCAATCCTAGCAGGAGAGGGAGTGAAGAAGGATAAGCTTCCACCGTCTTTAACCGGGGAACGGGGTGTCAGAGACAGAAATTGTTGGAGAGGTTCATTGACTGTGAATGGAATACTTTGACAGATAGCTAAAGAAGAGAAACAAACTGATTCCAATGTTGCCTTTTGCATTCTAAAGAAACAAAATATCTGAAAAATATCTGAAATATGAAAGTAATTTTCCTTTGTTGGACTTGCCTTTAAAAAAAAAATGGATACAAATAGAAATTGTCTCCTCTAGAGGGAGCTTGTTAAATTGTTGCTGCAGTATATCTGAGGACTCAACAGCTGTGAGATTAAGATCGTGGGACCAGTCTCTTCTGACCTTGACTAAAGATGAGCTGGGAGGAAGATTGGGTGCTTGCCTTATGCAAGACAAGTGCCTTGCTGGAACAGATGCACGAGAAGATGGATTTGATGAATGAGAAAATGGATTTTATGACTGTTGTGGTTAATAACTGTGGACAAACAGGGAACATTGATACAGAAATCATTCAGGAACCAACTCATGAACCTGCACTGTCTGGGCAAGTGCAGAAGATAATGGAGGAGGATGCGGTTGCACCTCAAATAATACAAATGGAGAGACCCGAGGCCCTACAGGAGCATAAGCCGCTGTCATTGAAGATTGAAGTTGGAGTGGGCCAGGGGGAGTTTGGAGCTGAGGAGGTTCCTAACTTTGGAGAGACCTGGAAATATGCTTTTAAATACTTTTTGGACTATAGCGATGACTGTGGGGAATGGGTCTGTGGGGAATGGGCGGGTTTGATGAGGAGAGATGGAGATAATTTTGGGTTGGAATTCCCCAGAGACCTACTCCTCAATGAGAAAGGAAAGAAATTAAGAAAGAGACCAACAAAAGACAAGGAAAAGGGCAAGTATAAACAAGAAGAAGAAGAACTGCAGAAGGGACATGGAAGAGACTTAAGGGCCTCGGACATAAGGCTTCCAGGTTGATGGACTAGATGGAATAGACAGTAAGGACTGACACGATCCGAGACCAGGAAGAAGAGACGTTGGATGAAAATTGGAAAAAATTTAGAAATAAAAACTTTCTATTTAGGGAATTAGCTTAAAATTAATGAATATTAGGGAAAATGTTGGAATGAAACTATATGACTCTAGCAGAAATGATATCAGGAGTTATGTATATTTGAAAACTAAGATTTAAGGTTTAAGGTATTTTAGGGTAAGATAAGGTTAAATAAACTAAGGTAATTTGAATAACAGAATATGGGGAAAGATAGAAAGGATCTGTCGAGTTAATTAATAGGTTAAATTGTTAAGATAAATTATCTAATAAAAATTGAGAAAGATGGAAAGAATTTGCTGAAATAACTAATTGAACTAGGATGCAAGAAAGGAGGTGTGAGGAGGTCAATGAAACAAGCAAATGGAAGTTACAGATATGTAATTTGGGATTTGTGTTTTTTTTTTCTGTTTTCCTTTTTCCTTTGTATCTTTTTGCTGTACTGTTGTATTGGTTTTTGCGTTTTTTCCCCTCTCTTTTTTATGTATTATTGTGTTGTTTTTTATTTTTTCTTTATTTTCTATAATTCTGAAACTACTAATAAATATTATTAAAAATAAAAATAAAAATAAAAACTTAATTCATTCTGGAGGTCCACTCTTAACCTGAAACTGTTCTTAACCTGAGTACCACTTTAGCTAATGGGGCCTCCCACTGCCGCCACACCACTGCCGCACGATTTCTGTTCTCATCCTGAAGCAAAGTTCTTAACCCGAGGTACTATTTCTGGGTTAGCGGAGTCTGTAACCTGAAGTGTCTGTAACCCGAGGTACCACTGTATATGCAGTAAATATGCAATGTGCAATAAAAAACATGTAAAAATTAAAAAAAACACACACCAGAGACCACCAATAAAGATGCTTTCTTAATTGTTTGCATCCGCAGAGCAGCACAGGAAGCTTGTCACAAAAGGCGTTCAAAGCTTAAAAGAGAAGCTGAATCTCGGTTGGCCACACGCGACTGGGCCAATGACACTAAAAGCTCAGTTTCTTGTTGCTGTCAGCTGAGCCTCACTAGCTCAGGGAATAACCGACGATGCCCCTTACCTCAGTGACTGAGACGCGATATTAGGGTTAAGGTTTGCCGCAGAGAGCACTGCAGTAATTCAGCCTTGAGGTTACTGATGCAAGGACTGCAGTGGACATGACTAGTAGCCATTGATAGCCTTGTGCTCCGTGCATTTGTCTAATCCCTGTATAAGAAAACAGCCTCTATAGTGTTCCATGTCCCTCTCTCCCCACCCCAAAAATCCAGGAAGCCTTTCCTCTCTTCTGCGCTCCATGTGGGGCCCCCTGAAAGACAACGAGCCCACCATCGTTTTCTACACCAAGCAAATCCTAGAGGGGCTGCGCTACCTGCACGACAACCAGATCGTCCACAGGGACATCAAGGTGAGAGCTTGGGCTCCTGGCTTGGGCTGCCAGGAGTAGACATGTTGTTGGTGCTAGATCTCTGTGTGGCATTGCCAGACCTGACAGGGATCAAGCAGGTCTTTTCACGCAGCTTTCCTTTTCCTCCTTCATTTGGGTTTTGACTCTGCATTAGCTTTGGTAAAACAAAGACTACATGGGATATTTCTTTTCAGGACATTTTGGCTAGCTCATGCACAGCCTGCTTGCCTTGCTCCTTAGGCATTTCTTAAAGACGATCCTTAATGATTTTCAGCTAGCTGCTTATTTTAGGAATTTGCATGCAGTTAATTATCGCACAGCTTTTGCTCTGGCCAGATTTAATGTGATGCCTTTCTCGGTTGCTCTGGGGAGGAATAGGCTGGTGTTCCTTGAGGGTTTGTCCTTGTAATAACCAGGAGCTGGAACATCTGTGGAAAATATTGTTTTGTTTTTATAATTTTTATGCTGGCGCTCATCAGCAGATGATTGCCCCTTTATTGGCCAAACCAGGAAGGTCAGCTAAATTTTATGTTAAATATTTACCGGGAGATAAAACCCTACGTGTGTCATTAGTAATGGCCGGATTTTCTTTATCAGGGACAGTGAGAACAAGAAGGCAATTAACCACCTGAAGTTGGAAATATTATATTTGGGAGCTATTTAAGACATTTGTTATCCTGTCAGTATGTATACTTGAGCTGGTGGCATTTAGATAATACATTGCTTTCTGTTTTGCTCGATGCTTAAGATTATGGAGCATTGTATGGCTTTATTTTTGCCGCATTCCTGTTCTGTGGATCATAATAAATTGATGATGAAGTTAATACTACAGTTGAATTTCTAAGCGACAGTCCTTGGGGTTTTGTTTTTGTGGAAAGGGGGGGGGGTTGGCACTGCCACTCCTTTTTTCACTGTTCCTAGTCCAGGATTGAAGAGGCTCTGGGTAAAGTGTCTTCTGCTGAGCTCCCTCTTCTTTTGGTCATCCCTGACAGGCTTCCCTGGCTGCTAAGGCAGTGCCTTGAACAGCATTGGGCAGCTGGGTCTGGTTGCCATATGTTAGATTCTGCAATGGCTGGTATGAAAAGGGAGAGATTGTTGATATTTTCACCCCTCCCATTGACAGAATCTCCTGATCTGATGTTTTAAGAAAGGAGGGGGCGGAAACTGCTCTTCTACTCTTCCGCTCCTGACTGACTGACTGTGTGTAGAGAGAGTCTTATCTATGTAGTGACTAGATGGTAGAGTGGGAGATGTAACACTCATGCAACCCAGTAGTTTGTTAGTTTGTAGCAGCTATTAGAAATAAAAGGAGTTATGCTTCACAGCTAGCTTCTGTGTTATTTATACTCTGCATGAGTTTGGTGCTCACAATGCACACTTGTGGGTCCAGTGCACTGGGACCTGCTTTCCAGGATTGGAAGGTCTCTGAAAGTGCTCCAGTCACGTAGCCCAGTCGGGACAGAACCAGTTATTGAGCCCAGTCGCTGACATCAGATGAAAGGCATACTGACAGTTCCCTCCATGCCACAGAGCGATGCTCACTCAGAGGCAGTGTGGGAAATTAAAAAGCTGGCTGGATCTAGCCATCTGGCACTCGCAGGCTGTGCAGGGAACTGCCTGAGGTGCACGTCTAGGCAGACATCAGCAGCAGGGCCTTCGTAGTCCCGAGACCCTTGCAGTCGTCCAAGGATGCCAAGACACTGGTGCCAGGCCTGTTTGCAGTTGGAGGAAGTCCTCAGAACTTGAGTGCCTTGTTGATCTCCAAAGCAGTGACTTGGCTTTTCTTGGATAAACAGGGTGATAACGTCCTGATCAACACGTACAGTGGAGTGTTGAAAATTTCAGACTTTGGCACATCCAAGAGGCTGGCGGGGATCAGCCCCAGTACAGAGACATTCACAGGTAAGTGTGTGTGCAGCTCTGCGTCATTTGGGGAAGAGAGCCTACTCATCCGGGCTCTCAGGCATTGGGATGTGGCTCCCATGACTTCTTCCTTCTTGGTTTCTCTCTTCCTTCCTCAGGCACCTTACAGTACATGGCCCCAGAGGTCATTGATCAGGGACCCCGTGGCTATGGCAAGCCGGCTGACATCTGGTCCATGGGCTGCACCATCATTGAGATGGCGACAGGCAAGCCGCCTTTCTTTGAGCTGGGCAGCCCGCAGGCCGCCATGTTCAAGGTGAGGCTGGGATTTGCACCCTTCTGCACAGCTGGGAAGAACACTTGGCAGTTTTCCTGCAGGGAGGAGGGGATCCTTGCAGGAGTTGTCTCTGTCAGGAGCTCAGCCTACACTCGAGTAGGACCCTGGCAGAGGCACATGCCTGACTGGCATGTTCTCTCCCTCCTGGTCTTTCGTTCAGGAGCTTCAGAAGCTTTCTTCAGCCTGAACATCACAGCGACCGATGCCAACTGACACCGGCACACTTAAGGATCCGCAGAGTTTGTGCATCATGCGTAACAGACCTCAGCAACTCAGCATTTTGGCTAATCTACTTTATTTACATATAAACACACACGGAGCACTGCAACATGGCTCCCTCTTTCTCTAGCATCAGACAGCAAAGAGAAAAAGAACAAAGGACAATAGTCCCACTTCACGGAACACAGTAACACAAGCATCCTGTCTCTGTCACTTCCCACTCTGTGGAATCAAAACATATACCGTCATGTGATAGACAAAAATCCCATGACTGCAATTGTGGAGCAGGAATTCTAACAGTCTGTGCCCACTTGCTCCACTAGGCAGGAAGAAGTAAATGAGAATGGGTAGTCCAAGTGGACTGACAATCTCTTCCCTGGTTCATTTGCTGCCCAGCCCCGAAGCAGCTCTGATTCTAGGGGAATTTCCCTTTTCTCAGCAGCATGGCATTCCTTCTCACCTTTCCTTCTAACTGCAGCCAGGATACCAAAAAGGGAGAGATGGTTTATGGAAGACATGGTCATCATCAGCTCCCCAGCCCTCTCAGCAGACTCCTTTTAGATGATTCTGGGGCTGGGTATTCCTGGGTTGCTCAGCGCTTTGTGGAAGACCAGCAGAGCAGGCCAACTCATTGGCTAGTTACACCAACCTCTGTCTGGGACTGTTACAGCAAGTGTGTATTTGTGAATGCAAGTAGTGCAGTCCTTTAGGGTATATGTTCCATTAGATCTTTTTGCACCATTTAGACCCTGCATATAATCATAGTTGTAGCATTGGAGGGGACCCTGAGAGTCATTTAGTTCAACCCCCTGCAATGCAGGAATCTCAGCACGTGGCCCCCCAGCCAATTGGAAACCATACCAGACCCTGCTTAGCTTTGTAGATGGGCTAGCAATCAGAATACAGCAGCCTCCATCATTCAGTCTGAGCTTTGAGGACCAGGATAGTTCCATAAACAGCCTGTGACCCAGCACTTCTGACAAACCAAGGCCTCTGCCCTTGACTTAGTGTCTTTTCATAAAGAGGAAGGGCTGTAGCTCAGAGGCAGAACATGTTGTGCTTCACATGCAGAAGGGCCTGGTTGAATCCCTGGGATTTTCAAATAGGCCGGGAACCCTGGAGAGCCACTGCCAGTCTGTGCAGCCAATACTGAGCTGGATGGATCAACAGCCTGACTTGGTGTAATAAAACATCTTCCTCATTTCTTAAAAACCGACAGGAGCTGACTACCCTGGCCTGTCAATTCCCACCATAAATGAACAGCAAGACCCATGTTTTCGGGTGGTGCACTGTGTGTATACTATTGCCAGTCGTTTGCCTTTTCTTAGGTGGGCATGTTCAAGATCCACCCCGAGGTGCCCGATTCCATGTCGGATGAAGCCAAGGCCTTTATCCTGAGTTGTTTTGAGGCTGATCCGGACAAGCGGGCGACTGCTGCTGCCTTGCTTCAGGAACCCTTTCTGAAGGCACCCAGTAGGAGGAAATCCAGGAGCCCAGTGGTGACAGGTAGGGCAGGGAACCAGGGAACCGGGCAGAGGGCCTTCTCGGTAGTGGCACCCGCCTGTGGAATGCCCTCCCACCAGATGTCAAAGGAAAAAACAACTACCAGACTTTTAGAAGACATCTGAAGGCAGCCCAGTTTAGGGAAGCTTTTAATATCTGAAGGACTATTGTATTTTAATATTTTGTTGGAAGCCTCCCAGAGTGGCTGGGGAAACCCAGCCAGATGGGTGGGGTATAAATAAATTATTATTAATATATATATATCTCAATCTGTGAGCCAAGTCAGGCTGGGGCTCCTGATTGTTTGGGAGGTGCCGCAGCATTACTTTGCTGCCAGCCTTGCACTCCTCTCTCTTCTCCCTACAGACGAGCTGTCTCCTCCAAATGTGCCAGAAAGGTCGATTTCAGCAGAGGGTGTCAGCGAGTCCCAGAAACGTTCTTCATCGTTGCAGTCCTTGAATGTCTCTCTGTCTCGGAGCACCAGTGAAGTGGCTCAGAGGCCCACCTATCTCAGGTAAGACCTGGAACAGAAGGGAAGCAGGGAGTGGGGAGCTTAACTTGGGCAGGTTTACAGTATAGCTTGTTCCCCATGGAATTGAGACTCCACAAAAGTATTGGTGTCTGAACAGACGATTTAATCTACTTGGAAACTTGGTGTGCTCTACTGCCTGTCCACATTGCCACAGTGATGATGCACATTAGCTCTGTCTTGAAACCTGCCTGTGCCTGAGCTGCAGCTGCATTGCTGCCCCTGGTCCAGGAGGTCTCAAGTGGCAGCCACTTTAATATTTGTGGCCCCACATGCGTGGAAAACTTCTCCTGCCATCAGGCACAGGCTCCCCGGCGTACAAGACAGAAAATGAAAACAAATATGCTGTTTTTAAAAACAGGAAGTAGAGGAGGCAAAGAAACGAAAGCCATCTTTCTCTCAAATGGCGGTTTTGGCCAGATGGTAAATATCGTGAATGGTCCAGCCAAAATTGCTGGCCCGTCTTCTTCAGCCTTGATACTGGTTCTAAAGTAGTCAGGTCAGGTTGTGCACAAAATTGGTGGCTGAGAAAATAAAGAAGGATCTGACCGCCACCTGGTGGCAACCCTTTGCTCCTGTCACTGCGAGTTTCCAGTACCAGCAATACTGTGATAACATAGCAGTGTGCAATCTGATGTCTTCTGAACTCTTCAACAAGTCACAATATGATTTCTGTTCTAAACAAGTGAGCAGATGCACTCTGTACTTTTAGCTAAGTAAATCAAGCCAAAGCAATGACAACCTTTTAGATTTGTTCCTGGGGAACGTTAATTCCCTTACAACAGGGATGGGCAATGTGTGGCCCTTCAGACATTGTTGGATTGCAACATCCACTATCCTGGACCATTGGCCAAGCTTTCTGAGACAGCATCTGGAGGGTCACATGTTCCTAATATTTTCCACAGCTCCTCACGATACTGCAATGTCCACACACTTCCAAATGACAACAGAAATAATTTAAAGCAGGGGTGGCTAAGGTCAGATCCACTGCCATCTCAGGGCTTTTTGTGTTCCCTTGCACACCTTGAATAATTTGGCAATTTCTTTTATATATATATATATAAAGGGCATTGTCTCAGTTCAAAGACACATTCCAACTGGGCAAAAGCACTTCAGGTCGCTGAGAGATATGGCCTGAGAATCCTTAGTCTGGTCTTTGGTACCTCTCACTGGCCTTGGTTCCAATGCCTCTTGCTTGCCTGGTGAGTCTCATTTGTTGCTCTGGCAAGTGGCCCCCACAAGATTCCCCCGAAGGGAACGCAGCCCTCATTCTGAATGAGGTTTCCTATCTGTGCTTCTGGTAAGAATTCAGCACAACCTGCGTTCTCACGGATGGCTCACATTGCCAGCTGCCCCAGAGTGGCAGCGTTCCCACCCCTCCATCCCCAGCCAATGTTCCTTCGGGATCCATCCCCTCAATTGCTATGTGTCTACACAGGGCCCCTGAGGAACTGCTCAATGTTGACCTCAGCCTCTCCTCTTCCTCCCACGAGGAGAGCGGCTGCTTGTTCTTGCTGAGGAAGGATAGCGAGCGGAGAGCCACCCTCCACAAGGTCCTGACAGAGGAGCTGCCCAGCATTTCTGCCGCGCTCTTTGAGGCCCAGGATGAGGTAAGCACCGCTCGGGCCTTTGTGGGCTCAGGAACTGGGGCCTTCCAGACAGTTGTTGAACTACAATTCCCAATATACCCGGCAGTTTGTCATGTTTGCTGAGGCTGATGGGAGTTGTAGTTCAAAAAAACACCCGGCTGAGGAAGGCTGAATTAAAGCGTTGCCAAATCCCGACCTTGCGGGGGGGGAGGGGGTCTCCTCTTTCCTTCCTCAGCCCCAAATGTACAAATGGAAAATGAATAAAACCCATCCTCCCTGTGGATTCTTACAAAAGTTGTGTTGGGAGCACGTTTATTTATTCTAGATTTATATAGCTCCTTTCTGCCAAGGCAGCTTACAGTTTAAACATGAAAACAAATACATTATATAAAAAAGGAAACTGGCAGAGTCTTCTCCTGCCAGCTGGGAGCTGTTGGTGTGTGTGTTCCCTGGCCTGGCTCCCTTGCTTCTGCCTTCCCTCAGGGCGGGCAGGTCTTCAGCAACCTCCAGGGAAGGCGTGGGAGAAACTGCAGCATTTCTGCCCCCCCACCTTTGATTATGAATATTGTAGGGGAGCCACTGGACGTCAAGTCCCAGAGCAAAGGGGGAACTGAAAGGCGTGTGCAATTTATTTTCTTTCTTGCATTTATATCCCACCTTTTCTCCAAGAAGCGCAGGGTGGCGTCCGTGGTTCTCTTCCTCCCCATTTTATCCTCACAACAACCCTGTGAGGTAGGTGAGGCTCAGAGACCGTGACTGGCCCCAGGTCACCCAGTGAATTTCTCACGGCTGAGCAGGGACTTGATCTCTGGTCTCCCAGGCCCAACATGCCAGCTGTGACACCACACTGGCTTTTAGTTTGGGGGGGGGGTGAGGAATCTGCAGGCCTCCGGATGTTTCTGGGCTGCAGCGCCTCCCTCATCCCATCCCTGCAGGAGAGATGATAAACAGAGGCAAAGCAGAATTCCCACACTTGGTAATAGGCACAGTGCCATGGCTTTTCCCCTGGCCCTCAGCTCAGCTCTGTTCTGTTTTGTTTCCGGTTGTGTCTCTCCTCCAGGCCTGGCCTCCTTCTTCGCCTTCCCCTCAGAGCCCAGTCTCCTTGGACCACATCTCCCAGCTGGTCTCCTGCCTCAAGAGATACATCCGCTCCCCCAACCGCAAGCAGCTGGCTCACGACTTGCTCCAAATCCAGACCAGCTTGCAGGCAGATGGCCTAAGCCTTTGTCAGCTTCAAGCGCCCCTCTTCACCTTCCAGGACACCGTAAGTGGGCTTGGGTCGGTGCGGCTGGGGTCCCTCATGAAAAGTGTCTTCTGTGTTCCCTTGCAACGCCCAGAAGCCGCCCTGGGCTCAGGGGTGGACCTTGGTAATATGCTGCCCTCTGCGAGGCCATTTAATTCCCTCACAGCACCAGCCTAAGCCGGGCTTTGGGAAGGAGGTGCAAGGCTCTGGCAAGGTCCTAGAGCCCTCCTACCTCCTTCTCAAAGTCTGGTAAGCCCTTGCCCAGCTTTAGGAAGGAGGCCCCTAGGACCCTGCCAGAGCCCTCACGCCTCCTTCCTGAAGCCCGGCAAGCACTTACCGGGCTTTGAGAAAGTTCTAGCAAGACAGCACAAGCATCATATATATTTGCACTGGAGGGTGTCTATATAGCTTCTTTGGTGATCACTCGTAGCCTAGTAAGATTGTCTAGGGAGCTGACTGCTTCAGGACTGTTTCAGTTCTGTACATGGACATGGCTGCATCATAAATATCCAGCTTTCTTTCTTGCCACCTTACCACTCCAGGGATGGGGAACCTGTGCTCCTCCAGATTCTGTTGGACTCCAGCTCCCATCAGCCCCAGCCAGCATGGCTCAGCGGTCATGGGAGCTGTAGTCCAGCAACATCTGAAGGGCCGCAGGATCTGACTGCTGCCTGTTAGATTTTTTTATAACTGTTGCTGCTGTTTCATCTCTGCGTGTTTAAAATGAAGAAAAGTTGGAAGGGAGGCTGGAGTGATTTTTGCCTGCAGAAAGGCTGAGAGCTCGCTCCTCAAATTCCTCAGCATGTGCTCAGGGGTACCTTTTATCCTCCCCATAATGCTGAAGTGTATGTCTGCTCAACTGACCCAGCTCTTGGCTGCAGTTGATGGGTCTTAGGGATCTAGTTAAGAAAAATGGATCCCACCAGGATGGTCTTAGATGGACAGAACCCTTACCAAATTTGCAGATAAGACAAAGGAAGGAGGGATAGCTACCATCTCAAAGGGCAGGAATAAAATTCAAAATGCAGGCCACAGCACTTTCTCAAAATGTGCTGATTGGTCCAAAAAGGATTAATAACCCCTGCACTAGATAGTCCACAAGTCCTCCCCCTCAACCCCCTCAACCGCCATCTCTGGGGCAACTATATTCAGTGTTTTGGTGAAGCCAGAATGGCAAGGGCGGGGAGTGCCTAGAGAGCTAAGTAGAGGAAGGAGGCCCAGTGCATCCTGAGCCTGTCTCCTCTCTGTCTCCCACCTCCACAGGTAAAGCAGGCGCTGCGGAAGCTCCAGATCAAGCCTCACTGGGTGTTCGCCTTGGATAACCTCATGGGGCAGGCGGTCCAGGCAGCTTTCACCATCCTCTTGACAGGTAGGAGAAATGGGTGGAATAGAAGGTTGGCTCACTCTGAATACAGTCTGGAATACCCTGGGTCTGAGGAGCTGAAGAAGAATGTTTATTGCATTCATATTCTGTCATTTCATACGAGGAACTCCAGGTGGTGTTTGTGGTTCTCACCCTTCTCGTTTTATCCTGGGAGGCAGTAACTGGCCCAAGGTCACCCAAGGAGCTGCATGGCTGAGTGGGGATTTGAACCACGGTCTCCCAGGTGGTGACACAGGATGTGTGTGTGTTGTGTGTGTTCCTGGCACAAACAGTTGGGAATGTGCTTTTTTGAGCGAAGGTGCCAGGGAACAGCTTTGGGGTCCTCCTGCATGCCAACGCATGCGCTCTTACCACTGAGCTGTGGAATCACCGCTGTCTGCCACTATGTTGGGCAACCGCCTTGCCCACCCTTCGCCCCTCTTCTATCACACACATTTTGCCTTTCCAGAACTCAAGGTGAAGCCGTGGTCCTCCCGGGAGGAAGGCCACGAACACGCAAGCCATGAGGAGGAAGAGAGTCTGTTGCCCCAGGAGCTGCAGTCTTTGAAAAGCCAGGACTTTGCCCTCAAGGACAGCATGGACACACCAAGTTCTGGGATCGGCACTAGCAGCAGCAGCTGGATAGACTCCCAGCATTCCCTGAATGGCCGTTTGCCTCTCATGGCTCAGCTGAATGAGCTGCAGGCGGAGACAAGAAGGTAAGCCCTTTCTGGCTTCCCTCCTTTAGGCTGGGGTGGGGTAAGCAGCAAAGGGTCAACAGGCCTCTGCCCCATTTTTTGAGGGCTTTAGAGCAGAGCTGGCACCCTCCAGATTCTGTTGGACTACAACTCCCATCATCCTTGGCCGTTGGGCATGCTTGCTGGGGCTGATGGGAGCTGGAGTCCAGCAGCATCTCAAGGAAGCATCACAATGGCTCCTCCTGCTGTGTGTTAGAATGGTGGTCACCGATAGTCGCTGGAGTCCAGTTCCTACCAGCCCCGGCAAGCAAGTCCATTAACGGCATAAGGAGAACCCAGATGGTTCAGGTCAAAGGCCCATCGAGTCCCCCCCACATGCCTTGATGGGAAGCCTACCAGAGGAACCTGAGCACAGCAGCACTCTCGCCAGTGACCTCAGTGGTTAGGGATGATGGAAATAGTCCAGCAACATCCAGCAGGCACCAGGTTGACTACTCACTGGCACAGGGTAGTCTTATGCAGCTACATTCAGGGCCTAGCCGCAGAAGCTGTAAAGCACAGCAACCTGTTTTCAGTGCCAATGTTTGGCCTTTGAAATATGTGTCGTAGTGTTAAAGGAGAGTGTGTCTGAGCATGTGCGGAATCCACACATCACTTGGGCTTAATCCCAGCCACTCCTCCTCAGTAGGATGAGAATTTCTAGGGCAGAGGATGTGACTGCCCTGGCAGCCAGGAACACCAAAATCTCAAATGCAACCTACTTTTTCGCAGTTGGACACACTAGCAGAACAATCTGACCCCCACTCTAATCTTTTTATGCATGCACTTGCAAGCAAGTTCACTCTCTAACCCTTTCTGGCCCTGCCAGGCTGCAGTGGGAGCTGATGAAGAAGGAGCGGGAATGCCAGAAGCTTCTGCAGGAGGCACTGTGGAGTGTGGAAGCCGATTCCTGGGCTCTAAGAGGAGCCAAGCTGAGAGGTGAGGTCACTGGCACCAGGAGGCTCAGCTGTAAGCAGAGCTATGCAACCTCTGTGCTAAACAAGTTGAAATTATATACCCTGCAAAAATTGAGAAAAGCCTAATTTTGAAACCATGGGAACATTGGAAACTGCCTTATGCCAAGTCAGACTGTTAGTTCATCTAGCTTGGTGCCGTCTACACTGACTGGCAGCAGCCCTTGCCACCAGTATCCTGCTCTGTGCTTGTGCAACATCACACACAGATATGCAGTGATAGTTGTGTCCTCTTCCACACTCCTGTGCACATGTCTCCGTGCGCTCACACACAGATACACACTTCATTCTTCCTCTTCTCCAGGCAAGACATTGCGTGTGGCATCTTTAGCCCACTGTCCCATCATCTCATTCTCTCCCCCGACTCCCTGCAAGGTGCCAGTTTGGGTGCCTTTCAGAACCAAAATGCACCTAAAGCAAGGTGCTGTGGGAAGATCATGCTTTATGGTTTTAGGAAGCAGAAGTTAATCACACAAGGCACTGAAGAAACCTTTTAAAAAACCTCTTCCTTTTTTCACCTGCTTTCCCAGGAGACACTACTTCCCCAATGCATTCCTGGGAGAGAGAAGAAGAGACTGCAGACCCCGTCCTCGCCGAGTGGTTGGAAAAACACGGGGCTGACAAAGCCACAATTGCAACGGTAGATTCCTTTTTGGAGGGGGGCGTTTTAAGCATCAGCTCCTGGCTCTATGGTTTGGCCCAGCCTCCAGGCAGAAGTGCCTGTTTTTAAATGCAGTTGGTAGGGGGTGGGGAAGAGAATGTCATTGGGTTGGCTTAACTCAGAAGGGACATTTTATTGCTGGGAGAGTTTCAGAAAAGAGCAGCCAAAGTTATCAAGGGGTTGGAGCAACTCCCCCGTGAATAAAAGTTCTGGGGCTTTTTAATTTGGGCAGGCAGGGGCAAGGTGAGTAAGTGGGGACATAGTAGGTGTGTGTAAAGCCATGCATGGTGTAGAAAAAAAATAGATTAAAGGTTTTTCTCCCTCTTTCATAATACTAGAACCTGGGGCTGTTCAATGAAGTTGAACATTGGGAAACTCAGGGCAGACAAAAGGAAGTTACTCTTCACGCAAGCTAGAGAATTTGCTCCCACGGGATGTGGTGTTGGTCACTAGTGGGGATGGCCATAAAAGTGGATTACACAAACTTATGGGAAGCTAGGCTATCAACAGCTACTCACCATGGTGTCTATGTACTGACTCCATAGTCAGAAGCAGTTGCTGGGAATCACAAGTGGGCGTTTTCTACAAGCAGCTGGTTGGCCACCGTGAGAGTCGGGGCCTTTTCTGCGGTGGCTCCCCATTTGTGGAATGCTGTCCTCGAGGAGGTTCGCCTGGTGCCTTTATTACATCTCTTTAGGTGCCACACAAAAATATTTCTCTGTGGCTAATTAAACTATCTCTGGCCTTTTAAACTGAGGAGAGGTATGGTTTTGGTTTGTGACTGCATTATGTATTTTTGTGGTTTTATATTGTAAACAGCCTTGAGATCCTTTGATGAAGGGCAGTATAGACAGTTAATAAGAATAAATAAATAATAATAATAATAAGTGCACAACACTCTTCTCCACTTCCATTACCTTTCTCAGCCAGAGAGGTGGTTTCTCTGGAGTGGGTAGGTGTCTGTCAACTTCCCTGTTCTCTGACCAGCCACAGCTAAAGCAATTGTATGTCTCTCTTTCCTAGCTCTCACACCATGGCTTCACCCTGCCTGACTTGCTCAACTGTGCTACGCCTGACGACCTCCGGTATACCCGTATCAGGTAGGTGAGAGGCAGCTTAGGTAGGGGCAGGTAGGGGCGATTAAGAAATTCATTGGGTCTAGGTTGCAAAATGGACTTCCCAGATCTGTACCTTCCTCACTGAAGTCTCTGCGGTGTGTCAACGGCTGCCTTCGCACAATGCATTCCTCTGTGCTTTTTAATAGAGCACTCAAATGGGGCTGCTGCAAATGCGGAGTCCACGGGGCAGCCGTGTGTTTTCCCTGTGCACAACTTCCTGAGAGAGGACAGTGCATAATTACATTCCGCTGTTCCCCTGAGTGGTTTTGGCTCCATTTTCAACACAACACAGAAGAGTCGTCATCAGATCTAGTAAGGCACTTATATTGGCTCCTCTCCCCCAAAAGGCAGCCCTCCCTCCTCACCACTCTACTGAGCCCATGATAAAAAAAATAAAATCCAAACTTCTGCCCGAATGATTCTTTTAAGCAGAATTTGTTTATTTTTTGCTATTTATTATAGTTACAGAATTTAGTTGCAGTTAGCCCGGGAGGAAGGCCTGGAGCCTGAGTATCCTTGCGCGGAGGGACTGCAACCCAAGTGCTGCTACCTCTTATAAAGCTGAAACACCATTAGCATGGAGGCTACTTAGGAAGTACAAAGCATCACCCCTTGTCTCTAGTTGGGTTCTGAGTGGTCCAGGTGTTTGGATAGCGTCTTCCAGTGATCTGCTGTGCCCTGTCACTTGGAGCACTGCAAGTCACGTCGGCTCAACGACCCGAGAGGCGCAATATAGCATGTTCACCATCTGAATCTTTCCATGGTCTTGTCTTGGCAGAGGGGGGATGGTGTGCCGCCTCTGGAAAGCCATCTCGGAGCATCGGCAAACACTCAGCCAGAAGTTACAGCCCAAAGCAGAGCAAGAGCCAGGCCAAGGGAAGCCCTTAATCTGCTTGGAGGACAGCAGGATCTGGTTGGCATAGACCTTCTTCCCCAGCAGTAAGCAGATTCCAGACTTGCCCTCACACACAGGTGATGTGAACTGACTTTCCATTTATCCCTTGGTGATGGGGAAGGTGGTACTGGTCTATTCTGGCACCTCAAGCAAATCACGTCTGGAGGAGACGATTTCTGTGGCACTGCAAAAATCTGCAGTTCTCTCTCGGCTTGAGACAAAGGAAGACAAAGGGTGCTTTGTCCTGTGACCTGGATTTCAGAGGAAGAGAGGCAGGGAGATTCTGAGCTACCCTGCAAGGGGTGGGAGGTCGCTTCAGAGTCAACAGTGGAAAAAGCCCTGGTTGCATCATTCACGGCAGTGCTGGATGGCGATTCATCTCTGGCCTGCTGCAGAAAGCACAGCTCCAGGAGTCATTAGTGTAGCAGCCATTGAGGCTGGGAAATGATACTCTGGGTGTTCCATTGGACGGCAGAAAGGAAACGGTGGGATTGTTCAGGTTTTGCCGTAATACCAACAAGGATGGAAATGCAATGCCCAGGGTGGAGGAAGTAAATAAATTTTTTTTAAACAAAGCATGACACTGCCTCTTGTCAATGTTGATAGCATGTGGAGGAGATGGACAGAGATTGAAGATAGATGTAGCCACAGCATGGTTCTTGTCATGGGGCATCTTTTGGTGTCCCCTAAAGTACAGTGTGAAAACCATCTCAAGGCCTTCAAAGAAGTCCTTTTTAAGAGTCAGACCTGCTCACCTCCCTCCTTAAGTCTGGGAGAGCAGCCAGCCCAGGCTGAACCTGCCCATGGGCTCCTGGCACCAAATCTACTGTCCCTCTGCCAGGGGCTGCCCTTCAGAAACCACTGTGGTTGCAAGTCCTGCAGAGATTCTGGGCCTGTTCATTTGCATCCAGGAGGCTGCTGCTAGGGAAGCCGATCAGCTTTTCCTCCATCACCCCAAGAACAGGTGTCCTGCTGTAGTTTGGGATTAGGTCCTAGGGTTCAAGTTGGTCCTCAAGGGAAGACTCGCTTCCACCCACTGCCCAGGCTGCTTGAACACCATCTCCCAGGCATGGCGCTCCTCTTCCGTCGAATCCATCCAGGAGACGGGCAGGCCGTAGCTGTTCCCTGTGTGACCATCAGACAGAAAGGTGTATTGCAAGGCACCAGAACGTGGCATTTCTGGGCACCCTCTGTCCTGCCCACCTCTCCATTAAACTGTTTCCCCTCCAATACTCTCAATACTCTGGGTGAGCACCCTTTAAATTTCCCACAATTCCCACAACACTCTCAGCCATTGTGGAAAGTTAAGAGTCCCTGGCCCCCCTCTCCACTGCCAACTGGAACTCTGTTACTGTTTGACACCAGGCCTACATAACCCAACTGAGGGATTGGGGACATTGTGCTAAGGCCCCCCTCTAATCTGGAATCCAGCACCTGGCTCATTTTCCTTCCCTCAATAAGGTGCAGATTCAATACACGCCCACCCAACCCTCAACAGTCTAAAACTCAAAACCCAACATTCCCACAACACTTTGCTACCTCACCGGTGCCAAGGCTGAGCCGGATGCCTCCGAGCTGCTGCTTAGAGAATGTCTCCTGGTCCCAGATGGTGAACTCTGCACATGCCTCAGCCAAGTCCTTGGCCTGGAACCCATCGTAAACCATGGTGTGGTTGAAAGTGGGGCCGAGGCTCTTCTTCACGATGCGGGTCCTCTGCCGGCTCACCTTGCTGTCGTCAGGGAGGATGTAGCTGCAAGGGGAGACAAGGAAGGTTCTGAAGCCTAGTGGCCAGAGGATCTGCTTTGACTGCAGGTGGTCACAGGCTCAAGCCCTGCATCGTCAAGTAGGACCAGGAGAGAACCCAGTGCAGGTGATGGATTGCAGTTCAGAAGGTCCCTCCTTAGAAACAAAATGACTCCCTGCAGATAGAAAACTAGCCAGGCAAGGAGAGCAGGCTCACCAGAGCTGTGTCCCTGCTGTGCTGGCTTTCTACAGGCAAGGAGCTCATTCTAAAAACCAAACTGTGATTGCCCACTCTGAGTCCAAAGCGGGAAACGTGCTCTTGTAACTATACATCAGGCTGCATACAGTGCCCTGCTTAGCATTTGAACCACCCCTTCCCCTCCATTAACCCTAGCCCCTTCCCCACTGCAAGAGGGCTTAAGGACAATTCCAGATTGATGGGATCCAATCACATCCTGGCAAATCCAGGTTGCCTAATTAAAAGCTGATTTGGTTCTGTTGGCTGTAACAAACCCGCTTCTCCACCCCCACCCCAAAATCAGGATTTTTGCAACAAGGAAAGTGATGGCGAAATTCACTGGGAAATGTGAGATGGCAACGGCTTGATGCAACATTGCAATAACGCACACCAGTCAGAATGAATGCTAAATAAATAACAGGCATTGACTGAGCTCCCCTTTCTAAACTCTGCAAACAGATCAGGATGCATGCTCAATAGACAGGTCATGTGGAAGGGACCCAACAGCAACAGGCACTTACCACTGAACGAAAGAGTCTGCTGTGCTGCCCCGGTGGGGAATGATGTTCTGTGCATCCTTCACCCAGATGTGAAGCTCGCCAGTGGGAGGAAGCCCTTCCCCTGAAAGAAAGCCGTGACAATGAAGGTGGATTCAGAGGCCAAGCACCATCTCTTCCAACCCAACACCTACCGAATTTTAGATCCAGTCCTGCTGGTAGCTGGAATCTCCTGCTGACAGCTGGATCCAAGACAGATTAAACTGCTATTGGTTCTTAAGATGATTAAATCCCTAAATCAGGGGTGGGGGACTTGTGGTCTCCAAATGCTGCTGGAATTTAATATCTGTCAACCCTGACCATTAGCCATGCTAGTCCGGGGTTAAGGGAGTCCCAAAAATATCTGGTTCTCCACCTCTACCCTAAGTGGCTTGGGACCAGGGTACTTGGAAGGTCACTTGACCCCATATGAACCTTTTCAAGCAGCTGACATCACTGAGAGGAGGTAGACCATACCTGCAGAGGTTAGGTAGGTGACCAGTCCTGTAGTTTCATGAAGATGGACTAGATCCCTCCCTTGTGAGATCTGCTTGATGCCTTTGTCATTACCTTTGAGTATCGGGCAATTTACTATAAGACTATTTACTTAGTCTTCTGCTGGGTTGATCTGTCTGCTCCTAGCCAAACTGCCGCATTTATGGTTGCTATTTATGTAGAATGCTACCTTGTTCTCTCGATTTTAACTCTGGCATTTGGTTTTTATTATACCAATTTTTTTTGAGGGTTTTTTTGTCAAGGCGCCGTGAATACCAGAAGAACAGCAATACCCCTAGGGAAGGGCCATATCTTGGTTGGAGAGCATCTGCCCTGCAGGCAGAAGGTCCCAGGTAGGGCTGGGAGACAACCCTGCCTGAAACCCCAGAGAGTTGCTGCCTCTCCGTGTGAACAACACTGAGTTAGGCAGACAAAGGCCTGACTCAATATAAGGCAGATTCCTATGTTCCACACACACATTTGAAACAAATAAATAATTGCCCAGTTCAGATAATCCCTCAAAACACAATTTAGGCCAATGGGGCTGTAGCCACATCAGGACCTCTCTGGGACATTCCATTCCCTGATTCTATCAGGCTATAATTCATCTGCCTGTTCTTTCCTTCTCTCCCCTTTTCTAGCCTTTTTACAAGTTACTCTGCTGAACTGTGCAATAAGGAAAATGGATGGATGAGTGATATGTAAATATAATAAACAAAATTGCTTTGGGCTTCCAATAGTCCAGCTAATATAGGCAAAGGCAAAGAAATGGCAGGTGAACATTTGGCATGTCTTCTTTGCAAAGACATCAGACCAACCGAATTCCTTTGCTGTCAGGACAGCAGCAACAACTCACCTGGGCACCCAATGTACACGGCAGATCTTCCATCCTCAAGACTTTTCTGTCTACAAGCCTCTATAGCAGGCACCCCCAAACTCGGCCCTCCAGATGTTGTGGGATTACAACGCCCATCATCCCTAGCTAACAGGACCAGTGGTCAGGGGTGATGGGAATTGTAGTCCCAAAACATCTGGAGGGCTGGGTTTGAGGATGCCTGCTCTATAGGGTTGAAGGAAGTTAGGATTCCTCCAGCTTCCCCCCGCCTCTCACCTCCCAGCACCTCTCACTTAAGTCTTAGATTCTGGAACATCAGTTTGGTTCGTGGCTGGCTGATTCCCATTATTTCTTTAAGGATTCTCCCCTCCCCCCCGCCAAGTCAAACTGGGCTAATGTCTACCGGCGGGGGGGGGGGGGGGGCTTGCAGAAATCCTCCCACCCCAATCCAAAAACCCAGAGGGTGGTGCTGCTGCTGGGAGGTCTGGAAGAAACAGGGCCTTGATCTCACCTCCTGATCCAGCCGGGATGAACTTCAGTGCCAGGTTGAGGATGCCACGGCTGCAGAGAGCATCAGGAGTGACTGGGGTCTGGGAAAGAAGCAAAGGAAATCCATCACAAAAGGTGGGAGCAGGGAGAGAAAACCTTCTGTGTCACTTCCTCCCTCTGTGACGGAACAGCAACACCCACATGGGAGGTTCCTGCATGGTCAATAGAACATCTTGCATTAAACATTTTGCAACCAAGAAAGTAGAGGACAGTCTGTAGGTTAGCAGAAGTAGCAGACGGTCCTGGCTTCAATCTTTGGCGCCTCCAGGTATGGCAAGCAATGTCCCTGGCCTGGAATACTGGAGAGCTGCTGCCAGTCAGAGTATTGAGCTAGACTGGGCTGACTCGGTATAAAGTGGTTTCCTATATGCACAGAAAGCTATTAGCGTATTCTTAAAATGAAAAGGGAAGGAAGAAACTCAGGAAAAGCAAATGGCACCCTGTGTAGCCACTAGACTTCTCAGAGGGGGCATCTCAAAGGGTGCAAAGTCAAGGCTCAGACTCCCATCTAATGTCACCCTTTAAGGGGAGGAGCTCACTGGCAGGACACCTGCTGTGCGTCTGCCCTGGCTCAGTCCCCTGCATCTCCAGACCTCTGCGTGAGACCCTGCCAGCAGGCTAGGAGAACCAATGATCTGACCTGGTTTATCACATAAACACATAATATCCTTGCTGGAGTACGGTGCTTGCTGGAGGCCCATATTGAGAAAGGCATGTGGAATGATGGACTAAGGCTCCCCCTTGCTACTCTTTGAGATGAATGTAAGAGGAGTCTTGTGGGATCCCACCAGTCACCCATCTAGTCCAGCATCCTGTGGTCAACCAAGGATGCCCATGGGAAGCCTGCAAGTTGGTCCTGAGTGCAGGAGGCCTCTCCCATCCTGCCATTTCCGATGACTGGTGCTCTGAAGCATACTTATGCTCCGTAAGTTTGACCTGTGTTCTTTCAAAGCCACCTACTTTCTAACATTCTTTCTGCAACTCCTGTTGCTATTCAGTCCAGAGAATCTGTTGTGGTGGTTTGAGTGCTGGGAGACCAGGGCTCAGAGCAGCCACTCAGCCATGAGGCCCACTGGGCAGCCCATTCACCAGCTCTCAGCCTAACCTACCTCACAGGCCTGTTGTGAGGAGAAAATGGGGAGGGGGGAGAACTGAAGCTTCTTGGAGGAAAGATGGGAGATAGACAGAACAATAAACACAAAGAGCATTCTTTTGCCTCCTCTAGTGTCGGCAGCTCTGAAGCCAAGAGATGCCCCTTGAGGAGCCAAGATTGGGCCTGGGCCTTCAGTTGCTGACCCATACAGCAGCAAAAAGCCCTGGATGTTTAAGAAAGGAGAACAAAGCTTGAATCACCCTCTAGTTTAAGACGCAGTGATGGGACAGGCCCAGCCCTGAGTGGTGTCTGAGTATTGTTTTGGGCGATTCTCCAGAAGCAGGTTTTGAAATGCTCAAGAGGAAGAGGTGCATTTGGGGTGGGGAGAAAAACAATGTAACAGTTTGTGGGGGGGGGTTTATGCAACAGCTCTCAGACACTGATTGCACCAGCTTACTGATGCAGCAAGCCCTTTTGACTACTGTGGAATAATAAGCACAGTTGCTGCTTGGGTTGCAGGGATGACTTGCACTGCACTGAGCCCTTCACAGGCACACCCTTTGAGGAAACGCCGCCAGGGAATTGCTAAACGCAGCGATCGTCACCGGCTTGGACGGCTTTAAAAGGGAATGAGGCGAACTCACGGAGGATAAGGCTTCCAGTGGCTACAAGCCACCATGGCTGTGCTCTACCTCAGGGGTGGACCTTGCTCTTTCAAATTTCAGCAGCACCCTGCGTGAGGCCAAAATTTGCCCACCCGCAGCCCGGTCTCTCATCTTCTGTTCTGCTCAATGCACTACTTCACAGTTGCGACACCCTGTGGCTCCCCCTAGGCTCAGCACTCAGCGCAGCAGATCCAGTTATGCTGTCCTAACCCCCCCCCCCATCCACCTCCACAATCTACCTGCCGCACTGCATGAGCCTGGTGAACTAGCTTTGGGGAGAGGTGACATTTCCAACGCTGCTTGCAAAACAAATGGGAAACCAGGGCCCAGTTCATTCTCAATGTGGCATAAAGCCTATGCCTGAGAGAGAAAAAGGCATCCCCACCCATTTTAGGCTATGGCTGTGCCCGCTTCCAGCTTGCACCCCACTACACAGACACACAAATCCTGCCCCCCCCCCCCAAGTCGGGTCCCTCAGTGTTGCCCAGCCTTGCATTAAATGTGCTGGAAGCACAAAGTAGAGATGACACAAGGATAATTCTGTAATTGGTCTGGATGACCACAGACTCCAATTGGCTGCAAGTTGGAGCCAGTCTGGGAGTTAGCTGTCAATGAAGAAGAAGAAGAATTTGAAGCCAGAAGTTGATTGAGACCTGAAAGTTGGAGGAGATGGGAGGAAAAGGTTGTTCAGAGGAGTTTCCCCCCTGACCTAGGAAAGACAAGCCCCATTTTCTGTTCAGCTTGCTAGTGGTAAAATGTGACCAGTTTCTTTTCTCCCTGAACTGTCTGCTTTCTTCCAGTTACTCTGCTCGCAAAAGAGGTGTCCAAATGGGCACAGTTATAGCTCAGTGGCACAGCAACTGCTCCGAACACAGAAGGTTCCAGGCCCAACCTCTGTGGTTGCCAGAGAGGGCTGGAAGAGGACCCTGGCCTGAAACACTGGAGAGCTGTTGCCAGTCACTGCTGAGCTGGATAGAGCCATGGTTGGACTCAGTATAAAGCAGCACCCTAGTAAGCTAAAAATGAGGGAGCGGGGCAATAGGGAAAATGTGTGAGCAGCCACCAGTGAAATAGGGTGAGGGAAATAGGGTGTTGCCGGGACCATTGGTTGCTGTAGTTTTGCTTGTTTGTCTTACGACAAAGTCGTTTATATCATTTTGCAATTTCTGTATGGAGGAAACTTACCCTAGGCTGGAGGTTGTACCACTGAGGACTCGTGTTGCTCCAGTCCCAGGAATTCAACGCAATCTCCACTTCTCCCATGAAGAGGTTTCGGCTCAAGGCATCGTGATGCCAGACAGAGAGGTTCAGGATC
Source organism: Podarcis pityusensis (assembly GCF_964106645.2). Lineage (NCBI taxonomy): Eukaryota > Metazoa > Chordata > Lepidosauria > Squamata > Lacertidae > Podarcis > Podarcis pityusensis. Next base: position 24,016,801 of record NC_138033.1, on the reverse strand, counting down.
CGGCCTTGCAGGTCAGCTTTCTCAATCTTGTACTGCAAAGCCAGGAATGTTGCAGGAGGGCAGGAAGAGGAGAGAAGCAAGAAAAGGGAGAACAAAACAAAACAATGGGAACGAGCCTAATCAACCCTTCTGCAAGTTAAGTTCGTAAGATATAGTCCTGCCACCTGGGGCAACCAAGTCCTCTTTTGCCTGGGGGTAGTCTGGGTATTTACAGAGTGGTATCCTAGTCCCTGTCTAGCACTCCCTTCTCTAGGCTACACATGCCCAGCTCCTTCAACCCATCCTCACAGGACTCTTTTCCCATACCCCACTGACTGTCTTCCTTGCAGTCCTCTGAACCCTTTCCAGTTCACCCAGGCCCACGCAGAGCTTGTCTGAGGGCCAGGGCAGGAGTCCCCCATCGGCTGGGAAAAACAGGGCATTCTTGGCATGACAATGTAAGTCCAGCAGGCCCCTGGCAAGGCCCCCCTGCCAGCTTAGCCCTCCAAGGCCCAGGGCAAGTGTACCTGGCTGCCCCTCTTTCTGCACGGGCCTGAATTCATCCACATCCTCCTTAAAGTGCTCTCACAACCCTCACCTTAAGGGTCTCGTTGAAGATGGGATCTAGGCTCCTCTTCTTGACAGCAGTTTTTCTTTTACTGTGATTGGATTTGTCAGGAAGGAGGTAGGACTTGACGTACCTGGGAGGAAGAAGGAAGAGCAGTGGTGTTAATGCTACTTTGGTGTGCTAGCTAGGCTAATTTCTACGTGCAATCACACATGCTCCATCCGGACAAGGAAGAGGTGTCATCAGACATTCCAGCCAGGCAAAAACTCTTGGGGTGCAAAGCAGGGCCAGGGAGAGGTGTGGTCTGGGGAGAGGGCCACACAGAAAGGGCTTGAGGGCCCCATTTGTCCGCTGGGTTTGGTGTTCCCTGCACCTGCTCTAAAAACCCACCTGCAATAGTTGTGCTGCTTGGATAGATCAAGGGAGTTGCACGGAAGCTGACAAGTGACAGCTAAGAGCAAGCAGAGGTTGGATGGTGGTCTGTCATGGATGTTTCAGCTGCGATTCCTACATTTTAGGGGGTTGGACTAGATGACCCTTGGGGTCCCTTCCAACTCTACGATTCTAAGCCCCCCAACTCCAAACCTACGGATCTGATCGCTGCTTCTTGGCTTCAGCCAAGTCTCGGCACTGGATGACTTGAATATGCAGCGCCTTCTTCCTGGAGTCATACTGCAGGGAGAACTGGATGCAGCCGCGGACGTCCACATTTCCAATGTCGTTGTCACTGAACACGCTCATCATGCTGCCACTCATCTGCAACAAAGCAGGCGGGATCAGGGTCAAAAGAGGCAGGATCCAAACAGAGAGCATGGATGAGGGACAGGAGATCCGGGATGAACCCAGAGCTCTCCATAATGAGCCTTCACAGGCGAAGATGAAAGAGAACATGTAAAAGTGCTCATTATTCCCAAGTGTACCCTGTGCAAAGGAATCCTGCTCTTGGTTGCAATAAATTACTTTGCCACTCGCTAAGAAACAAAAGGGGGGAAATCCTTGGTGTGAGCAGAGGGGAAATGCAAATCTGACTTCTGAAACTAGAAATCAATTCATCTAAGCCTGATGGGCCTTTGGAGCCAATTCATTTTCTGTAGCCTTAATGGCAATTTTAAGGGTTTCCACAGGGATTTCTGAAATAAAAAAAATTCTATTCACCAATCGTATGCCTACCCCAGGGCAGGTGACAACCTCCCTTTAAAAGGGTGCATAGCTCAGACGGCAGAGCATGAGACTCTCTGGGTTGTGGGTTTGAGCCCCATGCTGGGCAAAAGATTCCTGCATTGCAGGGGGTTCGACTAGATGACCCTTATGGTCCCTTCCAACTCTACAGTTCTATGCTTCTATGGTTTTCTTTGTACAGTTTTGTCTCCTTCTACCCTCACTGCCCTACCTTTTTTTAAAAACAAATAATCTGTGCTTTTACTTCCAAAAGAGAGGGTCCTCCTGGAGACTAGCAATGGACAGAAGTACCTCTTGGCTTTTCTCAGTTTCTGTATTTTTCCAATCTTAAATTCAGTGCGCCCCATTTCCACATCCGTTTGCATTTTTTTAAAAGTCCATGTGAAAAATGCCTAGCATACACATTCGTCCAAGAAATTTCCCCTAATATAATGTATTTGTGTGTGTCATTTTCATTTATGCACTTTTGCGCACACTTCCCAATCGTATGAACTGTGGGGTTGGTGGGGAGGGAAACGAATGGGGGGACGTTTGTCTGGAACTGGCTGGGAATGATGACGGGTGGTGGGAGGCTCCAGCTGAGAAACCCCCTAGGGAAGCCATGGAGGAAGAAGCCTCAGACCCAGGGGACTGGTGGTGGGACACAGAAGACAGATCAGAGGAGAGAGGAAGCTGGGAGGTGGAAGGCACAGGAGGCTTGAGTGAAGAAGAAGAACCAGAGGCAGGGAGCCCTCCAAGGACAGGACTGGGTGCAGAGGGACACAATTTGAGTTCAGGATCTGAAGGAGAAGACAAGGAGGGGCAACAGTTTCACAGTTGCCCAGTCCCTCTGCATTGAGTTCCCCTTGTTCCTTGACTCCAAGGTCACACAGAACTTTACACATAGCTGAACAGAAAGCAAGAAAAGCCCAGGGTGGAGTGGGGTGAGCTCCTACCCTCCAGAATTTGTGTCTGCTTGGAAGACATCTGGAAAAGGTTTAGAGCAGGGTTTGGCAAGGCATGGGGTCAGATCACTCCCACGGAGATCCTCTGTGGACCCGACCAGCGCAGCGCAACACCGGAAATCACGTCTGCGCATGTCTGTGGCGCCGGAAATTGCTTCTGCGCATGCCCAGACGCCAAAAATCATGCCTGCGCAGAAGCCATTTCTGGTGTCTGGGCATGCGCAGAAGCTGTTTCCAGAGCCGCGGAAGAAAGTCCCCGCGCTGCATTGCACCGGTTTAGCGCAGTGCACAGGGACACGCCGAGCAGGCGGCTCAGTTCGGGGGCAGCTCATGGGTCGGTTAAGTGACCCTCATGGGCCACTTCCGGCCCATGGGCCTTAGGTTGCTGACCTCTGGTTTAGAAGGAGGAGGAGGTGTCAAGAGCCAGTCTTGGCAATGTCTTCACTGAAGGCAGCTGTACCTGAGTGATATCTGTGGTATACTAATTTCCTGAATAAAACAGCTGACTTTTGAGTCTCCCTTCTGACCTGTTGATGAACCTGCTCCCCTGATAGCCCCCTGACAGATTGTAAAGTGAAAGTCGAAAAATTTCCCTTCCATTCCCCATGCTAAAAAGCTGCCCCCGTCGCTGAGCCACTGCTCCTCCCACCCCTCCCCAGTCACATACTGTGGATGAGCTTAGACTGGAAAACGAGGAACTGGTGCTCATCAGTTTATTCCGGGAACCCACTGCATTGTTCTTTGGAGGTGATGTATCCAAAGTGCTTTCCTGGCCATTTTCAAGACTCTCGTTGCTCTAAGGATGTAAAAGACAAGGTAGGTAACAGCTCAGTTGGGAGAGCATGAGACTCTGCACCTCAGGGACATGTGTTTGAGCCCCACATTGCAGGGGGTTGGACTAGATGACCCTTGGAGTCCCTTCCAACTCTATGCTTCTAGAAAAACAATTAGGAAAACGGGAGCTTATCCTCACAGCCTTCCTACAATGTAGCACCTTTTAATAATGGCAATTTCTGGACTTTTGAGCTGCAGGACACCACTGGGTAAGAGAGCTACCCAAATACCAATGATGCCGGCAGAGCTGAACTTTCTGTGCCACAGAAGTGATTTTTTAAAAAACAACAATAACAACCCTCAACTCTTTCAGTGAGGGCAAATGATGGACAGGTTGTACCCAATTTTCCAGATTGGGAATTGGGGTAGAGAAAACTCTATAATTCTATGATGACATAAACAAAACAGCCGCTCAATTTCTCCATGACAGAACATAAATCTTAACCCAGTCTCAAGTCCCATGCACTAGGACACACAATAGTTTTTACTTGGCTTGTGTTTACTCAGGCCTCTATTTAGAGTACACAGTGCTCACAGAAAGGGTGGGCAGCCAGTGGCTCTCTAGATAGTGCTGGACTACAACTCGCATCATTCCTGGACACCAGCTTTGCAGGATGAGGCTGAAGGGAGCTGTAGTCTAACAGCACCTGGAGGGCTGTGGGTTGCCCACCCCTGGTCCAGAGGGAAGATGTTATTCACTTGCCTAGCAACACCTCATACCTGCATGGTGACCATGATGGCTGGCACACTGCTGTTCTGCTGCTCCTCTTCTCCAGTCTCTGAGCTGAGGCTACTAAACGAGTCGCTTCTCTCTACATTAAAAGATAGGGACATTAGGGGAGGGAGGGAAACTCAGTTCTGTGCAAGATTGAAGTAGAACAAATACATAGCAGGGCATCGTGCTTCCAAGCCTCCAAAGAGCTTCAGAAACACAGTCTTCTTGCTATCCTTGCAACAACCCGGTAGGCGACTCCCATAATACTGATGAAGGACTGAGGCTAAGAGGCTGTGGCGTTATCAAGCCACTTCACCATGAATGGTCTGTGGTGAAATTCGAACCAGGGTCTTCCTGATGGGTGACTCAGCCAGCCATGATGCTGTACAAGGCAGTAAATTGCTTGGGAACCTCAGCTTCCCTGTGCTGCATGTCACACACACCTTTCAGCCGCCGCCAAGGGAGGCAGAACTGGATTAAAGTGTGCTGCAACCTGCCCCGGGACTTTGGAAATCACTGTCTCAATAATAGTCCAGTTTGCTTAACCTCTGCTTTTTCTCACGCATGCACACACACTAAGTGTCTCACGCATGCACACACACTGGGTGACATTCAACTATGTGTTACTCAGGGTAGACCCACCATAATGAATGAACATGGCAAAGTTAGGCCCTTGAATTTCAATGGGTCTACTCTTCAGTAAAATGTAATTGAACACCACCCTGTGTGTGATGCTGTTGTTGATGCTGTTATTTTACCTGGCTTGTTTTCAGGTATCTGCTCTGGGGACTGGATCACATCTTGCAAAGTCAAGTCAGCCATCTAAAAAGAAAGAGAGAGAGAGAGAGAGAGAGAGAGAGAGAGAGAAGCCACAAGCTGGGTTTAATGACTACAAATGGTCTGATAATAGGAAATGTATTTGGATTCTTATCTGCATATGCAAACAGCATCAATTACTACCCCCCATCCCTCCAGAAAGCTGATCTGTGACACTCATGCCAAAGGAGCACAGATAATGAAAGCACCTCAGACCTCCCAGGCAAGCGATCTGTAGGTGAAAAACATAAAAACAAAAACCTGCTGCCTTCTGCATTTAGAGTAATGCAAACAAAGACCAGCCGCCTTCTCCCTGTAGGTTTTAGGAAGCCTGGTTCTCAAAATGAGGAACTGGGATGTTGTTGTTTTTAAAGCATGTTCATTTTGAAGTTTCATTCAGGGAGCCAAATCGGTGCCTTGACATTTTCAGGAGCACCGACAGCTGGTGTCATTCTGTTGCCTGCTCCCCACTGACCTATTGGCAGGGTCAGGATGAGCTGGCACCATCAGACATCTACCAAGGCCCAGCCCCCGCAGGGGAGCCCTTTGCCAATCCCTGGAAATCCTCTCATAGCCTGAACAGAGCACGGAGATGGAAGAATGCCGCCACCCCCCACCCACCCCGCTTGTGCTTGTGCTCTTCCTTTGGGCGGCTGCGTGGGTGGGACACACAGAGAGAGGGCAAGAAAAGAGGCAGCGATGACGGCAGCCAAGAGGAAGCGAGCCGACTCAGAGAAGGAGCACAGGCATTTTTGCCCAAGCGTCCCTCCCCATGCTGCTGCCCACCTACAAACCAAACAAACCCTGGAGACCTCATTGCACATCAGATTTAAGAGCCTGGTTACAACACACCATATATTTAAAGCACACAGCTCCTTGGGGGGCTCGTTTAATTTCACTGCACACAGATGGTGTAGTGACAATAAAGGTTTATTTTATTATTATTATTATTATTAATAAAAACCCTTGGTTTTTTGTTAAGGAGGCTGAAAGCTGTTAGGAGACCCCTATCCCCCTCGCAGAGCTACAATTCCCAGAGGCAATCCCTCTTCCCAGGAGACTCTGAGAATTATAGCCCAGCGAGGGGAATAGGGTTGTCTCCTAAAATTCTCAGCACCCTTAACAAACGGCAACTCCCTGGATACTTTGGGGGAAGCTATTACTGTTAATGCGTAATAAGAGCGCTTTAAATATGTGGCCAAGGTATGGGCTAAGATTCAGCTGCCTTCTGAACATAGAAGGAGAAATTTGGGCAGGGGGCACCACCGTGACCTATTCCTCAGCCTGAAAAATGTGCAGGGCCAGCCCTGGAGGTGGGCATGCCCCCCTCCCAATCTTCAAACGCCTTCTGCAAGCTGTCAGGTCATACATTTGCCTCACATCCTGCTCCCTGCAGCCTGAAAGGCAAGGAGGGGCAGAAAGAGAGAGTGAAGCAGTGGAAGAAGGAGGGAAAACAGGTCCCATCCCTTTTTGGGCTCTGGCTCTGGCCACAGATAGTTATTTACACACACACACATGACAGATAAGATAGATTTACTATTTGGAAAGCTCAAGTTGGCCTTTATCTCAAGCAGAAACCGCTGAGCTTGTGTCTAACCAAAAGCAGAGACCGCAGTTCAGTGGCAGCGACACACTTGCATGCAGGAAGCCCCGGGTTTAGCACCAGTCATCTCTTGCTAAAATGCTAAGACAAAAGGTCAGGGACCACAACAGAACTTGGGAGACCGGCTACCAGTCAGAGTAGACCATGCTGTGCCAAACAGACTATCAGTCTGACTCAGGCGGCACACACACGTTCAAAAGCTTGTTTTATTTTTCCTCGCAAAGAATCCTGGGAACTACAACCTGTTAAGAGTGCTGGGAACTGCAGGACTGTGAAGAGTAAACTACAATTTCCAGTACAGTGGTACCTCTGGTTACATACTTAATTTGTTCCGGTGGTCCGTTCTTAACCTGAAACTGTTCTTAACCTGAGGTGCCACTTTAGCTAATGGGGCCTCACGCTGCCGCCGCACCGCCAGCACATGATTTCTGTTCTCATCCTGAGGTAAAGTTCTTAACCCAAGGTACTACTTCTGGGTTAGCGGAGTCTGTAACCCAAGGTGTTTGTAACCTGAGGTACTACTGTATTCCTGCTGAGGCAGCGGGCAGAAAATGTGTTTCAAATAGGCTTTAAAGGTCTGGCTATCAAGAGCTGCTAGACAAGCTAGTTATCTCCTGCCTCCAGACAGCATGCCAGTCGATGGGGAACACAGGTGGGAGAGGACTATTGGCCACTGTGGAAAAGTAGACAGGTCTTTGGTGCGACCCAGTATGACTCTCCTTATGTTCAAAATGTGCTAGGTGCTGCTCCAGGACTTTTGTTTTGAAACACAACACAAGCCCCAATATCAAAACCCACTTGGAATATTAGATGCCCTTCCATAAATGGGAGATGAAGAGAAGGCTTGTTGCCTTGTGGGCAGAAGGTCCCAGGTTCAATCTCCGGCATCTGCAGGTAGGGCTGGAAAAGACTCGTGGGGTCATATCCAACTAAACTGAAATCAGAGTAGACCCATTGGGATTAGTGGACCTAAATTAATCTTGCCCATTAATTTCAATTGATCTACTCTGAGCAGTACTAACCTTTTGGTCTGAAAACCTGGGCAGCTGCTGCCAATCAGTGCAGGCAGTACTGAACTAGATGGGCCAGTGGTGTAAGGCAGCTTTCTATATTCCTATTCTGCCCCCCTGTCAAATAGGTTTTGTTATCACAGTGAAGCTCACCCCACCAGCCAAGTGAACTCACCTGAGTCTCTTTCGACATGGATGTCTGAGGATCTGTCTCACTTGGGAGCCTATGAAGAAATGGAGAGATTTTCCCTCTTTAGGTGAAAGCTCTCTGGTTCATAAAATTATTTTCTTTTTTCTCCAAGGAGCAAGTTCTGCATCTATCTCATACGTTTGAAGCACACACCCGAAAAATCCTAGGATCTGTAGTTTGTTAACATTGCTGGAAACTGTAGCTCTTTGAGGGGTAAAGTACAGTTCCCAACATTCTTAACCACGAATAAAAATACATTCAAATATAAACACATTTACACATAAAAAAGGATGCTGATAATTCACTTGGAAGTCATGCAGATCTTTGGTGAGCCTCTAAGACCCAACGCCAATCTCAGCTAATGCTCACTGACTTTCTGATGAACTTAGACCACAGCCTTATCACAAACACATTCCGCTAGTGCAGAAAGGAGATAAAGACATGTACTCAGTCTTTGGTTTGCTAAACTCCATATTTCTTTGCAGGAATCTGCCCCCTGCTTACATACAGGCAAACAGCAGTCACTGCTGCCCTCTCCTCTTGCCCAGCAACTTGGCTAAGCAATGCAATTCTAAACATGCCTACTCAGAAGCTATTGAGGCTTATTCGCAGGTATTGAGGCTTACTCACAGGTAAACTGGTTTAGGGTTGCAGCCTCATCTTTGTAGCTACAAGATTCTATTAAGCCAGTGGTTCCCAAATTCCCCCATCTGCCCCCATGGACAACTTGAAAATTATTTAGGGTCTTAATGATTCTTCTGCCTGTTGTAGATGTGCTGTGCTAGATGCCGCATGATTTCCGACCGCATTTTTATTGCTTCCTTTATTCCTTATATACTGCATGTTATTGTGTTACAGTTCAAATTCCACAGAATGCATACTGTAAAACATAAAACACAATTTAAGAACTAAAAGAAGCAACATGAATAGATTTAAAAATCAAGATGAACCTTTGATGAGATGCAGGTGCCAAATCCTGTCTTCAATCTCAAATCCACAGACATGCCATGGACCACCTGAATGAAGCTCACAGAGCACTGGTGGTCCACACACCACAGTTTTGGAACTCTTGTGTTAAATCATGGAGATGTTGGCCCGTCCAGATAATGCGCCCCCTCTGACATCATCCCCAGCCAGCAGGGCCAAAAATCAGGAGTGATGGGAACTGTAATCCACCAACATCTGGAGGGCCAGAGGTTCCCCAGTCCTGTGCTAAAACACTGCCTCCTTTAAAAATATTTATCTTCTTTATCCATCTTGGTTATTTAGGGTTAAATGGTACGCTATGCTAACTGCTTGGCTATCAGACACATCAGGATATTTTAAAAAGGTAACCCTAGGTGCAAAAGCCCCTCCAATTTTCATCAGGACCACAACCAGTAGGGAGGGATGGTATAACCAGAGCTATTTTTTTCTAGAAAAAGAGGTGCCAAAAATTACCATGAACACCTCCCTTGTTCTCTTAGAATGGCTAGGCCGCCCACCTGAGAGGGGCCAGACCCTGAGTTCCAGTGAATTCCATAAAGTATAACCCTTCTTCCCCAGCTGTGATCTTGACTAAAAATCACCCCTAAGCTGCAATCCACCTTAAACAAAGTTGCTCTCATTATTTAATACCGAGGATTTGATTTTTCCCCCTCTAAGCCCCAGACATGACTGGTAGCCCGGCAGTTCACATAGGATGTCATTTGGCCCTCAGCTGATGCTATTCATCCTAAGAACCAGCTTTTAGTAATAATAATAATAATAATAATAATAATAATAATAATAATAATTTATTATTTATACCCCGCTCATCTGGCTGCGTTTCCCCAGCCACTCTGGGCGGCTTCCAAGACTATATTAAAATACAGTAATGCCTCAAACATTAAAAGCTTCCCTAGACAGGGCTGCCTTCAGATATCGTCTACAAGTCTGGTAGTTGTTGTTCTCTTTGAAATCTGGTGGGAGGGCGTTCCACAGGGCAGGTGCCACTACCAAGAAGGGGTAGCTTCTTGCAGTGAGGGAACCACCAGAAGGCCCTTGGCGCTGGACCTCAGTGTCCGGGTATAATGATGGGGGTGGAGATGCTCCTTTTAGACATTGGACCCTCTCCTGGAGGAGCCAACATTCCCTAATGAAAAGGCAAGGTCCCCCCCGTCCACACACCCAAACTGCCCATGCTTCTCACCCGTCCACTGCATCCGCCGCGTTCTCCTCCTCCGCTGGGGGTTCACTGATCACCTCCAGGTCTCCTAAGCTGGCTCGTTGCTTTGGGTCCTGTTCACCTGCTTTGTGACAAGTAAAAGCTGCGTCTCTCCGTATGTTGCTTGTTGGAAGCCATGTGAGGAGGGGGGAGGAGTGCTCCTGTGCTCAGGTCCTGCTTGCAGGCTTCCCACAGGCATCTGGGTGGCCACTGGGAGTTAGAGGATTCTGGACCAGATGGGCTATTGGCCTGATCCAGCACACTCTTCTCATGCTCTTGTGATGAGGAAGAGTCTTTCCCCTGAGGGCCGCATTCCCTTCGGGGGGGGGGGCACATGCAACTGGTGGGCAGGGCCAGGGGCAAAAGCAGGCAGGACAATAAATATAAATTTTACCCTTGTATGGCAGGCTAGTTTCAAGACACACCCATCTCTATCCTCCATCCAAGCAAGCAAGCAAGAGGAGACAGATGTTTGTGTGTGTATGTTTGTGTGTGTGTGCATCTACATACAGACACACACATATACAAGGTGTGACTGGAAAGTTCAGTGAATGGTCACAGAAACCGGACAGCGAGAAATATTTGAACATACATACCTTACAGGCCTTCAAAGTAGCCCCCCTCTGATACAAGGCACCATTGACAATGTTCGTAGAACTGTTGGAAACTTCTGGAGAAGTTCTCTTTTCATACTGCTTTCAGTTCCCTCCTCACAGCAGCTTGGATGTGTGAAATGTTGGAAAATCTGTGCCCTTTCAGTGCAGATTTCAGTTTTGGGGAAAGAAAGAAATCTGGTGGGGCCAGATCGGGAGAATATGGAGGGTGGGACAACTCAGTGACCTCAGTTAACGATTTCACGTGGAATATGCAATTCTTTCACCATCATTCGGACGGACAAACGCCGATCCCGCATCAATAACTCATGAACTCTGTCGACATTTTTTGCCATTCTGCTTGTTGAGGGTCTGCCAGACTGAAGGTCATTTTCGACGGTTTGCCGCCCTTCACGGAAACGCTTAAACCACTCATACACTGTCTTTCGAGTTACAGCTTCATCTCAGTACACAATTGTGAGCATTTCCTGGGTTTCTGATGCCGATTGTATGTTCAAATATTTCTCACTGTACGATTTCTGCGGCCATTCACTGAACTTTCCAGTCACGCCTTGTACATATCTTTGTGTGTGTATTCTAAACTGTCTTTAATATTGTGTTTTAATGTTGTAACATGCCCTAGGACCTTAGGGTGAAGGGTGGGTAATACATATATTATTATGATTATTATTAATTGTTCAAGGGCACATTCTAGCCAGGCGAAAACACTCAAGGAGAATGTAATGCAGAGCAAGTGAGAGGAGTGACTCGGGGAGATGGTATGTGACTAGAGAAACTTCTGAGGGCCAGATAGAGGGGTCCAGAGGGCCACATTCAGCACACAGGTCTGAGGTTTTGCACCCCTGTTCTACAACACCTGAAGGACCACAGACTCCCCCATCCCACTTGTGGACTTAAATACATCCACATCCCTTTTGCCCCCAGTTTAGAAGTGTGAGGAGAGAGACCAGCACTTTAGCACTGCAGGGATGGCAGCCAGGAGGAGGGTCTTCTCTCTCCCTTACCTTTGGGTTTCTTCTTGCGACGGATGGAAGCCCGGACAATGTCTGAGCCAAAATGATTGTGCCGGTGCCGCTTTGAACGGACATCGCAGAACCAGTCCCCTGACAGGATCTTCAACCAGCTGGGATCCGAGACGGACTCACGCAGTTTGCTTGAGGGAAGAAAGAGAAGCGGGCAGGTGAGGATTGCTTCTCTAGAGCAGAATCTCAGGCTGCTCTAGGCACATTTACCAGGGAGTAACCCTCACTGAACTCGATGGGAGTTACTTCTGAATTGACATATGTAATGTTGTGCCGACTGCCTCAGAATAAGTAACCCGATCCTATATCCCAGAGCTGCAGAACCTGCGTCCCACCCCCAGATGTTGATAGACTCCATCTCCCATCAGCCTCAGCCAGCACTGCTAATAGCCAGGAATTATGGGAGCTGTAGTTCAAATATATAGAGGGTCAAAGATCCCCATTGCCTGCTATCTATCTGGCCATGGAATGCTGACTGACTTTTGCGGGCAGAAAGTGAAAAATTGTGGAGTGGGGTGACAGAATGGTAGCACCCTGGAAGAAGGCATGGCTGGCTGGCTAGAATTCTGAACTGAAGCACTTCATGCTGCAACATTTTGTTGCAGGCTTTGGCTCATATGAAATAAAAAAAATAAAATTTACGACATGCCCTTTACCAGCAGTTCCCAGGGCAGTTTACAACAATTTTAAATTCAGCATTAAAAACAACTAAAGCCAATTGCAGTCACAGGAACAGGGTGGGGCCTGAAAACATATATCGCAGGTGTCTGAGGCCAGGGTGAAACGGCACATCTTCAGCAATTGCCAAAAGCTGCACAACAGCTGCAACTCCCCATCACTGGGCACCACATTTCAGAACCATTTCAGCTCAGAACCATTTCTGAAAACCATTTCCACTCAGGCAGCTGAGCTAGGAAATCCTTCCAAAGGTGCCTCATAAATTCCACGCCAAATGCCCACGAAGAGAGAATCCAGGGACTGAAAAAATTCATCCTCCACCTGCCCCCAAGAATTCCTTCCTATACAGACAGAATCAAAGGAGGCTGCCTTATACCAAACCAGACCATTGGGCTCTCTAGCTCAGTATTGTTTACACTGGCTGGCAGATGATCTCTGGGGTTTCAGGCTCCCTCCCAGCCCTACTTGGAGAAGCTGGGAATTGAACCTGGGACCTTGTGCATGTAAAACAAATGCTCTGCCACTGAGCCAGGGCCCCTCCCAGAATTTTTACTGACTCAGGTGAATTATAGCTACGATTTGCTCCATTCCAGCTAAAGAAAGTGTGCTCCTTTGTTAACAGAACTCAGGTTAGGATTGGGGGGGGGGGGGGAGCGGCAGAATACAAAATAAACCAGCCTAGCCAGTTTGTTTTGTATTGCTTTTCAGCCAGTTGCCATAATGAGAGAAAGAGAGGGAGAGGTTCTCAGCCTGTTATTTTCTCCTCAGCTGTATATCTTTCACTTTTTAGCAGAGCCCACTAAGTCTAGTTTTGTCCCCAGCCTCCTCCCTGCTGAGTTTTTCAAGGGTATCATTAAGACTATCAGTGCCACAAACCTGGAAAGGCAAGCAAGGCAGGTGGAGGCTTGCTGAGGGCAGACTGGGGTAGGTGTGTGGGGTCTCAGGAAGAGCCCTAGAGCCCTGTCCTTGTCCTGTTTTTTGGTTAGCCTAACTGATGCCATTTTGCTTCTGTGAAAAACTGCCTGCTTTAGAATTTAGGAGGGTGAGCCACAAATATGTGAAGACCAGATAACGTTGCTAGGCAATTTTCAGGAAAACCTCCCTCTGCCAGGCCACCCTCCCCTTCAAGGTCTCCAGGCAGGGTGTCCTGTTTCAATCAGCGCAAGGAACCTCGAAAGGGGGAAAGGGAGGGGGGTGCCTATAAAAAGTATGAACAAAGGCTATTTGCAGCGGCTTCACCATCACACTGGTGAGTGTGGCTCGCCCGCTCTGTTTTACTCAGCTGAATAAATTAGTGCTTATGGGAATCTCCTCTGCCTACGGCATTTATTGGCTTTTCAGTGACCAAGGCAGCTTGGGCCCGATTAGCGGACCCCCAACAGGTGGGGCAGTGCCCTAATGCACCAGTCTTCACCAGCTGGTCCTGGTATAAGGAAGCCTCTGTGTCCATACATGTTGGAGCTACCCCCACAAAGCTGCTTCTCACCTGATGCGTCCTTCCTCCGACATCCGCAGCTGCGAGTCTCTCCGCAGCACTTCCGCAATGGCATTCTGCTCCTCCTCAGTCAGAAAACTGAGGTCCAGCAAGGAGTCCATGCCAATGTCTTGATCCATGGGGGGCGGGGGGGGGGGGAGGGAAGTACGTGTGAGAGTCGCAAGCCAACTTCACCAGGGTCTAAACGCTGCTCTTCTGAAAGGCCCTTCTGGTTTGGCTTGTCAGTACCTCATCCTGCGACATGGAAACGGGAGGTCCAGCCAACAGGCCAGTATTATTATCCCACTCTTTGCCATAGGTTCTCAAGAAGCCTTCTAGGTGATGCTCCATGGGAGACTACACTCCGTCCTGATCGACCATTTTGAGAGACAAGGCCACAACCAGCTGAAAGAGAAAGGCAGGAAAGACACAATTTTAATGCCAGAAGCTCATTCTCAAGCGGAACACATTGATGTTAATTTAAAAATCAGTTGAACTGCCATGAATTGTTCCAAAGAACCTTGGGCACTGTAGTCGGCTGGGCCTCTGAGACAGCTATCTGAGATCCCTAGCCCTCCCCCCACAAAACTACAGTTCCCAGAGTTCCCTGAGGGAAGAGGGAATGACGAACAAGACCATTCTACATCTGTGCTGTACAGATGTACCTAAACTAAAGGGTTTGTTTCCTATTACCAAGTACTGCTTTTGTGGAGAATGTCTCCCCAGGTTATTTCTGAGAAGAAATCTGTTGACACGGATTCCTTGTCCTTATTTTTAAACACCCCCTTGTCCAACGCCCTCCTATCATTACGGTCATGGGTCAAGGATGGTAGCAACTGCAGCCCAAAGCATCTCTTCAAGAAACTGCTTCAGGAGTTCAGCTGTACACTGGCGGGAAATGCTTCTACAGCCACAGGATGGGAAGCATCTAAGTAACAATGCTTCTGGATTATGGTTTTTCAAAGGAAGGCCAAACTGTGGACATGGAACAATTAGATACAGCAGGGGTTCTACAAGTTATCCAACCCCATCTGTGTTTACGGAGAAAGAGACACAGCTAGAGTAGAAACAAGGCACACTTGCAGTGCATCTGTGCTGTATCCTGAAGATGGAAGAGAAACGCAGTGGAAGAAAAACGCAGATGGAGTGCCCTAAAGCAGGACACTTTGCAACAGCTTCTGTGCAACTCAAGGGGTGCAATTCAAGCAGACTGAACTAAGGCCTTGCCTGTGCTTTACATTTAAAGCTGTAACATACCACTCTAAACAGTCGTTCTATGGATTTGCATTTTGTTGTAATTTTATGATGTTTTAGGATTTAAAAAAAAAATCTCATACACTATTTTGAATTCCTCCCCTAAATGTTAAGTAGTCTATTCAATTCAGTTATCAATTAAAGGCAAACCTAGCTAATTTGCACTTTCCAGTACAATTTGCAGGGAAACACTTTGTAATTCGCACTTCTCCAAATTTTGTACTCCAGTAATGTGTACAAAATACATATACTAAAGTAAACTGCGCATACAAATACCTATTAGTGAAAATGAACAATAAGAATGCACTATACTAGGGGAAATAAATCTGCCTTGGGCACCAAAATACCTTGGACAGGATCTATAGATGTGCATTCCAGATGTGTACCCCTGTTAGCCTATACCAATCCAAAGGTAAAAGGTGCATTTTAGAGGCTGAGAAGCTAAAGATCAAGAAAAATGCAAAAACCAAAAGAAAATGCTACAATAATGCGGATGTGGGTTTCACATTCCTGTTGCCTTGGGTTCTTGCTTTCTCAGCGTGCTATTGTGCAGGATGCCTCAACCTGCCACTTTCTTGGTCCACTTCCTGTATCTGATGAAACAGCCCCTAAGCGACAAAAGTTCATGTCTCAATAATCTGGAAGAGGCATTTTTACTCAAGTCATATTAACATCGCCTCTTCACTTGCCCTGACCACCACTTCTGAACTGAATGTTATCCAGTACTGAAATCCCATGTTAAATACAGATATCAAGCATTCAGAGATTACTTCAAAAATATTCAAATATTCAAAAAAGAGAGAGAAAGGAAGAAATACGCTGGTGACGATTCAGCACCCAAACACGTAGATGAGACGATAATCCTGCCATCCAGAACAATTACAGGGAGGTTGTGCCTTTTCAGTGGGATGCAAACATTTGTACAACAAACACCTTCTGCTACCCGCAAAACAGGGAGCAAAGCAGGAAACCCAGTTTGACAGATCACAGGATGTGATGTGGTTTGTGCCTTTATCTATAGCAGATAATGTGAACACCCAGATTAGTTTAAAACACTAAAAGAAGAGCACTGCTGGATCAGGCCAAACACCCATTTAGTCCAACATCCCTACATTAGCTGATGGACATGGGAAGCCCACAAGTAGATTATATGAGGCAATGGCTGCCCAGTAACTGCCATTCAGAGTCATGTCGCTTTTGATCCTGGGTGTTGTAGGTACTTACTTACACAGCTACAACTTTGCATGGCTGGGTGGGAAATAAATAAACAAATGGAGAGCGGAGGAAACCAATTCTCGGTTTATTTATTCCCACCACATCTGTGCAAAAGCTGTGATGGCTCTGGCAGCATCCCAGAGCCCTTGCACCGCCTTCCCAAAGCCAAAAATCCGCACTAAAATGCTGGTTAATTTTCAGAAGGGATTAAATATATATGTATATTATTATGCAAATTTCTGCAGCATGTGGAGAACTTAATTTAAGACTGGAATGCGGAGAAACAAAATTGAGACCATCCCGAGGGCTGTGTGAAAAAAGGCTTCTCTCTGCCTGTCCTGAATCTCCCACCATTCAGCTTTATTGGGTGACCCTCAGCTCAGATGTTATGAAAGTAGGATTACTTTTAGGGTCACATTCAATTTCTTTCCATATTTGGGGTGTTATAAGTGATTCCTAAGCCTAGAGTAGGTCTGGAGGCCCAACATTATACCCCAAGATCTGCATTCTTTCCTGAGCAACCTTTTGGGAGGCACATGTGGCCAGAGGCAAAAGTGGGTGGGGCAACTAATGCAACTTTTACCTTTGTACAATGGGCTAGCCCCCCCCTTTCCAGACAAGCAAGAGGGCCAGGGAGAGGTGCGGCTTGGAGAAAGTTCCAGGGGCCAGATGGAGAGTTTCTGGAGGGCCACATTCAGCTCCTGGGTCTGTGGTTCCCCAGGAAAGCTGGGCAAGCTTTGCCAGACTGCTACCACTTCAGTCCCTCGCAGACACATGCACTCCCTTCATTTTCAGCCTAGCCCTTGCCCAAGTCCAGGATGGAACTCTGGGGAATTCCTACTTGCAAACACACACACCTGCATGCTGGAGAGATTTCAATGGGCTTTTCGTTTTCCTTTTTTACAGCCACCTGAAGTTTACTCTGTGCAAGGAATCACACCCTGCACAAACACAGCCTCTCCCTACACACACACACACACACACACACACACACGGGCTCAGCTCACAGCTTCCAGTCTGCTGCTCCCTTCCCACAACATTTCTCCGGTTCAGGTTCAAGCCCAAGACACGGTTAAACATTGCTTGTTATTTAAAGAGCGTTCAGGCACTAAACAAAAAGGTTTGTCCATGTTCCAACTTTTGCCTCACTGCTTAGCAATTATGCAGGTGATCACAAAGACATTGCGGCAGGTGTTTCCTATTAAGGGCCATGTGGGGGGGGGGGCTCTGTTAATTACTAAACCTGCCCATTTCAAAATCACTTTGGTCAAGAATGCCAAGATACAGAGATTCTGATCATTTGTAGCATAGGCCCAGTCCTATAATCTGTAGTGTAGCAGTGGCTAGGTTATGGTGAGATGCAAGGAAGTACAGATCCGGGATTTTTTTTCAGAGCAAGGGGTAATGGACAGCCCCCCACCCCTTGCCAGGAGCGGGGAATTTGGTGCAGAAAAAATGTCTTGGGTCAGGACAGTACTCATTGTTTGCAATGGGTGGCAAGAAATTTCAGGGGTGTGCAATATTGCTTACTGAATCACAGGAACGGAGTATAAACAGGCAGCGCTGTTTCATTACTATAGGTTATTTACAGAGATGGGAAACCTTTTTCAGCATGAGGGCCACATTCCCTTCTGTACAATCTTCTGAGGGCCACATGCAAAAGTGGGTGGAGCAATAAATGTGAATGTTTCCTTTGCCCTGTAGGCTATAGTCTACATACTGAGGGGTGTGGCCAGTAGAGAAGAGAATGTGATTGGGGAAGTTTTCCAAGGGCCACACAGCCCTGAGGTTCCACACCCCTGGCCCTGGGTTATATCAACCACATTTTATCTAAGACTACGTTACCTCCCCCGGCCCCCATCCACCTCCTCTCGGACAGTCAGCAATCTAGTTTCTAGCTTCCCTCTGAAGCTTGTGTTGGGAAAGATATGGTGCATTCTTGGGCAACTGGATGGAGGAAGGTTGCATAAGAAACAGCCAGAAATATCATTATCTCCAGAATGAGGCAACTGGCTTGCTTGACAAAAAAAGAAGCCAGTCTTGGTTGTTTTTCCCTTGCCCAAAACTTCTGCCAAAGCTCTCTCAAACAGAGAGAGGGTTGATTGGAGAGCTGTGGCACCTAATACCAGAGGGCAAAGGGCAACACCTGGTGGTTCAGGAGACAGCCTGGTTGCACCTGGCTTCTCAGGTATAGTGCTTGATGAGTAAGGGGTGGAGCAGACACGTTTATTCCATTTTTATAAAGCAGCATTCAAAATTATTTCTGCTCCTTCAGGTTATCACCATGTGCCAGTGGCAGAGAGAGCATCAAATGATGACAGATCAGGAGAAACCTTCTGTTGTTGTTGTTTTTTGGCTTCTGTATGTTCCATCTGAACTTTTCTTCAGCCTGAGGGCTACATCTCTAATACGTAACTTTTTGGGGGCAACATTCCAGTGGTTGGTGGGTCCAGAGGAAAAGCAGAAGGGGCAGAGACAAAAGTGGGCAGAGAAATGGGTGGGACTCTTCCCTATGCACCGTAGGTGACATCCAAGCTGGGCAAGAGCAGGGAGTTTCTGCAAGCACAACTCAGCCAAGCCACAGGCATTATCACAGGTCAGCCAGGCGAAAGAACTCAAGGAAGGCACAGAGTGGGGCCAGTAGGGCCTGGAGAGAGTCCTGAGGGCCAGACAGACAGTCCTAGAGGGCCACATTCAGCCCCAGGCCAGAGGCTCCCAACCCCTCTGTTAAAATACACACTGTGGGCTAAACACACACAGCTCCTTCAACTGCTTTTCTCTCTGCCCCTGCAACTCATAGGCCACCATATCCACACACAACCCAACACGTTTCAAACACTTCCATCTACAATAAAGGCATGCAAACGTTTCTGCAAATAGTTTGTGGTCATAAATGCCTTGCTTTGCATAATGGTATTTTGAGTAAACAGCTTGGCTTGTGGAATGGGATGTGCCTCGTCCCCAAGAAAGGCAGGCAGGCAGGCCTGCCCACTGTTTTGAGGATGGAGGAGTGCCTTGCCCCGCCAAGGAACAAGGAACCGGGTCTCTACTCCAACCCAGAGATCCAGCCCGGGATTTGCCTAGCGCTCTTCCCAGAAAATCAACATTCAACACTGAACCAGCCCAGCTCAGCCTGCTTTCCACCCTGAGGGACTCATTCCCCTGGGACAGGAAGAAGGAATTCCCCATTTCCCTCCCCCGCCACCCTGTGTTAACAAGTGCCCCACAGGCAGATTGGCGGCTGTCAGGCTGTTTTGCAGGCTTCATCCCCAGCCACCTGCAAAAGAGATCCAACCCTTCTCTCCCTTGATCTTCTCCCCACTCCCTTCAGGAGTGTGCAGCTTGCAGCAGGTCTCAGCTTGTCCTCCCCAATCCATCTGAATCATATTCAGCCCAAACCTGGCAGCAACCATGCAGCAGGGCCACCTTATGGGCACAGCTAAGAGTCTAGCACCTTTTGTGCCTCCTTCCCTGAATTGCTTCACTCTAGCTGTTCATTAGAACAACTTGCAACTGATAACTTTGCTTCGCTGCCACTCTCTCTTTTCTCCTAAACCATTTTCCTTCAGTGCTGCGTCTTTTTTTAAATTGCAAACCTGAGGGCAGAGACTCTCATTTATTGATTGCTTGATGATTTGTAAGCCTCTCCGAACCACTCTTAAGCCTTAAGCTATTTTCTAGTTTTAAAGAAATAAAATCACACCAGGCATCTGTTTTGCTCATTAAACTCAAGTTATCTTTTAAACGGCAGCATGAACAGTTCTTGCAGTTTCTTGTCTTTCCAATCCTAAATCCAACTCGCCACATTTCTTCAGCAATATATTCATTTATTTATTTTAAATCCCCATGAAAATTTGTCAGCATTTTAGCCTGACATTTGTATATACAATTGTGACTGATACACACATTGCAAGCAGTCCACCCCCCCCCCCTGCCCCTAATACAAGACATTTTTGTATGCAAGTTGTTTTCATGGTGTTACGAGAATTATAAGGTCTAAGATATAAAATAAATGTTCCAAGCAAACACATATATAAATATATAAACCGCATGTCTGAAACAGTACAGGAAAAAAGTCCTGAAACCATTTTGTCTCTCCCAAATTGACCTCAAATGTTTCTCTGCAAGGAGGGAGGAAATGGGAAACCCTTCCAATTGTCTCTTCGCTCACAAATCCTGCCTTAAACCTACAAAAGGACTTTATATGGGCTCTTGGGTACCCCATAAGGGAAAAGGAGCAGTTTTTTCTTATAACAATGGCCAAGTGGAGGATTTGAACCCTGGTCTCCCTGGTCCTAATCCTGCACTCTAACCACTATGCCACAATGGCTCAGCAAGTTTCCTTTCATAAAAACTCAGGAGTGATTAATAGGCTGTATACACTGAAGTCTATCCTACGATGGGGTTTATGACATATAGTTTATTTGCATGGTGACAAACCGCTGCTGTTGAAGTGAGATCAAATACAGAAGTTTCCCATCCTTCTGGCACAAAGGTGTGTGGTAAAGTGATTGGGGGGGCACTGTCACAAGGCACCCCTGATTGTAGCCCTGTGAGGGGAACAGAGGTCTACTAACAACTTGGAGCACCCTTAACAAATGACAGTTGACAGGATTATTTTTTTTTGGGGGGGGGGGGAAGCTATGGCTGTTTTAAAGTGGCATAATACTGCTTTAAAAACATAGTGCAGATTAGGCCTAAATCCCCCTCCTCCGAGCTCAATATGTGGATGTTACCTTAAATCTTAACTGGATAAAAAGGTAAAGGTACCCCTGACCGTTAGGTCCAGTCGCGGACGACTCTGGGGTTGCAGCGCTCATCTTTTTCTATTGGCCGAGGGGGCTGGTGTTTGTCTGCAGACAGCTTGCGATGGGGTGAGCTCCCGTTGCTCGGTCCCAGCTCCTTAACTGGATATGTTTGTATGTATTCTGGGATTGCTGCAACTCAAACACATTTCTTTTCTTGTTTTTGTTACCTTTGCAAATATTTTTTTAAAGAATTCAAACACATTAAAGTAACATTTCACATCTTGATAGGCACTTAAGTAAGAGATGAAAGGCAGCAGCTCAGCATTTTTGTGTTCAGATAACCAAGAAAGAACCAGCTTAGACAAGGCCTGGATCTTGCCATGTGATTTAGAAACAAGAAGCTGTTATGCTAGAAAGGCATCATCATTCTATATAATATGGCATTTAAATCAATGTGATACCATTTTAAACAGTCATGGCTACAATTCCCAATCAACTTCACAGTGAACTATGGGAACTGTAGCTCTGTGAAGGGAATATGGGCCTCCTAACAACTCCCAGCACCCTTAACAAACTACAACTCCCAGGATTCTTTTCAGGAAGCCATGACTGTTTAAAGTGGTATCCTAGTGCTTTAAATGTATGGTGTGAATGTGGCCTGGCCAAACATGTTTTGGAGCATTGCTTTTAACTACCTCATTTTTTAAAAAAACTTGGGTCCTGCCCCCCAGCTGTTGTTGGACTACAACTCCCATCACTCCTGACAACCAGTTCTGCTAGCTAGGGATGGTGGGAGTTGTAGTCCAACAACAGCTAGGGTCCCAAGTTTGAGAAACACTGAGGTAGTTAAAAGCAGTGCTCCAAATTTCACAGTGACTGAAGTCATTACTGTTCAGGAAGAAACCAACAACTCCAGGGTACATACATGCTTTTAGGTTTATAAAACACCTGCAGTCCAAGTGTTACAATTCAGCAACCACTACAGTGGTACCTTCGGTTACAAGCACCTCAGGTTACAAACACTTCAGGTTACAGACTCCGCTAACCCGGAAGTAGTACCTCGGGTTAAGAACTTTACCTCAGGATGAGAACAGAAATTGTGTGCCGGCAGCGCAGCGGCAGTGGGAGGCCCCATTAGCCAAAGTGGTACCTCAGGTTTAGAACGGTTTCAGGTTAAGAACGGACCTCCGGAATGAATTAAGTTCATAACCAGAGGTACCACTGCAGTCCCAGACAATCAACAAATATTAGGGCTCATCCAGACTTCCGTTTGCCCTGCCACTTCCCTTCCGGGGAATCCCACTGCTTACTGCGAAATCAGAGCAAATGTCAATCAGGTTTTTCTGAGGAAAGCGGCGGGGCAAACGGAAAACTGCTAGGACCCAAGCCTAGAAATATTGACAGGAAAGCTCTCAGACCCATGCTTACTCATCACACGAGAAGCGGAAGTGTGGGAGATTATAGAATCGTAAAGTTGGAAGGGGTCCTGCGGATCATCTAGTCTGACCCCCTGCAATGCAGGAATATGCAGTTGTCTCATACGGGGAATCGAACCTGCAACTTTGGCGTTATCAGCACCACGCTCTAACTAACTGAGCTAGGCAGGCTCCCTCCGTCTCAAACGATTGTGGTCCCATGAGAATCCCTTGAAGGCAAAGATGACTACTGTCTTGAGGAAATTGCCAAAAGCAAACTCAAGGACCAGAATTCTTCTGAAGAACTAGGACCTTTACAGACACAAACAAACATGCCTCCTCCTCACACAAGGAGCCAATGTGGCTGAGGTCTTACCACACTCCTAAATATGTTCAGGTTGCAGTTCTATTTCTGTCTCCGATGGAAACAAGAGAGAGGTGCTCAGCCACTATTGTGGGCGGGATACAGGAAAATAAGCAGTATACAGTGCACAGACTACAGAAGAGCACAGCAGAAACAAAAACAACCAGATGCATAAGCTGATCAAACTTTTGCAAACAGCCCCGTGACACACTAAAAGCACTTACAAAACTCCACCTGCTGGACACACAGGTACACCTTAGCCAAACAGAGAACACCCTCAGCCATATATGCATTTATATACAGCACACACCCCATACAAATGAGCTCAGGGTATGTTGCCAACTTTAATTGGATTAATCAATTAAACAATTAGTTGATTAACAGATAAAGGCCAATCTTAATTGGAGGGACTGCAAGATAAGGGTGCCCTTGTTTAGTTTCTGAGGCTATCAAACAGGGAACGAGACAAGAAAAATATTAAAAGGAGAACATTCTTCCCAAATATGAGCAGTAGTTGTTGCTTTAAGACAGCTCACGTCCCTCCAAATTCCGACTAACCTAAGGAGAAGGAGCCTAGTGCTGTTTGACCCCATTGCACTTTCCTTTATCTATCTGCACCCAACTCTGGAGTGGGACACTACAGTCACCGTTTTTAACAGCTCATGGAACCTGGTCAAGCAGTTGTACATTTTGTGAGGAAAAAACATTACTGTCCAGGAGCAACTTGTTTCAGAGCAAAGGGGGTGATGACAGGCAACACCACTCCATGTTTGATTCCCGTCTAGGGATACGTGAATCTGTCAAATTTGGATTCTTTCATGCTCTCATTTTACCAACCTCAAGTTCAGTTCATCCTGTTTCTGTACCAATTGGCCATTTCCCCCACAAAAATCTGCACAAAATCCATATGCATTTTCACATCAATTTCTCCTAAAATATGCAGTTTGGTGCCCAATTTTATCTAATATAAGCTTTTTGCTAACCTTTCCCTCTAATGCAGAGCTGTTTCGTACATCATTTTCACCAATCTCTGCATTTTTTGGTTTGGCAAACTGCTCTACAAAAATTCAGAGAAGTATGCATTTTGAAGGACAGCTATGCCTTCGCTCAGGAATTGCAAATCAGGTAGCTTTGCATGAAAACGCAAGCTGAACAAAATGCTCCCGTTTTTGCCAGCTGCTAAAAGCACAGGGATCTTGCATGCAAAGGGATGGACGGCCTACCGACTTGCCAGTTCACTGCCTTTGCTGTTTTTATTGGGGTCGCGCATGTGCCACCTCTGGGACAGCAGTGCACTTTGGTAATTTTAGACTCTAGAGCCAATGGTCTCCTGGCTGGGGCCGGGGAGCTTTAAATAGTAATGTGCATTCCTTCACTTACTTCAAAATGGTTACATAGGAACCCAGGAAGCTGCCTTACACTGAGTCAGTCCAACAGTCCATTTAGCTCAGTACTCTCTGCACTGGCAGACAGCTGCTCTTGAGGATTTCAGACCGGGAGTCCCAAGACCTTCTGCATGCAAGGCTCCACCACCAAGCTATACCTTCCCCTTGACTTCAGAGACTACAATTGTAAAATTGGCCCTGCTGTGATTGGAGACCCTCCTGCTCAGGTGGGGGCTCTGCACTTTTGCCCCCCAGTCCCACCCTGGCAGCACCACTAGCTCTGAGGTGCCTGGGGACCCCCTTAGGAGACCCCTCTCTCAGTGGGACTCCGTCACTAGGGAGCTGGGTCTGCAAACCAACCGTTCTTTCACACAAACACACCCTGCCCTGCCAATCTTCTTGGGTGCTCCACGCGAAGGGGGAAGTGTGGCGGCTTTGAGTGGCATCAAAACAGGAGAACAGGGCAAGGCAGGATTTTGTGGCAAAGGGGTCCTACAGCAGAGGGGCTCCCGGAAACACAAGAACGCTGGCTCACCACATTTTGAAACCAGTAAAGTCAAGTAACAAGGGGGGCCCACCTTTCAACCCCCCCCCCAAAAAAACAGCCCATTAAATCCAAGCCTAAAATGACTGAAATTGCACCGCGGGCATAGCATATGCATACTGTAGCTCTCGGGCAACCAGCATGGGCAAGCGGCCATCACACACAAATATACATACACTTCCCTCCAGGCACTTCCCTAACAGGTATTCGCAGCTGAACAGGATCTGGGAGACGGAGAGACAAGCAGAAACTTGAGAGCCAAACCAACTCCGCAGCATATTACACAGTTCCTTCCCTCCCGGATCCTGTCTCAGCTCTCCCATATGCTCCTGCAAAGGTGGGACTCCTGAGCCTCACGCCCGAAGCGTTTGCCAACAGGAAAGGAGAAGGAGGAAGTTACCTGCCCAGGTGGGGTCCCTACCCTGCAAGACCCAGCCGGCCACAGGAAGGTGGGGTGTGCGCGACTGAGTGTCACTGTGGCAGCAGAAGGATCCTGGAGGAGCCTCCCCGGCTCTTTCTCGAGCAAAGCAGAAGTTTGCTCTCTTGAGTCATCCCCACTTTCCTCTTCCTCCTCTGCCTGCCTTGTACTTTCTCAATGCAGCTCAGAAACAGCCCTAGCAGGAGAGCTGAGTCAAGCGGGGAGGGGGGGGGGGGAGAGAGAGAGAGAGAGAGAGAGAGAGAGAGAGAGAGAGAGAGAGAGGAGGAAACACCTACCCACAAAGCTTGCGGGAAAGCCGGGCCTGGAACCAAAGCTGCTACCTGGGCCGGAGTGGACTGCAAGGATCCAGCCTCTGAAGACTGACATTTGGAGATGTCTAAGGAGCCCAGCTGGTGGGTCGGGTGTCCATGCAAAAAGTGGCTTGGAACTCATAAGGAGGGGAAGGAATTTGATTCAGTCCACATGTAAAAGTGAACAGGCCTAATTCACATTTTCCAAAACAATACATGAGCAGAAGCCCTCTTCAAAACCTGCTTTTTGCATTGCCATTCGCTAGCCAAGTAATGCGTACAAAAATGCATATACTAAGGTAAAGTGTGCATATTGATGTATATTAGTGAAAATAACATAAAGCTCTATTAGGGGAAATTGCTTTGTAAAAGTGCATACATTTGGCAAAGTTGCATAGAAAAATATGCATATCAGGAGAAATTCACACTAAAATGCTGCTGGGTTTTCATGAGGACCTTTAAAAATAATAATAATTGCAAGTTGATGTGGAAATGTGGGGAACATAAATTCAAATTGAAAAAATGAAAAGCCAAGAGACACCGACAGATGATCCAATCTCTCAACTTCAGTTTCTTATGCTCCCATTCTTCAGCTCAGTTTGCCGCATGTCTACACCAGTTTGTGATTTTTTTCATATTTATAACAAAATTTTATTTACAAATGTTGATTATCGCAAACATATATGTAATCTATATGCAGTCTGCATATTTACAATAAAGCAAAGGCACTATGTGGTTGAATATTGTCCTGATGGTTGATGAACAAATAAGAACTTGGACAATTGTTTATTATCTACTATATTATGTTAAATTTGACACTCTGATAGTTCATGATTATCAAATCAATCTAACACTGATGGAGCACTATTTTTGCTATACATATTTTTGCAATGTGTGGGTGTGTTTTTTAAAGTCCTCATGAAAATCTGTTAGCATTTTATTGCAAATTTTCCCTATGTACTTTTTTCCCCAAGCAGATTTCCCTAGATGCATTTTTGTGCATAGTTCTCGCCAATATTCTTTCCCCTAATATACATGTTTTAGTTGGAGAACTGGAGAATTTCTAAAGATAGATGCATTTTTATTCAATTCTTGTTTTGGGATGTGTGAATTAGGTAGGGTTCACTTTAAAATGTGAGAGGAACTGAGTTCCTGCCTCAGCCCCATTTGGGCATAGAGAAGACAGCTGGATCTCACAGCAACTAGCCTGTGGTTACAAGATTTTAATCTTCTTCTCCAACTCTCAGAGGAAGGTGTAAATTCTCAGAGTGAGGGGCCAGAATATTCCCCACACCCTTTGCTGGCGAGTTCCCGCCCCCCACCAGGATAAATAAAGACACGAGACACCATGGTTTAAGGTTAAATGGGCGAATTAGGCCACAACTTTATTGAATTCAGGAATGAGAGGCATTGGCTTAGGCATTGGTCCTAACGACTATCCGGCTCCAGCCCATTTGCTGGAGACATGGGGAAGGGTTAACACTATATCGGGGGAGTCTCCCGCCGAGGCACATGACTAGGAGCTCCCCCGGGTCACCGCTGGGGGGCGTGCCTTTGGCCCACACCTCCATAGGCTTCGGACAGGGCCACGCCCCCCCCAGTCCTTTAACGGACCACCCTTCGCTCACTGGGGGGAGGTGATGGCGTTCCTCCCCCCCCATCCTCTTAACCCCTTCTTACCATGTGAACCACTTTGCAAACTAGAGTAACTGTTGAAAGCACCACACACAAACCCACAGAGCCAAGCTGGCATTGCAACCTATTCTGTCGGCCTCATTCAAGCCTGACAATTTCACATAAGGAACTGATGGTCAGACTACCCGATGGTTTGGACTACCCAAGCCACAGATCCACACCTCCTCTATGAGAAAGCATTGCATTGTGTTCAGCCCAATGCTTTCCTTAGGAGCAAGAGCATGGGTAGGCAAACTAAGGCCCGGGGGCCGGATCCAGCCCAATTGCCTTCTCAATCCAGCCCAGGGGCAGTCCGGGAACCAGCGTGTTTTTACATGAGTAGAATGTGTGCTTTTATTTAAAATACATCTCTGGCTTATTTTGGGGGCATAGGAATTCATTCATCCCCCCCAAAAAAAATATACTCCGGCCCCCCACAAGGTCTGAGGGACAGTGGACTGGCCCCCTGCTGGAAACGTTTGCTGACCCCTGAGGAAGACACTGTCAAAGGCCCCCTGCCAAGAAATATCCAAAATATGTAGGAACTTGGGCTACATCACAGGGGCAGGAACAAAATAGATCGGGAACTACTGGTAGATCTCTGGGTGATATGCTGTGGCAACAACAAAACAACTTCCCCCTGAAATTATATTGCTAAAATGAGTAAAGCTGGGAGGAAGGAGCTGATCAGGAACAGATATTTGGATGGAAGGACTGTGAACTCACCTCAGTTCCATTACTCGAGACAAATTCCCAGCCTCCAAAATCTTTAAGTGCATGCCTTTTGTACCTGGCTCCAGTTATGGGTGTGTGGTAGAAAACAAAGTTGATCTTGCCTGCTGGAAGGCTGTTCACCTCTGCATTGAATCACATCAAAACATGCCTTTTGACAACTTCTAGCCACTAGAGGGAAGCCTTGAACTGTTCTGTGGGTAATGAGAAGTTACAGTGTTTGGTCACCTTCCTAGGGCATCCTCTGTCACCTAGAGGGGGCAGCTGAGGGTGCCTGGAGCTTCAAACAAAGTGGAATTGTGCTAAATTTTCAAAGTGTAGAATTTGGGGAGCTGGGTAGTATGCAAAGGGAAGGCCACAAGCTGCATTTTTAACACTCAATAGCTACTTAACTGCGCAGTATTCTGCATGTTGGGGACGCGGGTGGCACTGTGGGTTAAACCACAGAGCCTAGGACTTGCTACATCAGGGTCTTTTCCAGGGAGTCTTATCACCTCTTCTCATGAGGTGGCCAAAGTATTGGAGCCTCAGCTTCACGATCTGTACTTCCAGTGAGCACTCAGAGCTGATTTCCTTAAGAATGGATACGTTTGATCTTCTTGCAGTCCATGGGACTCTCAAGAGTCTCCTCCAGCACCATAATTCAAAAGCATCAATTCTTCGGCGATCAGCCTTCTTTATGGTCCAGCTCTCACTTCCATACATCACTACTGGGAAAACCATAGCTTTTACTATACGGACCTTTGTTGGCAAGGTGATGTCTCTACTTTTTAAGATGCTGTCTAGGTTTGACAGCAGGCGTCTTTTAATTTCGTGACTGCTGTCACCATCTGCAGTGATCATGGAGCCCAAGAAAGCAAAATCTCTTACTGCCTCCATTTCTTCCCCTTCTATTTGCCAGGAGGTGATGGGACCAGTGGCCATGATCTTTGTTTTTTTGATGTTGAGCTTCAGACCATATTTTGCGCTCTCTTCTTTCACCCTCAATAAAAGTTTCTTTAATTCCTCCTCACTTTCTGCCATCAAGGTTGTGTCATCTGCATATCTGAGGTTGTTGATATTTCTTCTGGCAATCTTAATTCCGGCTTCGGATTCATCCAGCCCAGCCTTTCACATGATGAATTCTGCATATAAGTTAAATAAGCAGGGAGACAATATACAGCCTTGTCGTACTCCTTTCCCAATTTTGAACCAATCAGTTGTTCCATATCCAGTTCTAACTGTAGCTTCTTGTCCCACATAGAGATTTCTCAGGAGACAGATGAGGTGATCAGGCACTCCCATTTCTTTAAGAACTTGCCATAGTTTGCTGTGGTCGACACAGTCAAAGGCTTTTGCATAGTCAATGAAGCAGAAGTAGATGTCTTTCTGGAACTCTCTAGCTTTCTCCATAATCCAGCGCATGTTTGCAATTTGGTCTCTGGTTCCTCTGCCTCTTCTAAATCCAGCTTGCACTTCTGGGAGTTCTCGGTCCACATACTGCTTGAGCCTTCCTTGTAGAATTTTAAGCATAACCTTGCTAGCGTGTGAAAGGAGTGCAATTGTGCGGTAGTTGGAGCATTCTTTGGCACTGCCTTTCTTTGGGATTGGGATGTAGACTGATCTTCTCCAATCCTCTGGCCACTGCTGAGTTTTCCAAACTTGCTGGCATATTGAGTGTAGCACCTTAACAGCATCATCTTTTAAAAGTTTAAATAGTTCAGCTGGAATACCATCACTTCCACTGGCCTTGTTATTTGCAGTGCTTTCTAAGGCCCATTTGACTTCACTCTCCAGGATGTCTGGCTCAAGGTCAGCAACCACACTACCTGGGGTGTACGAGACATCCATATCTTTCTGGTATAATTCCTCTGTGTATTCTTGCCACCTCTTCTTGATGTCTTCTGCTTCTGTTAGGTCCTTACCACTTTTGTCCTTTATTATGGTAATCTTTGTACGAAATGTTCCTTTCATAGTTCCGATTTTCTTGAACAGATCTCTGGTTCTTCCCATTCTGTTGTTTTCCTCTATTTCTTTGCATTGCTCGTTTAAGAAGGCCTTCTTGTCTCTCCTTGCTATTCTTTGGAAATCTGCATTCAGTTTCCTGTATCTTTCACTATCTCCCTCGCATTTTGCTTGCCTTCTCTCCCCCGCTATTTGTAAGGCCTCGTTGGACAGCCACTTTCCTTTCTTGCAATGGAACTTATTCCCTGGTAATTCCATCAGGCTGCCTGAATGGGAGAGATAGGAAGCAGGGCTCATTCCATCCGCTCTGCTCCAGGACCAGCTCCTCCAGGCACCTCCTAGCCCTGAACTGTTTCCCTGCCAGCTGGCCGTTCTAAGAAATACCAAAATAATGAATTGAAAAAAATGTTTAAAATAACTTTTGTAAAAACAAACAAACAAACAAACAAACAAACAAACAAACAAACAAACGCAGAAGCCTTTTATTAGGAATTGTAGGTACCAGCATTCCAAAGGAACAGAAAAGACTTTTCATGTATGTGACAACAGCAACGCAGATGCTACTAGCCCAGAGATGGAAAGAAGACAAAGTCCCTACCAGAGAGGAATGTCAAACCAAGCTATTGGACTATGCCAAAATGACAAAACTGACCGGAAGGCTCAGGAACCCAGAAGACCAAAACTTCAACGAAGAATGGGAAACAATTATAATTTATCTAGGAGACCACTGTAAGCAGATGAAAACCTTAGCAGGATTTTAATAACACTTGTAATGTAGCGAATATTATGGATAATATGGAAAGATATAAAATATGGACTATGAAATAATATGCAGTTAAGAAGGTGGACAATACGATCCATGGAGGGGAAGGTGGGAAGCCCAGCGATTTGGAGAAATCTCTGAATAGGGATATGTAATTTGGATTGTTATAATCCTATATTTGTAAAATCAAATAAAATTATTATCGTATTTTTCGCCCCATAGGACGCACCGGTCCATAGGACGCACCTGGTTTTTTTGGGGGGAAATAAAGAAAAAAAATTTTATTTCCCCCCCAGGCACTTGTGGGGCCGGCAGCGGGGAGAAGCGCTCTTCTCCCCACCGCCAGCCTTCAGACCAGGTCCGGGGACAGCGGGAAGGTGCACTGTGCCTCCCCGCTGTCCCCTGAGCTTGCGGGGCTGGCGGCAGGGAGAAGCACGCATCTCCCTGCTGCCAGCCTCCAAACCACATCGGGAGACAGCGGGGTGGCGGCGTTCCGCCTCCCCGCTGTCCCCCGAGCTTGTGGGGCTGGCGCTGGGGCTCTCCTGAAGCCTGCATTCGCCCCATAGGACGCACACACATTTCCCCTTCATTTTTGGAGGGGAAAAAGTGCGTCCTATAGGGCGAAAAATACGGTACCTATATATGTAAAAAGGGAGGCTTGGGTGGTGGTGAGTTGGGGCGGCACCTTCCCATTTCATATCGGGTGACGAAACAGGATGGCACTGTCCTTGCCTGTCCCTCAAAAATGCCATCTAAGAAGAGGAAAGGAATTCCTGCAGCAGGGCACTTTCCCTCCCCTCCCCTTCTAGAATGTACACGCTGTAAAATGGAAGACCCTGCAGTATGAGGAGACCAGTCTTATAGCACACCATCAACCCAAGTGGAGGCAACGATCTTCTTGTCATTGCCCCAGTCCCATCCTTGAAACTAAAGTCTGTAAAGAGGAAAGAAGGAGACACTCTAAGCAGAACAGGAGAGAACTGCCTTCTACTGAGCTCATTCACAGTACTGTCTTAAGCATATGCGGCACCAGGGTGCAAAGATCCACCCAGCGCCCCTAGGTTGCCCAGAGTTGTTGACCTTTTTACGGGGGGATCCCCAAAGTTGTTGACTTTTTTTTAGGAAATAGTTGTTTACCGTATTTTTCACTCTATAGGACGCACCAGACCATAAGATGCACCTAGTTTTAGGAGGAGGAAAACAAGAAAAAAAATATTCTGAATCTCAGAAGCCAGAACAACAAGAGGGATCGCTGCGCAGTGAAAGCAGCGATCCCTCTTGCTATTCTGGATTCTGGGATAGCTGCGCAGCCTCCATTCGCTCCATAAGACGCACACACATTTCCCCTTACTTTTTTAGGAGGGAAAAAGTGAGTCTTATAGAGCAAAAAATACAGTACCTTTAGAACCTTTAGGGACTCGCAGGGAATCACAGCACCAATCAAAAGGGGTGCCAGCATCCCACGCACAGGGGCGTACGAAGGGGGGTGCAGGTTCTGTGGTGGGGGGGACAAAATGTTGGGCAGCATGCACAGTCGCCGTGCTGTCTGCCTGCTGCCTCCCCCCCGCATGGCGGTTAACTGTTTCGGCTGCGCGCGCAGCACCCGGAGCGCCGTGTAATGTTGTGGGCACTGTGCGACGCATCCTGTTGTGTGCACCAAGCTGTGGGTTCCTTTGCTGGCTTTTCCGCTGTCGGCACATGCTCCCAGCACCGTCCAACGTGGGGTGCCAGTGCAGAATGATGGGGAATGCAAGCGGCATTGGAGGCAACATCTCCGGACAGATAGCCTGTCAGATATCCGGACAGATAGCCTGACAGATAGCCTGTCAGCCAGCCTGTCAGATATCTCCTGTCAAGCCTCTTAATATGCAAAAAGTTTACTTAAGGGGCTTATCTGAGAAACATGTAGACCCAGAGTACCTGGTCCCAGCCTCTCTTCGGCCTGTAACAGTTAAAACTCACTCTCCCATGAGAAGGGACAGCCCAGTGAAGAGTTGGCCCAACAACCAAAAATTGTTGGCTCCAAGTTGAAAATAGAAAATGGAATGGTAGAGGGAGAATGGAGAATGAATCCTAAATTAAAGCTAGCATTTTTCAAGATGATGTGTTTGTGTGTGAGAGAATTATGCGGCCAGCATCATTTGGGGTTTTTATTTTCTCTCCTTCCACTGAACTACAGAATACAGAAACTGTTAGATATTACAATGGGGAGAAGGAAGTGCAAAAGCAGGTTATTCATCCTTACCACAGCTGCGGCAGACTCGGCCAAGGGGCTGTTATACATTCACTCGGGCAGCAAATGCAGCAGTTTGTGGTAGTCAGCTGATCCAAAGACCTCCTGTCACAGTTACTGTGAACTGAAAAACAGGAGCAGCTGTCCTATCCATTGGCTCACGGATAGCCAATTATTGCACTAAATGAGCCATTTTCTTCTCTGGGCAGTGGTGCTTGGGCCAGAAAGGTGGTGTGCTTCAGAACCTGACCCTTTCACCAGTCAGACTCCATAATGAACTTTTCTGTTTGCTGTCATGTCACAGAAAGAGGAATGTGGCTGGTGAATACTCTTGGCCTTCTCCTTGGGCTTGATCTTCCCTGATTTCCTGCACTCCAGAAGGACTCCCACTGTGAACTGGATCAGGGACCCTGTAGTACTATCTCTTTGCTGTTGGAGGAAATACTATTCTTGACCAAAGTGGGGAAATGAGCAACAATTTCACCTTGTTGCCTTGTGGAGGAGCGAGGGCAGTCAACAATAAAATAATAATAATAATAATAATAATAGCTATTATACCCATGTGGGAGCCCAAAAAAACTCTGCCTACTTCCACAAGGCAGAAAATCAACTGGGGATCCTGAAGGAGGAAGTGATTTGGAGACAGCTTCCTGATGGGTGTGGGTGTGTGGGGTGTGAGGCTTCCACAGCTACCTGGCCGTCTGTCCGGGCTCTCCACAAAATCAGATAGTAGTCCAAAGGTTTCTAGTTTATAGCATTCATTGATACAGGGAGCAGGTGCATCAGTTCCTTAAGGCACAGTTGTTGTAGCCACAGAAAGTTGGAGCAAACGCAAATTCCCACAAACAGGTATTTAAGTCCTGGTGTCCAGCAGATGATGTTTGGCCAGACGTTCACTTCTATGCACCAGCTGATCTACAGTAAATACTCCTTCCTTCTGTAACTCCTCCTAGATAACATAGACTGGTGATGGCGGTGGGGCTCTGAAAGCTTGGGTGGCACCAGAGACTCCAGCTACTTCTCTTCCCTTGGCTGGTCAACTTTCCCCTCTTGCTCTCATTGCACTGGCCCCTTCCCTTGCTAGAGAGTGTGTAGGGGGGTTACTGAAAGGGGAGTACTCCTGATAGGCAGCACCAATTTGCAGAACCTGCTGGACCCTTCTCCTGGATTGTGTTGTAATTTGGAATATAATGCGTTTTTTATTGGATTATTAAATTGGAAAACTCAATAAAATATTATGAAAAAAATGTTATAATACATCATAATTTTCAGTATGTCTAGACCACATCTTCTGATCTGCCAGTGCAAATTTAGCTATCAGTTTTGTAATGTATACCAGCTGGAAGTTACATTACAACTTTGTGAGGCAATTGATTGATCAGAGTACAATTGAAGAACAGATGACAAATGAACCTTTAATTATCATTATCACGAGCACAGCCTTAATGAATACAAAGTAAAGCATTAATATGTACAGGGGGATACGATGCCCCAAACTGCTTGCGGGGTGTCCCCACCCTGAACTTTTTAGGCTGGTTATAGGGCAGCCAAGCAGAGCTTTTCTTATGTTGCAAGTGATAATATATAAAGCCATGCACAGCTCCAAGCATCTGTCCCAAACACTTTCCAGTTTTCTGCCATGCTTATTATTATTATTATTGGATCTTAAGCACGTAGTTTTGGTCAAACGATATTTTTTTTTTAAGCTGATGTGATTTTTTTTTAAAATTGAATAGATGAACTCATTTAAAATATAGATTCAGGTGGATAGCCGTGTTGATCTGTCATAGTCATAATAAATAACAAACTGAAAGATGATTTTTAAAAAATAATTCCAGGGGCACCTTAAAGATCAACTAAATATAAGCTTTCAAGGTATGAGCTTTCGTGTGTAATACACACTTTGTCAGATACTCTGAAGCAGAGATCGCTTCAACCTTTTAACTGTTGATGACTGTTATGGCAGTTGGTTCCACAGGGAAGGGCAAAGGATTTTTAAAGGATAGATGACCAAAATTAGTTTTAGTATGTATAATGGGACATGAATCCATTATCTCTATTCAGACCAGGTCTCTCCATAGTTTTTAGTTTGGTAATGAGTTGTAATTCTCCAACTTCTCTTTCAAGTTCTAGTTACATGTAGGTAGCCGTGTTGGTCTGCTGTAGTCAAAACAAAATAAAATAAAGAAAATAAAAAAATTCCTTCCAGTAGCACCTTAAGTTAGTTATTGGAATGAGCTTATCTGAAGAAGTGTGCATGCACACGAAAGCTCATTCCAATAACTAACTTAGTTGGTCTCTAAGGTGCTACTGGAAGGAATTATTTTATTTTATTTTATTTTATTTTATTTTGTTTCTCTTTCAAGTGTATTTCTAAAATTATTTTGGAATAAGACAGCCACTCTAAGATCATTTAAAATATGAAGGTGAAGCAAAAATACAAGTTAGACTTTCATTCGTCCTTGGGCACATACAAACTATATTTATTAAAATAAATAACGGTGGCTCCTTTTTCGGCCTCCGTTCCCCACGAGTGGCTATTCGCCATTTCACTCGGTAGAGGGAGCCCTTGTTGTCAGAACGGCGTCGGAGTCTCTTTTCTTAGAATCTCCTTCTCTTTCAACTCGGCACCACCTTGGAGTTCAACCAATCACAGCTCCTCTGCATCCATCCCCCCCTCCCCCCCTCCCTCTCTCTCTCTTCCCCCACTTCGCTATTACGCATGCGTTGTGTCGCCGTTGTTTAAATAGAAAAAATTAAATACCCTGAAAGGTGCAGTCTTCATGAATCTGTAAAAAGTTCGGTTCCCATTGGCCATCGATGTGCGGGGCAAAACTGGTAGAATTAGCTATAGTGGAGTAAGGTTTAAGAGGGAGAGGGAGAGAGAAATCTGGAGACAGAAGTGCAGTGCTCTCAAATATGCGCCGAGGACCATTTTTTTGTTGTTCGATTTTAAAAATATATATATAATACTATTCATATATGCCTTTCCGCCCCACATTGCCCCGCATTCTGAAAAAATCGATTGAGAATCGGAAGTGAAGACCGCCTAAATAGATGAAACTCGTGGGGTTTTTACGCCTTCCCCTTCGACGGGAAACCTTTGCCGCATGCGCCGTGCAGTCGGGCGGCTTGCTCTTTCCCGTCAGCCCCTGCGCGTTATAAATACCCACGTCGTGCGTCCCACATTCTTTTCTAGGCGCGTGGGAAGAAGAGGTAAGTGGTGGAGCTGCTGCCTTCGCCTTAAAAGAGCGGGAAGCGCGGCATTTTAATCTCACAAGAAGCAATAGGGAATGTAATACTTATAAGTGATTAATTAAGTTGCTTTTATAATTGCACCGTTTTTATATCTTAATAAATGAAAGAAACAGCGGAAGATGCAGTGATGAGATTTTCTCTGTTGAATTTCCGCTCGTTTCTTGAATTTCAACGTTGAAGGAGCGCCGTTGTTGCAGTTAGTGCCACAGAAAACTCTTATACAAAAGATTATAAAATAAATTATTGGGAGAGGGAGAGTTCCTGCACCTTGAAAGCATGTGGCGGCAGGCAGAAATTCAACAGGTACTGCAAGTCGGGTGTGTTTTGGAGGACAGCAGCCGGCATGGCTCGCAATTTGTTTTTGAGGTCTGGAAAGAATGGTGCCCTACAGCAACCATTCCTCTGCTTGTACTGCACTTCCCTAGTTTCTATCTGGGAATCCTCTTTGGTTGGGAAGAAAGCTATGACCAGCCTCATTTCTACCCGTTTGCATGGGTGTCTTCTTTGTTAAACTTGCAAGGCAAATTGGATCTTGCCTACCTCTCTAAAATGTTTTATTGTTTAATTAGTTTCTCACCTTTCCTTAAAGGAGCTCAAGGTGGTGTACAAGGTTCTCCCCTCTTCCCATTTCATCCTCACAAGAAGCCTCATGTTTGTTGGAGGTTTATATTTACTGAACTACTAAAAACCTGCACTAGCATGATCCTATGCCTGATTTGAAAACCTTTTTTTCCTCTTGCTAGTGACCTCTTAACAGTGTACACATGTGTGTATCAAGGTGCTGTTGGGTGGCGAGAAACCTTTCAACTTTGATAATTTCAAGCAAGATTTTGTTTAAAACTATGAGACTCTGAAGCATTTAATCTGCAATAATACGGACTTGCCTAACA
Organism: Podarcis pityusensis; assembly: GCF_964106645.2. NCBI lineage: Eukaryota > Metazoa > Chordata > Lepidosauria > Squamata > Lacertidae > Podarcis > Podarcis pityusensis. The sequence continues at coordinate 23,979,842 of NC_138033.1, read as the reverse complement.
GTTTTTCTGATCTTTGTGGTGCTTTAAAGCTTACCTGAAACCAAGCATTTATAAACAAACGCAAGTTTGGGCATAAATGTTTATGCAATGTATTATTGGATGCTAGGCTGTACCTTGCTTGGTGCCAATGGTACTGTATGAAGCTGTATTTCATAAAGTTACAATACACTAATGCACACTTTCGTTCTTTGTGGTCAGAAAGCCTTGAGAACCTCATTAGATGCTGCTGAAGAGGGCATTTGATCCACAGGTGAACATGTCCAGTTTGGGAATGCAAGGTATTGGATAATTTTTTTTTGTTTGATCTTAATCAGCAAATTACCTGAATTAGCCTTCATCAATCTGGTGCACTCCAGATGTTTTGAACTACGTACAGCTCTTACTGGGCCCCAGTCAGCATGGCCAATAGCCAAGAATGCTTGGGAGTTGTAGTCTTGCAATACCTGAAAGGCAATTGGTTGGGAAGACTTGCAAAGATAGGAACAGCATAATTTTATACAAATGGATTATATGCAGATGTTATACTTTGGCTGTGTATATAAGTTTGAAGCATATGCGTTACTGTAGCACTGTAGTTTAGTGGTTACTGGCAACTATGAGGGGTAAACTACAGTGCCCATAATTCTTGGGGAGGGGGAAAATGCGTTTTAAATGTATTTTGAAGGTAAAGTGTGTACACAGCCTCCTTCCCAGAGATATCTAAAGGAAAAGGTTTTTCTTTAATCTATTGAAAGTGCAAACTCCTTATGGAGCACATCACTTGTCTCCACCGCAAAAATAAAGTTCTGCTCCTTGTACTTTACCCTTGGGAGTTGGGGGCACCAGTATTTTGAGCGTACTTGGCCCTTGCTGACCTAGAGACTATAAAACGTCTAGAAATGGAGGCACTTCATCCTGCTGTCAACCCAACGGGGATATCTGGAGAGGTTGCTCTCTCTCAGCTCTGTCCATGTGGTGTATGGGAGCATAGGCCTTTGGGCTCTGTGACGTATAGTCCCCTTCCACACCGTTGGAGAGCAAGCTGGGCCCTCGTGGTCTGCAACCTGCATATTCCTACTGCTTCTCTGAGTCTTCGGACAGTGACTGAGGAGATAAACCATGCAGGAGACACTCAAGCAAGAGCTTTGCTAATAGGGTTTTGTTTGCAATACACTTTTCAAAGACACCACAACAGTTTTCTCCTGATCATAAAAATTACAATCACTTTTAAAGGATATTGTGGGGGGTGGAGGGTATTGCACGTATGTGGGAGTGCAGATTTGTTCAAGGGTTGCCTGTTGTTGTTTTTTCTTGTTGGGCAAATGCCCTCCGCTTTCAGAGACCCAATTCTGAAAGATAACCCTGCTTTTTATTCCTGGTAGCAGGTATTCTGCATTTGCTATGTCATGCCGCTAGTTTTATATCATACCTGGGGCCTGAGCAAGGATGAGGGCTGACTTCTGGATGTGGTGAGGGTCAGACTTCTTCACATCATGGACACTGGAGCTCCACAAGAGTCAACCAGGTAAAAGGGTTGCTTTGTCCTTCCAGAAGAGAGTTTGCTAATGTCCTGCTGGCCTGCATTCAACAGTCTTTGTAGTAGCTTGGGATCATTATATTGGAAACAGATATTAAGCAAGCGTTTTTCCAGTGTGCCAGATGTTGCTGGGCTGCTACTCTCACCATAATCTCCCATCTCTATAAACACTGGTTTATTGGCTGAGGCTAATGGGAGTTGGAGTCCCAACAAATATAAGCTACCACCTTGGGGCATACTGGTATAGAGGCTAGTAACTTCTTATACTGGAGCAGGAACTGGCAAGCCACTCCAGTATCCCTGCCAAGAAAACTCCATGGACAAAGACAACAGGCATATGAAAGTTGTGCCTGGTGTGCTCTGGTCCATGGGGTCACGAAGAGTCGGACACGACTAAACAACAACTTCTTATACTGTAGAGGCGCTTTGCAATTCGTCCTGCCTTCAACCAACGGGGATATCTGGAGAGGTTGCTCTCTCTCAGCTCTGTCCATGTGGCGTATGGGAGCATAGGCCTTTGGGCTCTGTGACGTATAGTCCCCTTCCACACTGTTGGAGAGCAAGCTGGGCCCTCGTGGTCTGCAACCTGCATATTCCTACTGCTTCTCTGAGTCTTTGGACTGTGACTGAGGAGATAAACCATGCAGGAGACATTGCTTCACTTTGATAGTATTTCCTTACTGTAGCTGTTGCTTTGTGTTAGTGTGGTATTGTTAAAAAGTTGTGTTTAATCCAGTGTTGCTTAAACCTTTGGGAGTGAGGTCCACTTATAAATATAATTCGCTTAGGAACATAGAAAGCTGCCTTATACTGAGTTAAGACCATTTGTCCATCAAGCTCAATGCTGTCTACACTGACTGGCACTGGCTCCCCATGGATTCAGGCAGGGGTCATTACCAACCCTACCTGGAGATGCCAAGGATTGAACCTGGAACCTTCTGCATGCAAAACAGATCATCTACCACTGAGCTGTGCCCCTTCTATTATTAGTTATTGAACTTATAAGTAGCCTGTTGCACAAAGGTTTCCAGGCAGCCTAGCAATATTTTAAAGGGCTTAAGTAAAAAATAGTTATTATAAAATGATGTGCAATTCATAGAAATCAACCAGAACATCTTCCTCCCCCCAATAACAGCAGCAAAAAGCTATGGTGGCACAAGCAGCTAGGCTTTCTAGTCCTATCTCCCCTCCTCTCACTGAAAAAGTAAATAAGACTGTCAAGATCACTGGGCAATTGCATATTATATATTCCATCATTTAATTAGCATATTGGTGTTAGAGTACATATTGCTTATATAAATAGAATTTAATATGTAGGGGGTCAGTAACCAATTTGCTCCAAGAGGATCCACGATAGAAGTGCTGTGGGCCCATCATGAATTTTCTTTAAAATCCCTAGAAGTGGGGGTGGGGGGGGGGAGAAATGACACAGACACATACTCCTTGTGTGACCAGCCCAGGAATACATTGGGACTCCCAGTTTGAGAAGCAGCTGTCTTAACTATTGTACGATTCTGTTCTTCCCATTCCAGTACGCTTGAAAGTTCATTGCATGCTGTTGGAATGGCCATATAATCCTGAAATGGGTATGTACAGCAGTTTTGACTCTCAAGGTATTCACGAGAATAATTATTTTTTCCTATTTGTCTGTTGTTTTTTCTTGTTGGGCAAATGCCCTCTGCTTTCAGAGACCCAATTCTGAAAGATAACCCTGCTTTTTATTCTTAGTGACAGGTATTCTGCATTTGCTATGTCATGCCGCTAGTTGTATATCATACCTGGGGCCTGAGCAAGGATGAGGGCTGACTTCTGGATGTGGTGAGGATCAGATGTCTGCACATCATGGACACTGGAGCTCCACAAGAGTCAACCAGGTAAAAGGGTTGCTTTGTCCTTCCAGAAGAGAGTTTGCTAATGTCCTGCTGGCCTGCATACAACAGTCTTTGTAGTAGCTTGGGATCATTATATTGGAAGCAGATATTAAGCAAGCGTTTTTCCAATGTGCCAGATGTTGCTGGGCTACTATCATCATAATCTCCCATCTCAATAAACACTGGTTTATTGGCTGAGGCTAATGGGAGTTGGAGTCCCAACAAATATAAAGTACCACCTTGAGGCATGCTGGTAAAGAGGCTAGTAACTTCTTATACTGTAGAAGCACTTTGCAGTTCGTCCTGCCTTCAACCAACGGGGATATCTGGAGAGGTTGCTCTCTCTCAGCTCTGTCCATGTGGCGTATGGGAGCGTAGGCCTTTGGGCTCTGTGACGTATAGTCCCCTTCCACACCGTTGGAGAGCAAGCTGGGCCCTCGTGGTCTGCAACCTGCATATTCCTACTGCTTCTCTGAGTCTTCGGACGGTGACTGAGGAGATAAACCATGCAGGAGACATGTGCTTGTTTGCTGCTTCATTCATAAACCCTTATTAAATCTTGTAGAGTTCCTATTGGGGGATCTGGTTGGCCACAGGATGATGGATTAGGTGCCATTTGGCCTGATCCAACAGGGCTCTTGTGTTCAATTTTTGCCTTGCTCTTTTTTGAGTTTTGGGTACTATGGCATGAGGGATGTGAAAAATTAAGGCACATAATGGCCTTGTAAGAGGCATGTGCACCAGAGTTTGATGTCATACTTGTGTTAATAAGCCTAAGCTTGTGGTTCATGGTTGGAAGAAGCTATGGGGGCCACAGATATATTGAGTTTTACTGTTAATATTACGTTTTCATCCTTACCTATTCAAGTTTTATAAACTGCACACTTGGGCTTGTTCAAGTTGGTCCTTGCATATTCTCATAATTTCAGTGCTTGTGCAGTGACTAGTTCGAAGTCTTTACATAGGGGTCTGATTTTTTTAAAAATTGGAATGATTGAGGTCCTGCTTTTTATTAGTGCATGCTTGATTGATTTCTCTCCCTCAATTATTTTTTCATTGCTTTCTCCACAAAGTCTCAAAGTGACTCACAAGTCTGTACAATACAAAAAAGCTTTAAATCAGTTAAAATGTGCTGATTTTATGTTCAGGAAGCTGAGAACCAGAAACAGCCTGTTGATGTTTTTGTTTTTATTTATCAGGCCATTTTAAATTGAAGAATAACAACCAGGAGAAAAAGAGCTGGAGAAGATGCTGAGGATGTAGTCTTGTGAAAGCATCAGCTATTTAAGCGTAGGTCAGAAGAGAACAGAGTCCTACAGATCCAACAGAACAATCCTGGAGAAATGGCTACCTTTGGTCTCCACCTTCAGTATGCCTTCAAGTCTACAATTCCCATCATCCCTGGTTGCCGACTAGGCTGGCGGGATTCGGAAGGCCCCGACATTGACAGGGCACTATGATGGCTTTTTCTGGCAGCAACATGATGGAAGAAAAGCTGCATTGCTGTGGATACTAATGAGAAGGAATGACCTCCAAAGCCTTAATGTGGAGAATTATCATCTTGCTTTTTCCCTGATTAGCAGGTGCTGCCGTAGTGGTAACAAAACAGCAAGATCTGTGACACAACGCTTGTGTGTTCTGAGCAAAGGTGGTCGAGGGAAACACTTAAATGGGGACAAAGATAATGGTCCAAAACCAAATTAACCGGTTGGGATGAAGAGGTTTTCTGCATTTGCAGAATTTGACAACTGATGCATGCATGCCTTTTCCCCCTTGCAAGTAACAGCAGCTTGAGATTTCAAGAACTCCTATGCTATTTACCTGTAAGAGATAGCTTGTTGAACACCAATAAAGCATATTATTCTGTAAGTTTTTTTTTATTAATGCTTTAGGACATGATCTACAGTTGGTATTGACATTGTTAGAGAAAATGGGTATACAGACGACAGAAGATGAGATTATGCAGCTGTACCATGCTCCAACAATGTCTGACAATTTAAAATGGACTTTGAAACAGGGTTGCATCCAACTAGGTTCTGCTCACAGTAGACCCATTGAAATTAATGGACCTAAGTTAGCTATGACCATAATTTTTGGTTGTCTACTCTGAGTAGGAGTAGCATTGGCTATAACAGAAAAAACAAAAGGTATTGGCAGATGCACAGTATCTGATATCTTGGAATTGTTGATCACATCAGTTTATCTAGTCTTTTGTGTTTGCCTAATTGAAGTCTGCAGTTTCTTTACCTTACCGATTATGGGAAGTGAACTTGAGATTTTGTTCTTTGCACACACCAGTGAGTTGCTGATTATATGATCACTTTCCTTACATCCTGTATTGGATCACATATGGCATTTATACCCCACCCTTTAGCCAAAAACTCAGAGCAAAAATCAGTACTAAGATTAGCGCTTCCCTCAGGCTCACAAGTTAAAAAGGCTTGACATTTTGAGGAAAGAGGGTCGAGATAGCAAGCTCCATCACAAGATCTTGTAAGTTCTTACAATGAAACTTTATACCGTATATTTTTCTGCAAATTCTGGTACCTCCTGCACAGATCTTATTCAAAGTAGACTGCAACTGTAGCTTGCTGTTTGCACCCTTCCCATGTAATTCCTGTGCCTATCAAATAACCTGGTCTGTAATTATGACAACAAATTTCTAGAAGTTTAGTGATCAGCTTAAGGTGATAGTTCTCCCATGTTATCTGTACAACGGTCCTTTGGTTAGCCAAAGATCACCCAGTTTGTCCTCTGAAAGAAAACCAAGCCTCTTTGTCCAACATGTTAAGCAATTGCATGTGGACTTCCATGTTCAGCCAATCCTAGTGCACTCTGGAATTTGGTTTTAGGTAAATTGCAGGTGATGGTTACTCTCCAGTTGCGAAGAAGCTAAAGCTTGAAAATTTTCCAACAGGTTCCGGGTAGCACTAAAAATGGTGCACAAAACTTAAAAAACAGCACCATGTGACCATTGAAGGTATATTTTTAGTGCGATGTGATTGCTCAGCCTGACCTTTAATCAAACAATCCATCTTTACTGGCCAGTACATGTATTCTGTGCATTGCAAAACTTTGCTTCCTGTAATTAAGTGACTCATGCTGCCGCCCTCCCAAATTACCTGTTCAAACAGCAACTGCAGCAGGCATGGGATAAGCTGAAACTGGAACAGCATCTATTTTGCATGCAAAAGGTCCAAGCTTCAATCACCCGCATCTCCAGGTAGGGCAGGGAAAGTAACCTCGGATAGCTGTTGCCAATCTGAATGCAAGGTAGATTGACTGTTGGTTTTGACACTAATGCATCTTGTGTGAGACAGGAAAGCAAGTACATACACTCCTATAGTTCACTTTCCCCAAACCCAAGGGCATCCACTTGAAGAGTCCCAATACAGAGGGTTTTTTGGTGGGGTGTGTTCATTTCCTGGTTTTAAGGTTTAGGTGGGAACTTTCTCCTCTAAGCCCCTTTGTAAGTCGTTCCCTTGCTGGAAGAAAGCCCTTGGCAAAATGAGTGGATGATTGAAAAGACAGTGATTACTATGTTGGGTCCAGATGGACTCTCCCATCAGCCCCAGGTAGCATGGCCAAGAGAAAGGGGGCAGATTCCCCACCCTGTTGGGGAATCCTTCCTCCATGGCACCTCCAACTAAATTTCTCTTCAGGGATAATTGGACTTACAGGCTTGTGTACAGTGCTATATACCTTTAGAACACATTTGAAGCACTTTCTTAAGAATTTTGGGTGCTGTTTAAGGGTTGTTTGGGAATTGTAGCTCTGTGAGGGGTAACCTATCTCTCAGGGTTGTTTTGAGGATAAAATGGAAATTGGGTGAGCCATGTTCCTTGGGTGAGCCTTCAGCTTTGAAGATAAGCAGGATATAGTAGTAAAAGCAATATTTTTTTTTTTTTGGTAAAATACTACCAATAAAAGTAATGATCAGATTTTTGTTGCGCTCCAGCCCACCTTGAAAGACATGCAGCCCAAGCCAAGGCACACTGATGCTCAAGCAAGTCCCCCCTGTGTCTATTCAGGCTTATTCCCAAGTAAACATGTGCAGGACTGCAACTATACAGCCAAATTCTAGCTCATAGGTAGGCAAACTAGGGCCCGGGGGCCAGATGTGGCCCAATCGCCTTCTAAATCCGGCCCGCGGATGGTCTGGGAATCAGCATGTTTTTACATGAGTAGAATGTGTCCTTTTATTTAAAATGCATCTCTGGGTTATTTGTGGGGCATAGGAATTCGTTCATATTTTTTTATTCAAAATATAGTCTGGTCCCCCACAAGGTCTGAGGGACAGGGGACTGGCCCCCTGCTAAAAAAGTTTGCTGATCCCCTTCTAGGTACTCTGTAGTGTTGACTTACTCCCCCAGCTAAGTGTAACTAGGGTCGGGGTCTGAAAAAGAACCCACTTTATTAAGATCATTACATGTGTACGTGTACAGCCAAATGATCAATGATCTACCCTCTGAAGCGCCGTCCGGGCTTTACCTCTCCTATTTAACCTCAGCCTTGTCGAATGGTTGGGGGATGGGATCTCCTTTCCCTGCTTCGCAGCGGCCGATAGTTGGCGCTCCAGAGTAAATTTTCTCTGTTCCTCCTTTCTTGCTAGCCAATGGTAACTGCGCCGGGGCGCCTCAGTGCGCATGCTCGAACGGATAAGGACGCCAGGGGAGGGAGGGAGGGAGGGGGCAAGGCAGAGGGAGTGCTTGTGGGGAAGAGGAACAGAAGACTTGTCGGACTTGGGAGTGGGAAAGCCAATATAAGGCAAGTAACGAGGTGAGTCTGCCGCCGCCGGCAGCAGCAGCATGGCGGAACGGGGGTTGCCCAGAACGGTCGGTTGTGGTGGGGGGAGAAAGAGAGAACCAGCCCGGGTTTGGTGCGCTTCGCCCCCTTTGAATCTCGTCTTAAGTTCTGGAAGGGCCCGACCGGCCTCGTCCCCACGTGGCTTGAGAGCGGCGTGGCGGGCGGACTGGCTGGTGTCTGAACGTTCTACGGATGGAACGCGAAGTTTCAGGCTCGCGTTCCAAAGCCGGGTGGCGAGGGCGCGCGCTCCCTCCTGGGAGAACGTTTCCTGGGAGAAGGAGAAAGTCGGAGGTTCTCTCTCCCTCCCTCTCTCCTCGGGCGGCTTGCAACAGCGGGAAAGGAAGGGAGCGTCAGCGCGGGAAATTCAAATCCAGGCAGCTTCCTTGAGAGTTGCGGGAAAGGGAAATAGAGTGGTACCTCGGGTTAAGTACTTAATTCGTTCCGGAGGTCCGTACTTAACCTGAAACTGTTCTTAACCTGAAGCACCACTTTAGCTAATGGGGGCCTCCTCCTGCTGCCGCGCCGCCGGAGCACGATTTCTGTACTCATCCTGAAGCAAAGTTCTTAACCTGAAGCACTATTTCTGGGTTAGCGGAGTCTGTAACCTGAAGCGTATGTAACCTGAAGCGTATGTAAACCGAGGTACCGCTGTAGAAGGGGAGTTGGCGTGGGGAAGGGGTGGGGGTACGGCGATAGAACATGATAGAGGAGCGTACAAATGACCCGCGGGTGGAGAAAGTGGGCAGAGGTGTTTTTCTCCCTGGTAGCACTGGGACCAGAGGCCATCCCATAAAGGGGAAGGTGGGTGCGTGGGTGGGAGATTCGGGACAGCTGGATTTCTTGCACTGGCATCTGGTGGTGGAACTGAGTAGTTGAATCTGGCCCGAAGGCTCTTTCTTCACGTGTCATGTGTCAGTCAGAATAGATAATACTCAGACTGCATTCACCCAGTTCCCAGGTGCATTTTACTTTTCCTTCTCGAATATATCTTACAGTTCTTTCTTTTTTGACCAAGTAAGTCCAGGGAGCCTTCTCACAAACACGACCTAACATTGTTTCAACAACAGGACGCTTCACAGATACGTTTTAGTAGTTGCAATATAATGATAATGTTTTAAATTTATTTTCTAGCTTATAAACCACTTTTTCTTCTGTCTTTCTTTTTTAAAAAGTGTATAAGGGTGTTGGGTGTTCAAAGCACTTCACTTCTGCTTTCTCTGTAATCCTCTCAACAACCCTGTTAGGTAGGCCAGTATTGATTTCCCTGTTTTGTAGTCCAGGGATCTGTGGCTGAGAGGGATTAGCGAGGTATCTGGGTCTCTTTGGTTGCTGCAGAGAGGAAAAAAATGAACTCTCTCTCTCTCTCTCTCTCTCTCTCTCTGTCTGTGTGTGTGTGTGTCTTTTCTGATCTGGAGCTTGGCTTCTTAGCTGCCTTTTGCCTTTCAGCACAACTGGTTTATTTTGCAGTCAGGGCTCATCTTTGTTTCCAGACAGCCTCTCATGCCCTCAGCTGTGCAACAGGTGGAACTATTGAACAGGTGTGGTGTTCATTGGCAGAGAAGTGGAATGCAGTTGTGCAAGGTCCCTTCAAACTCTGCATTTCTGTGATTCTAATTGCTGTGTGAGCATCTACTGCAGGGTTGTTGTTGTGTTTGTTGTTTTTTTTTAAAAAATATATATACATAGTTAGTGACAAGCCACCCAGCTGTCCTCTGCATGCCCCTTGATATTCCCTTCGCAGAACTACCGTTCTCAAGAGTTCACCGGGAAGAGGGATTTATTGTTAAACCACTCTAAGAATTGTAGGTCTGTATATATGTGGTGGGTGATGTGAGCCACAGAGAAGGTTGGTGGTTTGAATCCCTGCGATGAGGTGAGCTCCCGTTGCTCAGTCCCTGCTCCTGCCAACCTAGCAGTTCGAAAGCACATCAAAGTGCAAGTAGATAAATAGGTACCGCTCCGGCGGGAAGGTAAACGGCGTTTCCGTGTGCTGCTCTGGTTTCGCCAGAAGCTGCTTGGTCATGCTGGCCACATGACCCGGAAAAACTGTCTGCGAACAAATGTCGGCTCCCTCAGCCAGTAAAGCGAGATGAGCGCCGCCACCCCAGAGTCGTTTGCGACTGGACTTAACTGTCAGGGGTCCTTTACCTTTTTATGTGTGTGTTTGTATGTCCTAACAACTCTCAGCACCCATAACAGACTGCAGTTCCCAGGATTCTTTGGGGGGAAACCGTGACTGTTTAAAGTGGTATGATACTGCTTTAAATGTTTAGTGCAGATGGACAATTAGATCTGGTACAAGACAGCTTCCAGTCCATAGCAATTGTCATGGATGTTTTAGCTGAGATTCCTGCATTGCAGGAGGTTGGACTAGATGACTCTCAGGATCCGTTCCAGCTCTACAATTCTATGATGAGTAAGTGCCCAGCTTTTGTTCTCATGTTCTGCTTATAGGCTTTCCATTGGCATCTGGTTGGCCCCTTAGGGCAGCCTTTCTCAACCTGTGGGTCCCCAGATGTTGTTGAACTACAACTCCCATCACCCCTAGCTAGCAAGGCCAGAGCTCAGGGATGATGGGAGTTGTAGTCCAACAACATCTGGGGACCCACAGGTTGAGAACTGCTGCCTTAGGGGAACAGGAGGTTGGAATACATAGACCTTTATCTATCACAGGGGGGTCTTACTATGGTCAGTTAAGAATCATAGCTCAGTAGTAATGTACATGCTTTGTATGTTAAAGATCCCATATTCAGTCCTTGGTATCAATAGTTAGAAGGACCAGGCAGTACTAAATGATGGAAAATACAACTTGAGACCCTGGAAAGCTGCTGCCAGTCAAAGTCTTTATGCCTAGTCTCACTAGCTGTGTCTATTCCTATTGTTGTTGTTGTTATTACTTTTTCTATTCTGATTAACAGCATCAGGGTGCCCTGGAGAATGGGCCAGCTTTTTGAGATCTTTTCCCCATTCTTTGAAGACTGTACACGCTTCCTCACGTGTGTAGAAAGACACAAAATTACACCCCAAAAAGCTAAAAAGGCAGCAGGGTATAGTCCTGTCTCAATGGAACCTTCCAACTATTCTCTTTATATGGGATATTGCACTGGGAAGGGATTTAGAAGGCGCATCATACCAGGGAAATACAATCACAATACTGTACAGATGCAAACTGATTTATTAGTCATTGGCCACTTCCCAGGGTGTTCTGGGAACTGTAGTTTTGTGAGACTAGGAGCTAGGAATCCCAAATAAAGAATTCTCAGCAGTGGCATGAGTTTCCTGGAAAATTTTGAATTGGAAAGTTTTCTGGAAATGTCTCCTGTGCAAATTGACCTAATTTGCATTGGAACATTTTCAGTTTGCATTGTATTTTTTTGTGATGCCTCTAGTGTGATAGCATGTTTATTTTACTTGTATTTAGTAAGCAAAGCTAAAAACATTGAAACAGGGAAGCTTGCCTAGTCATTGTGCCTGCATTTGACATCCATTCATCGGTACTAATGAGCTTATGAAATGGGAAATTTCCCACGGAAAAATAAAGCACTGGAGGAATTCCTGCCCTGTGTTGTGGATTCTCACCAGTTCACAAGACAGCATTTCCCTGTGTTCTTTGGGGGCAGTCAGAGATTAAAGTGGCATAAAACTGCCTAAAATAGATTTGACCAAAGCCAAACATGAATCTAGTTTGTTTTCATGGTGCTAAAATAACCGTACCAGATTACGTGACATCTACTCTCCTGCAGAAATTGCGTTGAGGAATCTGTGTCCTTGATGTCCTGTGACACTTAGATTTATTGCAATGAATTACACACTTTTTAGAAAAAACAAGTTTTGCCATGACTGCTGAAGCCAAAGAGGCACATTCCCATTGCAGCCAATAACAAGTCTTCAACATTGCATTACTGTTAAATTAAACAAGCATATTCCAAAAGCTGTGCAAAGTGGCATGAGTTGCGTAACTCGCTGAGTGCGGAATCTGGGTTGGTGGTGGGGCAGGGGGCTTGGCGTTAATACCAGTGAAGTTAATTTCCTGCATTGTGCAAAGTACGTCAAGTAAAATTCTTCTTTGCCAGAGCTGGCCTTTGTTCCCCTAATCCAGTTATTCACACATTACCCCTGTTCATTGGAGCTGGAAAAGTGTTCATTTAAGCATCTCCCAAAGTCAACCATGTATGATGCCTCGAAGCGTTTTCTGATCCTTCTTGTGTCCTTTTTAAAAAAAATGACCATTTCCCCCTCACATCTGTTCTGATGCTGTGCTTTTCCAGGCCAAACCATGAGAGGATGGAACAGGTGGCCCTGGGGCCAGTGAGGCACTGTGTGTATAATGATAATGACACCCCCCCCCTCCAAATTTCTTTGGCCAGGCACCATGGCAAATGGCCTTGGGGAGATGTGGAACAATGGAGGGCTTTAACTTTTGAATTTACTTCGGTTAGGCTCTGAAAGTTTGGCAGCCAAAATATTTTCATCGCTATTGAGGGACAGGTTCTCCCTTTCTGCATTGGCATCATCTTCCTGGTCTCATTCAACACTTCTCTTCTTACTTAAGGATCCTATTTCTACCCTCTTGCTGCAGCAGTAGAACATAAGGCAGGGATGGAGTACCTGTGGGCCCCAGATGTGGCTGGACTCAAACTACCGTCCTTCTTTATCATTGACCACACTGAATGGGGGGGTCTAACAACATTTGAAAGGCCCAGGTTCCCTTTCTGTGATCTGCCCCCCACCCCCGTAGCCAAATATATTGGGGGGAATTCAAAACACTTCAAGATGCCTCCTACAAACTTTCTTGGGACACATAACATATTGCTGAATATTTGTAGATGGACAGAGCAGTCTTCTATGGAAACAGAAAGGCAGATGTTTTCATCAGAGATTCACAGCTCTAGGAGCATTATGAAACACAAGGGCAGGGATCATACAAATAGAGCACAAAAACCGCTGTACCTAAAAAAAGGGAGTATTTGTTTTCAGTTCAGAAAATGGCTTCAGGTGTTCCATTAAACTCACAGCTTCCCAGTTAGAATATAAGAAGCACTGTACTAAAACTATTACCCGTGAAAGAGAACTCAAGAATGCTCCAGTGAAGTAATCCTGCTCTGTGATTTGGACCATGCCAGCCTTTCATGTTTTGACTGGGGATTTCTTCCACTTCTCCCTTCCTAACAGCACTAAAGAAACATGCCAAGAAAACGGGTGCTGGAAAAAGATGACGCTGTCAAAGTGAAGCGGACTAAAGGTGAGGTTGCGTTCCATTTTTCATTTAATTTGTATACTGCCATTCTATATCACTTTACACAAGGTGGTTTGCAAGCCATAGAAACAACAAAATATATGACACAGCCTATGACAATCGGATGCAATGCAAATCATGGAAGTGTAGAGTTGGAAGAGACCCCAAGGCTTATTAGTACAACCCCCTGCAATGCAGGAATTTCAACAGTGACAACCCCTGCTTCAAAATCTCAAAGGATGGAGAGTCCACAACCTCTCATGGGTTTCTGTTCCACTGTCGAACAGCTCTTACCTTCAGAAAGTTCTTCCTGATGTTTAGTCAGAATCTCCTTTCTTGTAACTTGAATCCATTGAGATCTCACCCAATAGTTTGTTAAGCTTTTTGCAATAAGTCCTAATAGTAATAATAATGATGATGATGATAATAAATGACTACAGGCCACTCCCCATTTACTCATGTTCTGTTTGTGTGCAGTGCCGGGCACCCGGAAATGGTACCTGGAAAGGGGGAGCACCTGGTCAACCAAACATGAGCCAGAGGGACGGTGGGGCTTGGTTGACCAGCTCACTAAACATCCGGTTTGCGAGGAGACCCTCCCAGGAGCTGGAAGACGGCATCCTCTTTGGGCTCTGGGGAGCGTCTTTGCATGAGCGGAGGGTCAGCAGGGCTTCCTCATCTGATGCACAGGGAAGTGGCTGATGTTGCTGCGCTACCTCGCATGTCAGCTGTTAAGCCGGGAGGCTAAGGAGCCCCACAAAGCCCCTCTGCCCCTCTGGTTCGGGAGGAGATCCTCACCAGAGTCTGAAGAGAACCTTTTCGGACTCTAGTATGGGTCTGCTCCCGAGCCAGGGGGGCTCTCCAGGGTGCTTGGCATTTTTGTGCATTTTTGTGTATGTGCACAGGGGCCTGGAACGTAACCCCCACATAAATGGGGAGTCCCCTGTCTTGGCCTGTCCATGCCAATCTGCTGAGAGCCTTCTCTGCCACCCTCCCACTTTGTACCCTCGGAGGCTGCTGTGGGTTGCAACTGCTGTCATGTGCAATTCTTGTAGCCTTCAAAGCTCACGAAAGCCTGTAACTGATGTGGAATAGCCATGTTTGTTTAAGGCCCCATCAGTACCATGATGTGGTATGATGCAGTCATGCCTTCCCTGAATTTCCCCATTTCCCTTGGGAAATGAGGTTTGCTAAGGGTGCTATTAGTTGTCTGTTGTCCTCTAGATGTTGGCTGCAGCTCCGGCTATTTACCATACTGGCTGGGGTTGGATGGGAGTTGGAGCCCAATGTCAGGAGGGACTACATTGGCTAGTCTCAGAACGGTTGGGTCCTGAGCTGAGAGCTTCCTGAATGGATTTGGGTGGTCATGTGATACTTCTTCTCTTGCCCCTGCCCCATGTATTCCATTTCTGACTCCTCCTCACGGTTCCTCTCCAGTCAGCCATCAGTCGCACCAGACGGAGCCCGGACTGGTTCTGACCTTGGGGCAGGGCGACCTTGGGCAATTGGGCCTCGGACCGGACGTCTTGGCGCGGAAGAGGCCTGCCCTCCTGCAGCTCCCCGAGAAGATCATCCAGGCTGAAGCGGGAGGGGTTCACACGGTGTGCCTCAGTGAAACAGGCCAAGTGAGTCTCGTCGTGCCTTCGCCACCGGCGCCGTAACCATTTGCATTCCTTTAGTGGTGCTTGCAAACCCCCAAAGCATTGTAGTGGGGGAAACCTCAGGCCCAGCGGCCCAAAGAGACCCTCTATGCCTCTGTCTGGCCCTTGTGACACTCTTTAGGCCATGCCCCTTCCCCACACCCCTTTTTTGACCCTTCCTTGCACCCCAAGTCATTTTGCCTGGTTGTAACTTGATTTTGAACTCATAAAAATGCCAGGATGGAGGTGTGTGTAGAAACTAGCCTCGTGGAGGGTGTGAAGCGAGACCTAGGGAAAGTGTCCGCCTGGGAACAGTCCCAAGGCCTGGAGTGATGCATGTGGTCCCTGGGCCTGAATTTCCCCACCCCTGTGCCAACGAGACAGGCGGTGGTGATGAAGACATGGTGGCGACCTACTTGTGAGTCCTGCCCCTCCAACTGAAGACCAGCGGCTCAAGCTGCTTTGCAGATGCAGCAGGGTTCCCTGCTTCTTGTTGAAAGTTGTTATCCAATTGCCACACTGTCTCAGCCCTCCATCTGAAATAACAGGCCCTTGGATTTCCTCTTGTGTAGCCCTTTTTGACCACAACTGTGTTGGTAGCAAGCACCATAGATGGCTTTAAAATGGGGAAGCTGCCTTATTCTGAGCCAGGGCATTGGTTCCTCTTGCTCAGTATTGTCAACGCTGACTGACAGTGGCTTTCCAGGACTGCCTGGAGATGCCGGGGATTGAACCTGGGACCTTCTACATGCAAGGCTGATGCTCTACCACTGAGCTATGGCCCTCCCTATAGACAGAGTCATGGAGAATGGCTGCTAGTCATGGTAGCTCTGAGTTACCAGTTGCTGGCCTTTAATCTCCTCCATGTGGGTTTTCCAGAGACATCTGGCACTGTGGAAATCAGGATTTGCCAGGACTTGATCTTCCTTTGGTCTGGCCCAGCAAGTCGATTTCTTGCATTTTCTCCTGTTTTGCAGATTTACACTTTTGGTTGCAACGACGAGGGTGCCTTGGGGAGGGACACATCAGAGGAGGGGTCAGATTTTTTGCCGGGACTTGTTGATCTGAAGGAGAAGGTGGTGCAGGTTTCTGCTGGGGACAGCCACACGGCGGCATTGACAGACGACGGGCGTGTCTTCATCTGGGGAGCTTTCCGGGTATGTTGCCTGCCTTGCTTTGGAGGAATAAAGACTTATTCAGCCCCTCTGTTCTGGATTCCCAGCTAAACCTTTCTCTTTGTGCATCTGCCTCTACTCAGGATGAGAATGGAGTCATTGGTTTACTTGCTCCTTTGAAGGGCGGAGAGCAGTTGGAGTCTACCAGTGGCAGTGCTGTTCCTGTGGAGCTGCAGTTGGATGTGCCAGTCGTTAAAATTGCCTCAGGTGAGTCACAGAGGCCTGGTTTGCATATCACACTAAACCGTGGTTTTTTAAACAGGGAGTTGTCCTTCAGGCAGTCAAACAAACCGTGACCTGTTGCTCCAAAGTTTTTGTCTGCCAACTGTTCTTGCCCTGTGCCTTGGTCGGTGTGGTGAGATTCAAGTTCATAAGTTTATTGTTCTAGCCAAAGGCCATGACAAACTTGTATGAGGCAATAATATTATCAAAATAATACAGAACATACATCTATAATATAAAAATTAGTTGAATACTGTATATATATGACTGCCAAGTTCCTGAGCAATATAACACAATTTCCCTTTTGCATCTCTTACAGCTCCAATTCTAATATTATTTTGCCTTTAAAAAATCCCTAATTGCCTTAGGCAGAATTTTCCTATCCGCTTTGCATTGACTGTCAAACCAGCTAAGTTGTGCTGATTGTGTGTAGACTGGGGTGAGGTGGTCAAAGAAACCATGCTTAAGGATGAGTGCTGGGTTTGCACATAACACAAAGCCATAGGTAAAACAAGTCAAGGTTTGTAAGCCAACAGCAAACCATGACTTTAGAAGTTGGTTGGCAGTAAACAGACCATCATTAAGTTGCTGGGCAGGGCTCACACATAATACTAAGGCATAGTTATATAAGCCCTGGTTTTGTGTTGTGTGTGAACCAGGCCAGTTAGCGATGCACAGCAACCATTTCCCCCTATGCAAACTGGTGTGTTGACTTTCCAGTGTCGAATTTTTACTTCCTGTAAAGCCCAAACCTCCTGTATAGGAGACTGAAGCGGTTATCTCAAGTTGATAGCTGGGTGGTAGTAAAGAGGACATTTTCCTTGTTCTCCTGTGTTCCTCCTTGACGTAATTTCCTGTGCGGTCTCCCATAGGTGGGATGTCAGGTAGCTAATGCAACCGCAGAAGAATGTCCCAATCTGGCTGTTTTTCAGTCTCCCACCCAAGCCATCAAAACCATGCTTTGGAAACCTAATTGCTTGGTGTGGGAGTAAAAAATGGGGTAGTTTTATGCCTCTGCTTTCGCTTCTCAGGGAGCCATCACTTGGCATTAGTGTCCATGGCTGGAGGACTTTACACCTGTGGTTGCGGAGACAACGGCCAACTGGGGCGAGTCCCCCAAGTCTTCACTGCCAGAGGAGGAAGAAAAGGATTGGGTGAGTTTATTGGCATTAGATTCATTCTGTTGCTTTGGAGTGGTCTGAGGGTGGTGGTGACCAGTGGTAAGGGTTTTCTGGAAAATCTTGAATCAGGAAAACTTTATAGATTCCATCCTGTTTGGGGGGAAAATCTATGCAATTTAGAGTAAAAATAGAATTGGGAAAATGCCCTGTCGTCCCCCCCCCCCCCCGAAATTTTCCTCTGAGAATTTGCATTGGAAAAATTTCTGATGCCCTAGAGTAGGGATTATCAACATGGTGCCCTCCAGATTTTCCTGGACTCCAACTACTGTCATCCATGACCATTGGACAAACTGGCTGGAACTGATGGAAGTTGGAGTCCAACAGCCTCTGTAGGGCACTAGCCTGGCTGCCTCTGCTCTAGAGAGTGATCTAGTTTCGCACATGCATTTCACTTGTATTTTGGAACTCAAGCAAAACAGTTTGACAGTGCCAAGCTTGCCCAATAATACTGCATTTGCATTTTGAATCTGTTCATAGTTGTGAATGAACACATGGAAAAACAAGGCGCTGGGACATTTCTTGCCCCGCGTCACTGGTGATGATGGAGAGGGGGGCATGTTGAGAGTGGATTGGGGCAGTGAGAGAGAGTGTTGAAGTAATAGTCATTAACTCTCAGCCAAAAGCTGAGTCCAGCTGGTGAGGAGTCGTCTCCCCCTCTCTCACAATCTCCCCTCCCCCAGTCTCCTAGAATCTGAAGAGGGTGGAGAAGTTGGCTTCACACAGGCACAGTCTCAGGAGGGGACTTAGGCAGCTGGCGGAAGGCAGGGGACCTTCAGTCTCAGCAACTGCTTCATGTGGGCAAGACCTGCCGGAGATGAGTTGCTGTGCTCATTTGGCCTGACACTCCTGTTTTTGCCAGTAAAGAGTTACTGTATTTTTCCATGTATAAGACGCCCCCATGTATAAGACAACCCCTATTTTTAAAAACCAAAATTAAGAAATCAAGTTGTTTAGCTTTTTTGGGGGGTGGGGGAGCTCGCCAATCGCTCACCCGCCTGCGCGACACTGCCGATCGCTTGCCACAGCCACTGACGATCGCACACCTCGCTGCAGCCGCCAATTGTCTGCCTGCTCGCTGCCACCAACAGGCCACCCGGCCACTTGCCGCAGCTGCCAATCACCTGCCCAGTCGCCGCTGCCAATCTCCTGCTTGCTGCTGCCATTAATCGCACGTCCCCCCCTCGGCATTCACTATCCATGTATAAGACGACACCCAATTTTTGCCTTTTTTTTTATTTTTAGCAAAAGGCATAGTCTTATACACAAAAAAAATACGGTAACTCCAACTTACTCGATGTCATTTACTGCTGTCATGCTCCTGTCACAGGCTTGGCAAGAGTCTTTGGGGGCCAAGGTAGAGAGCTTTGGTCTTCTTCCCTGCCCCAGTTTCCCCACACCTGCTTTAAAGGGAGGAGGACCCAGGCAGGAGACCTTTGAGATTTCCCATAAAGGAGCCTACATTATATTCCAGAAGGAAGGCTTGGCTACCCAGGGCATCTTTGTGCTGGATGGCTTCTTCCTTCCCTCTACCAACCCCCCAACCCCCCCACCCAAATCCTCCTAAGCTTTCCTCCTCCTGCCACTTCTCTTCCAGAACGGCTGCTGCTCCCACAAGCTGTCGCTATCAAGCAGAGAGGCTGCAAGACCAAGGGGCAGATCCGGGACGTCTTCTGCGGTTCTTACTCCACCATCGCCATCACCCAGGAGGGCCATGTCATTGGGTTCGGCCTCTCCAATTACTACCAGCTGGGTGAGTTGGCCACCTCAGTCAGGCTGCCGTCCAGGCTCAGAAGGAGCCAAGTGGACTTGGTGGGAGGGGGAGCTGTTTTTCGAGGGTCTTCCAAAATGTGCCAAATTCATGGGAGGGAAGGTGGGGTCGGCTTGCACTACCTCGCATGTCAGCTGTTAATTGGGTCGGCTTGGTTGCCCCTCTTTTGCCAAGGGAAAAGGGAGCAGCTCCCAGCACATGGACTGCACCACAGAGTAAGAACATGCATCAACCTTTCCCACAATCAGTATCCTAAATGGCAGATGCGGCGATGGCTGGTGCCCCTTGGGTAGGAAACTGGGTGACCAGCACACAGCTGGTGGAGGTCAATGGCGCCCTGTCCTGTGTGCCTTAATGGATCAGCCTCCGCTGCGTAGATCTGTGTCCTGCAGGCCCTGTAGGGCTTTCCCCTTCTTCCTGTACTGTTTGGCCATTGCAGCAAACGGGGGTTATGTTCCGTGGATTGCGTTTAAAGCCAAATTTTGTATAGTCAAAACACATTGGGTGCAATGGCGGATATGGATTGCCAAGCCTATTTCCCCTGGATGCCTGCCCCCCTTTTAATTAAAAAAAGATCAAACGCTTGCCTTTTTGGCCCTTACAGAATGTGTCTGGATAGATTTTGTTGATTTGATTTATCTTTACATTTTTATTTATCTTTACAATCCGCCCTCATGATTTTAAAACAGTTTTCTCTTCTCTACATTGAAAGAAAATTCACGTGCAGATTTCCATAGCTTTTCCCAGATATCCAGTGAGTGGGACTTTCCCCCTTTCTGTTGGGCCCATTTCACAAAATAATCGTTCGTTTGCTACAGTTCAGTTTCCTATTTGACCAAAAGTGAATAGATTTTTGCTCTGGGGTTTCTGCCCTGAAACTTGCTTTTAACTTCTGAGTATGAAGTGACCAATCCCTTAGTTACAAGATCTTGAACCCTGATTAGATTCTTCTTCCATATTTGGAAACCCATCCTCCCCCCCCCCCTTTTAATCCTGTGTAAAGGTTTAAAAATGATTCCAGAATGGATGGACTTGGGCCCAAGGCGCAATATTGATTTTCAAAGGGTTTTTCTCTTCCTGCTGGGCTGGAGACGGGTCTGTCCTCCTTCAGCCTCAGCAAAAAGAGAGACTTCAAAAGCGTCCATGTGTGCTGCTGCTATAGCCCTTGGGGACAAAAGGTTGCCCACACCAGTCTCAGATCATTCTAGTCTAACTTGGTGGCAACCTCTGTAAGCTTGGGGCTAAGACTATGTCGAGATGCGTTGAGATTTAAACCTCCAAGATGCCAGGTTGAATTCTTCAAGTCCTCTTTCTCTCCCATAACTATACAGTACACATTATTAACTGGCTTGGGTTTTCTTGCTTATCTCCCAGGATCACAAGGAATTGACACCTACTATTCGCCAAAGGTTCTGACGGCGTTCAAGAACTCCACCAGATCCTGGGTTGGGTTCTCAGCTGGGCAGCATCACACTGTGTGTCTGGACTCGGAAGGTGAGTGGCTGCTCTTTGATGGGCTGGAGGAGAGGAACATAATACGGGCATGGGGAAATTATGGCCCTCCAGAAGGTGTTGGACTACAGCACCCATCATCCCTGGTCACGCTGGCAGGGGATGATGGGAGTTGTAGTCCAACAACATTGGGAGGGCTGCAGGCTCCATGACTTCAAAGGAGCGGATGCAACGGTACCAAGGAACATAAATGCCTTATACCAAGCGAGACTGTGGGTCCATCTAGCTCAGCAGTGTTTACACTGACTGCCAGTAGCTCTCCGGAGGTTTCAGGTAAGCGAGTCTCTCCCAGCCCTTCCTGGGAATGAACCTGGGACCTTCTGCATGCATAGCAGTTGCTCTGCCACTGAGCCATGGCCCCAGGGCTGCTTTAGATGATTTGGTGAAATCGGGGTTGGATTTCTCAGTACAGGACTCTTTAAATGCTGTAATTCCCCCCTCAGTCAGAAATATATTCATTTAAGGCTTTCAAACCATCCACACTCAACACAGTCGAGTGGAAAGTAGTGTGCATGCAACGGCGAAGGATCTTTTCCTGTTGCAATACAATGATAGCCAAGCAACACAATCCACAGGTTAATTCACAACCAGGCAGCCCCTTCCACATTGTCATATGGTGCAGCGCAGATAGGTGAGGATCTGTGTGCAACTACAGTAGTACCTCGGGTTACAGATGCTTCAGGTTACAGACGCTTCAGGTTACAGACTCCGCTAACCCAGAAATAGTGCTTCAGGTTAAGAACTTTGCTTCAGGATGAGAACAGAAATTGTGCTCCGGCGGCGCGGCAGCTGCTGGAGGCCCCATTAGCTAAAGTGGTGCTTCAGGTTAAGAACAGTTTCAGGTTAAGAACGGACCTCCAGAACGAATTAAGTTTTTAACCCGAGGTACCACTGTATTCATGGAATGTATGAAAGGGAACCAGGCCTTATCACACCTGTCGGGTTAAGCAACCTCTCTCCAGTGACAAAATTGTAGAGTTGGAAGGGACACCATGGGACATCCAACCCCCTGCAATGCAGGAATCTCAACTAAGAGCACCTGTGACAGGTCGCCATCCAACTTCTGCTTAAAAACCTCCAAGGAAGGAGTGACCACCACCTCCTGAGGGAGACCGTTGAACAGCTCTTCAGATGTTCAGAGAAGGCTGTGGCCCAAACAGCCTTCATCCTCAAACAGTCTGGGTGATGGTCGGTCCCTCGTTGATCCTACACCTGCCCTGTGGTGCTCTTCACTGAATCTCTCTTAACAGAGCGACGTCTCTTCTCCCACCTTCCGCAGGAACCGTGTGCAGCCTGGGCAGGGCAGACTACGGCATGTTGGGCCTGGGAGAGGGAGCGTCGGACAAGAACGCCCCCACGGCTGTCCCTGGGCTGCCAAAAGCGTCATCGGTCGCCTGTGGGGAACGGGTTGGCTTTGCGGTTACGGAAGATGGTGAGTCTGATCCACGTGCTGGGCTGGTAGGTGCCGAATCTGTGGCGCTGCGGGGAATGAAGCTCTGGAGAGAGTGGCTACTAGTCTGTAGTAACTTGAATATACAGGTGGAGAGCATTCAGCTATGTTTTACTTAGGGTAGACCCATTGAAATGACTTTGTGTCTTGTGGGGCAGGGGGATCCAATGGCAGGATGAGCAGCTTAGGATGCAGCGGTTCAGCTGATCTTAAGCCCCCAACGCTGGCATCGCTTTCTCATTCTGGCTCAACCGGGATTCAGGTAGCCAGCTGAGGCTGGTGCAGGCTCCCCAAAAAGGGCATTTTGGATGTTCGGCAGAGGTGGGACCAGAGAGGGGGGTGCTTAGGCTGGATCCCACAGGTCCCGGCAGCCTGGCCTAGAACACTTTGGAAGCTTTGTGTTCCCTCTGCCAGGCTGAGGCAGAACAGCAGCCGTCGCATTGTTTAAACAGGGTTTTGATCTGGCCTAAAGTTAATTACGCCAGCTTCTTGTTCGTAGGTTTGCCCCAGCTTCCACAATACATATAAAAATATAATAAAATGTCAAACATTAAAAACTTCCTGATACAGGGATGCCTTCAGGCGTCTTCTAAAAGTTGTGTAGCTGTTGGGTGTGGGAAGGAAAACAGGGAAAAGAGAGAATGGAATGGAGGTGTCTCGAACCCTGAACAGGGAGCATACCACGCTGCAACATTTTGTTGTAGCTCTCGGTTCTCTGAGAGGAATTTGAAAAGGTTTCTGCAGTCAGCATGGAAAGATTTGGAACTCTTCCCCCTCCGCCCGTAAAACTATACAATGGATTCATGTATTCAGAAAATTCGTGAAAATGGGAATGTAGGAAGTTGCTGTTTATTAGCCCATCTAGCTCTGTATTGATATCCAAGGCTTTTGTCAGGGATGCTGAGATGCCACAGATTGTCCCTTGAATATTCTGCAGGCAACACATGTGCTCTGCTGAAGAATCGCAGAATTGTAGAGTTGGAAGGGACCCCGAGGGTCATCTAGTCCAACCCCCTGCAATGCAGGAATCACAGCTAAAGCTGAGACCCAGCTAAAGGAATCTCAGTTAAAGACTTGCAGGCCTTCCTGACTGGGATCCTTGGTGATGGAGCCTTTGAGCCCCTAAGTTGCTCAGGTCTCAACAGTCTGCACTCATGAGGTCTAGAAACTTAAACTGAATATTGCACCTCTCCATACTGTGAATATGAATGTGAATATGACCTTACTTGGAAAATCAATACAACCCAGGTGGTTAAGAAAACCCAACAGAGACTCCATCTCCTCAGAGTATTGCAACATTTGATGATCTCCTTCTACTTTCATACTGCATCACGGTGTGGTACGCTGGTTTGACATCAACTGATAGGACGTGCCTACAGAGGGTGGTGAATACAGCACAAGATATTATGGGCTGCCTTGTGAATCCGCTGGGTGAAATAGCAGAAGAACGTTGCCTCAGGAGAGTGAGGAAAATTCTCAGGGATGATTCACATCCTGGCCAGCACTTTCTTGATCTCCTGCCCTCAGGAAGAAGATATAGAAGCATGATTAGCCGCACCAACAGGGTAAAGAACAGCTTCTATCCGTGGGCTGTTAGGCTGCTGAATGAAAAGATAAAAACAGGGCAACTGACTTTCGGGTTTGGTGGGTGTGCATCAGTAAACGAGGGGAATTAAGACTAAGAGAGCTGAGTAGGGGTTACTCGTGTAATCTCACTGTATACAAGTTGTACAAGTGACAATAAAGTATTGCAATTTCAATAATATGCAATGGTTATGTGAGAAGCCCTGGCATGCATTGCCCAGCCAGCTTCGGGCACAACTGCTTCGGGCTCTTTTTCACTGTCCTACTTTCCCTGTCCTCTGTAGGCCGAGCATTTGCCTGGGGCATGGGGTCTAACCTCCAGCTTGCCACTGGGGACGAAGAGGATGCCTGGAGCCCCGTTCAGATGTCTGGCCAGCAGCTGGAGAATCGCAGCGTTCTCTCGGTGACCGGCGGAGGGCAGCACACCGTCCTCCTCGTCAAGGAGCGGCAGAGTTGACAAACTGTTCCTGCAGCCCCGGAGAGAACCATCCAGGGGGCAGCACTTTCCTGAGTCTTGGGGAACGGGGCTCCTGCGGAAAACTTTCTGATATTTCTCTAGGGAGAAAAATTAGCCAATATAAAATAATTCCCTTAAGATGTTGGTATTTGTTTAAAAAATGGCTCCCCTCACTGCTCTCAAAGCTATTGATAGTCAGGACAAGGTCTTATTTAAAAAAATAAAAAAAATAAACAAGACAAGGGATAGCATTTGGCTTTGGAAACACATGGTGCTTTTGTTCCCTCTCCGCTATCTGATTTGCCCTGCTTCTGAAATCTGCACAAGTTGTCCTGGTTTCGCCATCAAACCCGGGGCTTTCATCTCCTAGACTCTTCCCTTGCCTGCCCCTGCCCCCTCAGTTTTTAATGGCTCACCTCAAAAGTCACAATTTTCTCAGTTTTGGCATTCAGTCCCTCTTTGGTCCAGGGAGATGGATTAACTTGTACACCCATCGAAGGCAGCCTTACCAAACCTGGTGCCCTCTGAAAGCTATGGACTCTAGCTCCCATCAGCCCCAAACCAGTGTGGTCAGGGATGATGGGAGTTGTAGTCTAGGGATACCTGGCAGGTACCAGTTTGGAGAATGTTGTTTTTAAGGGGAGGACTGCCTTCTCTTTAATCTAGGTGTAGTTTCAAGCTTCTGCCGCCACCTTCCTGGCTGAGACAAGGCGGGCAGTTAGAAGCAGAGATGGTTCTTGAGGGTGATCCTGGTCCCTTATTTATACACATGGACGTCTTAAAGAGTTCTCTGGCAGCTGCGAACTCTGCTGCGGAGTGACTCCGGAGCACAGGGACGGGGAATGTGTAGCCCTCCCAATGTGGTTGGATTCCCAGCTCCTATCAGCCCCAGCTGACATGGCCAACAGTCAGGGATGATGGGAGTTGTAGTCCAACATCTGCAGGGTCAGAGGTTAGCCATGCCTGCCACAGCCCCAAAGGACCATTGCCTGTCCTTTCAAGAGCTCCAGAGTCTTTGAGTGCAGCTTCTCCCATCTGGGTGGCTGTGTGACGGTTCAGGGAAGTTGCCCCTGCTCAAATGTTTTCCCTAATTCAGAATTCTTGAGGTAGAGGCATCGGTTCTATTATTTTGGATATATCCCGTAGACGGCTGCCTTTTTAAAGCTGTGTCTGTAATCCTGGGAGGTTGCAAGGGAGCTGTTGCCCTGACTCTCCATCTTGGTACCTGTATTTAGTTTCTACCTGCATCAGCCGCAGGAAGCCTGTATCGCTCCAGGTGCTGGACTCCAACTCCCATCAGCCCCAACCTGTATGGCCAACAGCCAGGGATGATGGGAGTTGGAGTCCAACAACATTGGAGGGCCACACCCTGTGCTGAGTGTTGGCTCTGCGGGGCAGATATAGGCTTTGGTAAAGCCGGTGGAGGAAAAATAGCCGAATTGTACCGACGCACAGATTGTGTGCGGTAATCCAACTAGGATAGAAACTTTGTGTGTCAATCTCTTCTGCCCACTTTCTTGCTCTTGTCTCCTTCAACCATGCTTTGAAGATCTTGCCAGCCCTACAATGGGCTGTGTTTGGGAAAATGCCGAGTTGTTGGCAATATTTGGGCGCCCTGAGTATTTTTATTTTGTTTTTATTTTGTTTTTAGGAAGCAAGGGAAGCAAAAAGTGATTTTTATTTTTTTGCAGGAGAGATGTGAATCTGTAAAAATTCTAACATTTGAAATAAATTGAGTTTTGATAACTCTTGAGTGTGCATCTTCTGCAGGGCCGTTGATTCTGTTTTTTTCGCCTGCATTTTTATTGCTTATTATACACCATCCCTAGGACCGATTTGAAGTTTAGGGGCGTGCAGCTTGCAGCAAAAAATGGGATGCTTACTCAACTCAGCTTCAGAATAGGGTGATTGCCATATTGAAAATATTAATAAGCTGCCTTTTCAGATAAGCCTCAAGGCTGTTTCCAGCAGCATGTACAACATAATTCAAAACAAAAAAGATGCAATAATAATAGTAACCAGAAATAACATTGGAGCGACACTCTGTGCAATAAAAAATAATAATCTAAAAATGGTTGTCCGGTGTAGACAAAAGCAGGGATCAGCCAGCCATGAGATGCTTCCAGCCAAAAATAAAACGAGCTGTGCAGAAAAAAAAGATTGTTACTTTTGGAAGAGCTATAATTCTCTATAACCTACGAAAAGAAAGTGATTGCTAAACCACTCACAGAATTGTAGCTCTGAGGGCAATAGGGGTCACCAAGCAAGTTTCTGTAGCCTTAACTAACTACATCTCCCAGAATTCTTTGGGGGAAGCCATGACTTCTCAAGGTGGTTCTGCCGTGCCTTAAATGTATGGTGTGAATGAGGCCCTGAAATCTTGAGCAAAAGCTGGGGATATGATATAGTATTTCTTCCTCTACACCTGCATCATATACCAGACTGATGGTATGTATGTATATACAAGTAACATCCATGTCAGCATTCCCCAACCTGGAGCTCTCCAGATATTGCTGGACCACAAATCCCATTGGCCATATCATCTGGGGCTGCTGGGACTTAAAACATGTGAAAGGTGCTGGGCTTTAGGAAGGCCGGTCCACACTATAAATCAGGTTTTCCCAACCGTGGGTCTCCAGCTGTTTTTGGACTACAACTCCCATCATGCCTAGCTAGCAGGACCAGTGGTCAGGGATCATGGGAATTGTAGTCCAAAAACAGCTGGAGACCCAAGGTCGGGAAACTGCTATGAATGGTCAGTGTATTCACTCATTAGGAAGGAGCTGCTCTCCTGTGCATAGTGGGACTGAATAAGTGACAGGCCCAGTCCACCTGAAAGAAAGGAGGAAGATTCCTATCTGGTCCAGCAGTTCTCAACCTGTGGGTCCCCAGATGTTGTTGGACTACAACTCCCATCATCCCTGAGCTCTGGCCTTGCTAGCTAGGGGGTCCGTCCTAGTATTGTCTGTAGGGAACCTCTGACCTAAGGGGCCAGTTCTGGCCCAGGAAGGGTCTCTGGCCCACGAGGCTGTTTTCCCCTAAACCACACTCACCTGCCTTGCACCAGACATATGTCATCAGGCACGGGGCTGGATAGGCTATGTGACGGTTCTGCACAGGGAACTCTGTTGCCCAGCCAATCCCTCCAGAAATCAAGCTTTAAAATGCTGCCTGTCAGCTGATAGGCAGTAACTTCAATCCT
Source organism: Podarcis pityusensis (assembly GCF_964106645.2). NCBI lineage: Eukaryota > Metazoa > Chordata > Lepidosauria > Squamata > Lacertidae > Podarcis > Podarcis pityusensis. The sequence goes on along the minus strand of NC_138033.1, from coordinate 23,952,222 downwards.
CAGCTGATCAGTGGTGCTTTACCTACTGCTCAGGACTTTGCAAGCCTTCAAGTCCTGACTATCACCTGTTGGTGTGTATGTTTGTGTCTTTGTTTGTGTGTGTCTGTGTGTGTGTGTGATTGCAATAACATCCCACTATGTCCCCTCTGCAATAATGGAATGGGGCAGAATTTTTAATTAAAAATGTTCCAAAGTTGAACAAGGGTGTTCAGAGGATGCCACACTGTAAGATTATCAGGTGAGAAAGTAAAGGGTACCATGTTTCTATATAGCCATCTGCGTCTTGTTCACTCCTCTGAGCTTTCAGGGGTCTGGTAAGTTTTCCCATTAATGCTATCATCTATACTTTTCTTTGTGTGTGTCTCCACAGGGATAGATGTAGACTGTCCAGATTCTTCCAATTTTGAGCAATTGACAGTTTGCTAGACTTCTTTAAAAACAGTGTAATAATGAAATATACAAATACCGTTGAACTACAACTCCCATTATCTTCAGCCATTGGGCATCTTGGCTGGGAAAGGAGGACAGCAGATTCCCAAAAACATCTGGTGGGCACTAGATTGGCTGCCCCCGCTTATAAAGGCATCTAAGTCAACCTGGGATTTTGATTGATTAGGGACAGCCCCTGTTCTCTCTGACTCCTTGTACTAGGCTCTGTCACCCAGTGGTGTTTTGAGGCCCAGCACTGACCTGTTTTCTAGCTTTTGGTGAATTCAGTACAATTCTTAGGTCTCCTTTAGAACATTCCTTTAGAACATTCCTTTAGAACAAGCTTCCAGAGTGGTGCCACAATGTGGAATGTTAGGTACAGTAGTACCTTAGGTTAAGAACTTAATTTGTTCTGGAGGTCCGTTCTTAACCTGAAACTGTTCTTAACCTGAGGTACCACTTTAGCTAATGGGGCCTCCCACTGCCAGAGCACGATTTCTGTTCTCATCCTGAAGCAAAGTTCTTAACCCAAGGTACTATTTCTGGGTTAGCGGAGTCTGTAACCTGAAGCGTATGTAACCTGAGGTACCACTGTACTACCATGCATTAGATCATCCCCAGAAGGTGATCTGAATGTTGTAACCCAACCTTTCTTGTGTTCCATTTGTGTTAAGACAAGAGGGACAAAGTGATTTAAGAAAACTCTGGGCGTCTAACCTTGATTGCTTGCCCCCATTGCAACAACACAATCTGCAGTGTGAGGATTCTGATGCACAAAGGACAAACTCCCAAAACGAAACTTTTTTTTTTTTTTTAAGAGAGTTATCACCCCTGCTTTGAATCAATTAAGCCACCAGCACAGATTTTGCCAACACATTTCAGAAATGCGAAGAGAATGCGACCTGGGCAATTGCTCTCTTGAAATCTATTAAGTTGTAAGTGTCCTTTATTCCACTCTGGCATGAACAGCTGCAATAACTAAGCCCACTCCAACAAATGAGATGAACGATGGGCATAAACAACTATATTCAAGAAGCTCATTGGCATAACGGGAGGATTGGCATGCATGCAGAGTGGAGACAGTGCAGTTCCATTTTAAAAAAGGAGAATTCTAGAAAATGGGGAGGAAAGATATAGGCTATCGTTTCCCTGGAAACCTAGCTTTCTATGTTCGGGTTTTTTTTGACATGGGGACTATGCAATATGACTCTGAAGTGGAGCAGTCCCTGGAGGGCTGGTCTGGAATGTATAGATCAGGTGTTTAGGACACAGGTGTTTAGGATTCAGATCTTATAGAACAGGCTAAATAAATTGATACAATTCAGATTTACAAATTTAATTCTGAGGCTATGATCCAGCTAGATGAGGGACATTTTACGTCTCCTTGTTTTAAGTGGGTGAGTTAAGCTGCAATTATAAAAACATGTTGAACTGTGAGTTCCATGGAACTCAAGGAGACTTCTGGGTAGATGGGTGTAAGGCTAAACTGCACAGCAGATGCTTAATGTTTGCCAATTTAAAACTTTGAAATCCTCAGTTTTGTCTAGCTTGTTCCCTGAATATATATATTTCCAAATTCATCTCCTTCCTCCCCCACTCCACCAACATCATCAGTTATAAATGCTGTTAGATTTATGGGGTTTTTAAAAGGAGTGGGAGACAGGACTTGAAAACTCTTGACTTTGACATTTTGATGCACAACGCTGTTGTCTTATAACAAATTAGCAACATGTGCATTTTATTATCTAAAAGCTATTCCTTCAAGCTGAATCCCCAAAGGAAAGCATGAACATGCTTTGCTTTTCCTTAATTCTATTTTTATTGATTTTCCGTTAAGTTTTACACACACACACACACACACACACACACACACACGTCGGTTATAGAAAAAAGCATGATAAGGTTAAAAATTCAGAAAAAGTTGAGAGAGAATATTATGAAAATGGTATACAGGTGGTACATGACTCCAGTCAAGCTTGCAAAAATCTATCATTTGCCCCATAATAAATGTTGGAAATGTAAAGAAACTGAAGGTACATTCTTTCACCTTTGGTGGACGTGCCCAAGGATTAAGGCTTCTTGAAGAAACCAGAGGCCTTTCTCCTGGACATAGTCGGCCAATTGGTGCTAAAGAAGGATAGAACTTTTTTTATGTATGCCACAACAGCAGCAAGAATACTTATTGCAAAGTATTGGAAGACACAAGATCTACCCACTCTGGAAGAATGGCAGATGAAGGTGATTGACTATATGGAACTGGCGGAAATGACTGGCAGAATCCGAGACCAGGGAGAAGAGTCGGTGGAAGAAGATTGGAAGAAATTTAAAGACTATTTAGAGAAATATTGCAAAATTAAGGAATCTTAGAAGGATGTTGGATAGAAACTAAGAGGTTTTTAGCTGTAATGCTTTAAGAGATATGAAAAAAGGTTTACAATTGGGTAAAAATTTAATGTTACAATATTTTAAGATTAATGATTAGGATAGACAAAGAGGGGAAGGATTTGCTGAACCAACAAACCGAACTGGAATACAAAAAAGGGAGGCGTGAGGAGGTCCGGGAAACAAGCTAATGAAAAATAAGTAATGGAAAGATTGAGTTGTTTTTAACTATTTTTATTTTTTGTGTTTTTCTTTTTTCTATTTTTATTTTGTAATATTTTGAAAATCTTAATAAATATCTTATAAAAAAAACCCCCAAAAAGTTGAATTTGAATTCCGAAAATCTTCCAAAGTTGGAAGCCTCGTGAAATTTCATTCTTGCTGGATTCACAACTCACTCTTGATTAAAGCAGTAGAACTCCTTTAAATGTAATTGTAGTTTTAAAAACAGCTCACAAGATGGCAGCAGCAAGCAGCAGTTGGACAGATATGGACCACGAATAGAAAACCACATTTCTTTTTCTCCCTTTTTTCCTAGCTAGATCAAAAGATCTGTAAAGAAATTAATGAAGCAAGGTCCAGAAAGGCTAATAGTGAGAAGCCACAGTGCTAGATTTGGAGTGGGAGCGAATGAAGCGGCAAATGTTCTGCCTTTCTTGCAAAGTGCCCTGGAAACGTAGCAGCCGTTTAAAAAGGCTGCTTGGGAAAAAATCCAAGATGAGCAAAATCTTCCTTAACAAGACATTCATGGCCTTTTGTAGGGGTTTGGCTCGCTGGAGAGTATCATGATACTTGATAATCATAGGGAAATGCTTCAGACCTGAGCACGTTTGATGTGGGGTCTGATTGAAATCAATGGAACAACAAACAGGGCTATGTTTAAGCAAGGAGACCTGGAAAATCCAACAGGTGTAGCCTTGTCTTGTTGCGGCAGCACCATCTTCATACTTGGGAGAAGCACATTTGCTGAAAAAGCAAAATAATGAATATTAACATGGGTTTTGCTTAGTGCTGGAGACTGGTCTGAATAACTATTTTCTCTTTTTCCAAGGTGGGGGTTGTTGTTGTTTAGTCATTTAGCCGCGTCCGACTCTTCGTGACCTCATGAACCAGAGCACGCCAGGCACTCCTGTCTTCCACTGCCTCCCGCAGCTTGGTCAAACTCATGCTGGTAGCTTTGAGAACACTGCCCAACCATCTCGTCCTCTGTCGTCCCCTTCTCCTTGTGCCCTCCATCTTTCCCTTCATGGATCACTGCCTTGTCGTGGCGAAGGGGCTTGAATAACTCAGAGAAGCTATGAGCTTATGTCGTACAGGGCCACCCAAGATGGACAGGTCATAGTGGAGAGTTTTGACCAAATGTGATCCACCTGGAGCAGGAACCTGCCAAGAAAACTCCATGGACAAAGACAACAGGCATACAAAAGTGGGGGGGGGGGGAGAGAACAATAATTGTTTCGTAATCCCAGCAGCCCTGGATGGAATTTGTTTTGATCTGACTCAGGGGTGTGTGTCCTTCTAGATGTTGCCGAACCAAGGGCAGCAAGGTTTTCTCCCTGCCCCCCCCACTGCATTTCAGATCACATTTTGCATGGCTATACATACCATTGCCTGATTTGTTATCTGTTCCTTTAACCACCCCCAACTCCATTTTAATGAAGCACATCTTCAGCACATGCTCTTGTCATTTACGCATGCGCAACGGATTCCGCAACGCAAACACATCGGCTTAACCGATGCATTTCCAATTGGATGGAATCTGGTCGTCCAAACTGGATGGAAGTAGGTCATGTGCTTCGGACACCAGCAAAGGTGATGGGGATACTTTGAAATATTTTGCCGCTCTGCACTCTTCCCCCATTTTTCTGCTCTCTTTTTATTACTTATTCCCACCTCAACTACGGGATGTCCTACTGATTAAGATCAAAACAATGTGGGGAAATCAGGTGCTGCCATGTGTTGTACATGACATACATGCATGTGCCTTTCAGCATACATGTAAGTTTTGGGTCTTTCCGAAAAATAAAATTGGTTTTATTTTGGATTACATATGGTGGGCACCATAATCTTTTTGGTGCTCAGGGCCGCAGATGGGCAGGGTACATATTTATTATTATTATTATTATTATTATTATTATTATTATTATTAATTTCAGCCCTGCCTGTGGTTTTCCCAGATGTTGCTGGACTCCAGCTCCCACTGTCTCAGATCATTGCCCATGCTGGGTGATGAGAGTTGTATACCAGCATCTTCTGGGATGCTTCCCATCCCTGAGTTAAAATGGTAAGCAACTGAGCTAGCAAATATGAGCAGATGATGATGATGATATTTTTATTATTTATACCCCATCCATCTGGCTGGTTTTCCCCAGCCGCTCTAGGCGGCTTACGAATCCAACAGCATTGGTGAGTTAAAAATGTGCCAAGCTGTAAATTAAATGGAAGAAAAGAACAGCAGAAAAGAAAAATATATCAGCATAAGGTCAAAGGTCTGCTGAATTAAATAGACTTAATCAAAGGGACTTTCCGCTGCTGCTGGTCTGTACATTGCAAAGTGTAAAAAGTAGGCAGGACAAGGTGCAAATACTGTTGTGTTTGAAAGAATATGTCTTCTTCCAAAGAATCTTGGTATTGTAGTTTGTAGCACTGTGAGGATGGGGGAAACTACATGTCCCAGGATTTGGGGGTGGGGTGGGGGGAGCCATGCTATTTAAATTAGGGTTGCCATATTTCAAAAAGTGAAAATCCTGAAACAAAAGCTGTTGAGCTTTCGTTCGGCAAAGTTGTTGAATTTTGTTTTGCAAAATCTCAAAGAACAGAATAAGTTTTTGAGCTATTTTTAAGGATATTCACCAAAATCTACACTTCCGACATGGGTTGCCATATGTCCAGATTTTCCTGGACATTTTTTCATCAATATCCACCCGGACACTGTTTCTGATGGCCGAATCCCGGCTATGTCCTGGAAATTCCGGACATATGGCAACCCTATTTAAATGTAAATGTTGTGCTTCAGAATTCTCATGAATGCAGTTCCAAAAGGTAAGAAACTGAGTCCTAGATTTACTCGGAACGATTGTATAGCCTGCATCCCTCCCCATCACTTCTTGCAACCAGCCAACATGCTTATTGGCGCTCAAAAATTCTTTTTAAAAAACCACGAAGAGGCACAGATGCCTGAATTCCTGGGCCTTAACAGCTTTCGCCTCCCTCAGTCTTGCTACAACACTCAAAGAGCCCACCAGTTCACAATTTCATAATCCAGCAGTAGTACCTTTAATTGGGTCCAGTGCTTTCATTATATTTTATCTAATTACTCGACTGACTCCCAAGGCATAAATTGGGCCATTCTGCTACAGAAGGAAGAGAGAGCATCACTGGCCCATTTGGGTTACGCTTCTTCCAGCAGAGGGTGCACAAAATGGGATGCTTGCTCAATTGTGCTTCAGAACTGGGTGATTCTTTTATTTAAAAATATTTAAAAGCTTCCTTTTGGGGGCAAACTCTGCCAAGGGTGCTTCCAACGGTATGTGAAACATCATTTAAAAGCAGATGGTTGTCCCATGAAGACAAAGAGGTGTGAAAAGGATGTAGCCAGAATGCAATCAGCTGTGGGGGGAAAGGAGTTCATCCCCACTTATTTTTTCCCCAAGAATCTCAAGAGCTACCAAGTGGAAGAGGGAGCTGGAATGAAAGAACTGGGTGCTTCTGAGCACGTTGCGAGCCTAGGGATTGGTTTTCAGTAACTCACAGTCCTTTCACGAAAAGAGTCTGCTCCTGGTTAAAGCACGACTTCTTTACTTTGAACAGCCTAACTGAAGGCAGATACAGAGGTGGTGATTTATTTTTGTGTGGGCGAATGGCACAGGAAGGAAATGTTTAACCCAGGCTTCCTCAAACTCGGCCCTCCAGATGTTTTTTGGCCTACAACTCCCATGATCCCTAGCTAGCAGGACCAGTGGTCAGGGATGATGGGAATTGTAGTCTCAAAACATCTGGAGGGCCGAGGTTGATGAAGTCTGGGTTAACCTCTACCACATACACACACACACCATTGCATGCCACATTCCTGATCACTCTGTTCCCAACTTTGGGAATATTTTAGGGGATGGGAGTGTGCTTTAAATGTGCCTTAGATGTATAGCGTGTACACAGATAAAAGGCAGAGCCAGACTATACATTTAAAGCATAGTCAAATACATAAACATAAGTTGTCGATGTTTATGTATGTGACAACAGCCACATGGATACTACTAGCCCAGAGATGGAAGGAAGAAACAACCCTGATCAGAGAAGAATGGCTAACCAAGATGATGGCAAAATTAACTGGGAAGCTCAGAAATCAAGAAGACAAGAACTTTAAAAAAGAATGGGAAAGGTTTATGATTTACTTACGAGACCACTGCAAGCAAGTTAAAACACTGGCAGAATTTTAACCACTTTAATTCTGTAAAGTAACAGAAAGTATGGATAATTTAGAAGGATAAAAATTTGGATAAATATTGCAATACAGTTGTAAATATTATAATTAGGACCCATGGGAGGGAAGTCAGGAGATTCAGAGTAATCTTGAGATTTGGACTTTGAATTGTTGTTTGTCATATGTTTATACTATTTAAAATTAAATTAAAAAATTATAAAAAAATAAAGCATAGTCAAAACACATTTGAAGCACATTCTTTTCCCCACAAAGAATCCTGGGAACTGTAGTTCGTGGAGCTGCCATTTCTTGCACCTTTGGTAAACTACAGCTCCCAGAATTCTTTGGGAGACGTCGTGTGCTTTAAATATGTGTTGAATATGCTTTAAATGTGTAGCATGGATCTGCCCATTTTTATGTGTGTAGCATGGATCTGCCTTTAGGTTCATTATCTCAGGAGGGTTGCCTGAAGGGACCATGCTTCCATAACCACTGCTCATTCACACACCTGAATCTCTCTCCCTCTCTTTCTGTAAGTATGTGTCTCTGTGTGTAGAGCCCACGCTGAGCGCATGGCACCCCAACACCTCCTGCAGCAGCCCCTCATTTGCCCAGCAGGGCTCTCCACCTTCGAATTTCCCTACACACCCCATCTTGCAATGGGGCGTGAATGCAAAAGGGTGTCTATACTTGGAAACTCCTACTTGACGCTTGCAAATTTAGAGCTCCCTATTAGACTTTTCAAAAGTGTGAATGCTAGTTTTTATGCCTTGGTTTCATAACACAAGATTAAAATAGCTGAATTCATTTCCTTTCCTTTCCAGGGAAAACTCTTTCCCACTCTTCCATTCCCCCCCCTGCCCCAAGTCTAAGGTACGTAAACGAGGCTGAGATTTTAAGTGGAGGAGCTACTGGGAAGAAGTGATGCTTAACCTTTTTGCTACCATTTCACACAGAATTGCCACTCCAGCGGCTTCCTTGACTCCCACAGTGTGCCAGATGGGTGCTTGTGAAAAGAAAATAAGGGGGGGGGGAAATCAGGGTATTCTTAGAGTCATTTGTGTGTAACATCATCAGGGCTTCTCCACTGGAACAGTTAGCAAGTGCTGAGGATCACAAGAAGCTGCCCTATACTAAGTCAGACCATTGGTTCATCTATCGCCACATTGTCTACACTGGCTGGCAGCAGCTCTCAAGAACAGCGGCTACTGGAGATTTAACTTCTGCATGCTAAACAGAAGCTCAGCCACTGAGCTATGGCTCTTCCTCTGGAGGGAGCTGGGAGCAAATTCAGAAGCGAGGTATCTCTTCATGCAAGCCATTATCGTGCCCTCTCACAGCCAGACCCCTTCTAAGATTATACAACCTTCTAAGATTATACAATAATCTTCTATTATGCAACAATAACAATTAAGGATGCATTGTAGCGATCAATGCAGATCTCCAAATGTTGCCTTTCAGCTAGTTTCTGTGCAAGTACGTAGGCAAATTAATTGGAGTGCTTCAATTTCTTCTTTCGGAGAAACCTAGGTTGTGTTTTGCTTGAAACTCCGTTGAACATAAGCAGGTCCTACAAGAAGATGGAGAGCACCACACACCAGGTCTTGCCTGCTTACATAAGGCGATACCTGGCTGTAGCTCCCTGTAGTGACAACATAGCAGCAGCTACTGTATCTCAGGAGAGAGCTGGTGCAACCAAGGCTTCCTTGGAGCTGTCCAAGGTCCTGTTCTTACCTGGTTCAGACTGAACCCAGCCTGTTCCCCTTCAGAACTGGACAGAGATATGTGTGTAGGAGCTTAAAATGGCAAGCTGCATACCCCAACACCAGTAGGGGGACCAGTGCAGCAGTGAGTTCTGCTGGGGCCCTGGCAGCTGTTTTGAAGGTACTGACTGCAGATATTGGGTCTGGGTCTGCCTGTCATTTTATTGTAGCTTTTTCTCTTGGATAGTAGGTGCTGGAAAGGAGGCTAAGCTCACTTTTGAGGAGTGAGCTGAGCCACCCTATCGCTATCCTGTTTTAGTGAAAAAAGAAGACCCTCTCCCCCATTCAAGGCCATATGTTGTGAGGATGATCTGGAATCAATCACTCAATCAATCTCCTTTATTGGCATAGAAAAAGTGCATCGTATACATGGATCAGAGCACAACACAGTTAACGAAACATAGTAGGAGATACTTTAGGATAAAATTGTCCATTGTGAGGTACGAAAATGGCTTTTGGGACCTATTTAGTGACATAATTTCTTGGTGTCACTCAAAAATCTTGCCACATTCTCCACAATGTCATTCCTATAATTGTTCAGCAGATAAGACACCCTGGAAGAGTCAGTGTGATCAATCCCCTCCTTCATTAAGAGGGCCAAATAATTATCATATATTTTTGCATAAAATAGGCAATAAAATAAAATGTGTGTGGAACTGGAACCAGTTTTCTGTCCTATGAAAGGTACATTGACCTTTTTTTGCTGATGCAAAGATGACTCCACTCTACAAAGCCACTGAAATCCAATCCTCCTAACCTCCTGCTGCTGCTGACAGGCAGCCAAATCAGCCTTTCAGCTGCCTATGAATCGTAACAGCACAACAACAGACCCAATGCATGATGCTCCAGGCTTCAGTCATATGGGACAACCTCCTCCTGCTCTTAGCCAGCTTAACTGTATCAAGCGAAGCTGTTGGATGACTTGATGGAGGATAGAACCTCTGGCTTCCTTCCAGAAGCTGAGCTGAGCCAATAGCTGACTGGCTGAGGAAGGCATTGTAATTCAGGGGCTGCTTTCAGTCCAAACTTCTTCATACTTCACCTCTGTAGCTGACAATGGTCCATGGATATTAGTAACAGCAGTGGGCCATCACTTCATCTTCAATGGCTTTGACAGAAGAGACAGTCACACCAACTGGAAAAGTTCAAGACTGCTGGAAGGATAACAATATCTTGTAGGGGGGAAATGTTTTGTTTGCATATTTAAGAGAACTAACGTAGTTTGCATCTCCTGGACAAGTACTGGGGATCAGAACATAGATTTTGCACTTCTCAAAATTGAGCGCTACAGTCTTCTGCTAAAAAATAGCATACAAAAATGTGTAAAAATGCATATTTTAGGATAAAATACATTTTGAAAGGTGTACACTGAGATTAAAAAATGAAATAATATTTTGGGATGAAACATGTTTTTAAGTATGTGTTTAAATACTCAAATACAAACTCTTGTATGGATTTTTATTTTTATTTATTTGCAGATCATTGCGGAATTGGGACAGAATGCATTCTGCACACATGCAGAAACTGACACAAATTGCAAATAGGCTGATCTGTCCGTCCCTTTATGGTCTGTTTAAAGACCATTTTGAGCAGGCAGTTTAAGGAACAAGTATACCCCTTGAAGTAGACTTCCTGAATTTGTAATCATCTTATAGGATTGGAGGATTATAGTTGGGAACCATCATGGGATGTTTCACATGCACCAAGAAAGTAAGGCCCAAACCAGTGGCTTCAAATTACAGGAAAGGAGATTCCAATTAAACATTAGGAATAACTTTCTGATGGAAAGAGCTGTTCAACAGTGAAACAGACTACCTTGGCAGGCGGTAGATTTTCCTCCACTGGAAGCCCCCCCCCCCATTTTTTATTCATTTCACAACACAAATAAACAACATAAACAGAAAAACAAACAATACAAACAAATTCTTGTCTTATCCTTATTTTTTCTAAACATTGTTAGGTGAGCTTCCCCAAGTCCCCCCATCTGATTTTCATTTTACCTCATCTTTTGAAGTTTACACATATAATAATTTTTAACCATTTTTAATCACACTTACTTTTAAAATCTTCACATTTTATCCCTTACAAGTCATACTATTTTAAAATACACTATCTTCTACTTCTAACCCTACAGCCTATATCCACTTCCAAAGCTATTCTAAGGTTTAAATATTAACATATTTTTTCCAAATATTCTTTAAACTTCTTCCAGTCTTCTTCCACCATCACTTCTCTCTGGTCCTGGAGTCTCCCAGTCAGTTCGGCAAGTTCCATATAGTCCATCATCTTCATCTGCCATTCTTCGATAGTTGGTAAATCTTGTTTCTTCCAATTTCTCTCTAGTAATATTCTCGCAGCTGTTGTGGTATACAGAAAAAAAGTAACATCCTTTTTGGAGATTTCACCCCCCACTATACCAAGTAAAAAGGCTTCTGGTTTCTTAATAAATGTGTTTTTCAACACTTTTTTCAGTTCATTATAAATCCTTTCCCAGACGTCTTTTACCTTGGGGCACATCCACCACATGTGGTAAAAGGTTTCTTCTTTTTCCCTCCACTGGAAGTTCTTAAACAGAAGCTAGGTGGCCATCAGTCAGGGATTCTTTAGGGATTCTGATTCCTGTATTGCAGGGGGTTGTATCCCTTCCAACTCTACAGTTCTATGGTTCTATGGGGGAAAAAACCCATGAATGAGCACACACAGGATAACAGTTGCATCAGAGGGGATGGACTTCTGAGATGAATAAGCAAGGCACATTATACATTTTCTGAAACAGAGGTGTGGGTGTTTGCAACAGCTGCTTCCATTAGCAACCTAGATAAAGGCAAGTTTGGGAAAGGCAGCGCATCTGAAAAAGAGATGGCCTCCCCCCCCCCCACTTCAAGTTGTATCCTTGAAATCACTAGTGATCCCCCCCCTCATTTCCCTGTTGCATACATTGCCATGGAAACCGAAGGCTCAGGACCCCTGTAGCCTCTTGTATTGTCCGTGACAGAATTGGTGGTGCCGCTTGTTGTGGCTGCTTGACCTTTCTGTGGTTTTTTTTCCACCAGACACACTTTTTTTTTATTAAAGATTTTCTTGATTTACAAAAGTGTGTGCAACGTCTCTCTCTTGTATTTCCCCCCCATGTAACATTTTTACAGATCAGTTTCATTTGTTGAGACATTAGGAAGAATAAGGGGAAAGAGATGGAGGGGGGCGGAAAGGTGAGTGGGGGTGGGGGGTGATGTTTCTATTTTACTTACTGTAATATATGTGGGATTTTGTGTCAGCGTTGCTTGTGCAGGTTCTTTGCTGCTCACTTATGTTCCTTTGGTGGTGAGAGAGGTTGGGGTTGGCCTAGGGTGTCGTTGTTTGTTTGTGATTGGCTGTGGTGATCTTTGTTTTCATGTGTGACTGGGCTGGGTGGGTGTTTTGGATCAGGTTAGCCATATTGATTTGTATGCTGTTGGTGGATTTTTGTCATTGTCTTGTTGGGCTGTGCATGTGATAAAGGGGAGCCATACCGGGGTGAAGGCGTCTTCTTCTGTTTGTCCCTGTGTCAGTTTCAGTTTATTGGTTAATTTTTCTAGTAGGGCTGTTTCCCATACTATTTGGTACCATTGGTCCATGCTTACTCCTGACAGGTCTCTCCAGTGTCTGGCTATGATGCTTCTGGCTGCTGAAAGTAGGTGGGTTATAAGTTCTTTGTGGTGTAAGTGGGCATTATTGTCTTGGAAGATGTTTAGTAAGGCCAATTCTGGGGTGATTTTTAATACTTGCTTGGTTATTTTACTTATTTCTCGTATGGTTGTTGTCCAGAATAGTTGGATTTTGAGGCACTCCCACCACATGTGGAGGTATGTGCCTGTGGAGGTGCACCCTCTCCAGCATTTTGGTGAGGTTCCTGGGCGTATTAGCGCTAGTTTTCTTGGTGCTAGGTACCACCTGTAGGTGAGTTTCAGAGTGAGTTCTTTTCTTTTCATTGATATGGATTTAAAGGGGGGTTTAGACCACATTCTGGTCCATTGAGTGGGGTTAATCTCATAGCCTTTGTCATCCTCCCATTGTTTTTTGATTGTGTCTAGGGAGTTTGTGGGATTTTGGAGTAGTACTGTATTTTTCACTCCATAAGACGCACTTTTTTCTTCCTAAAAAGTAAGGGGAAATGTCTGTGCGTCTTATGGAGTGAATGTGTGGTCCCTAAAGCCGAATTGCCCAGGGGCGAAAAGCATGATCTAAGGTGCTACTGGAATGATTTTTTTTTATTTTTTTTTTACTACGGCAGACCAACATGGCTACCTACCTGTAATTAAAATGTATGTATTGGTGAAAATAATTACTTACTAAAGTGCATTATGTTAGAGGAATTTGATTTTTCCTATAAGACCAATTGCAGTCATTAACAGTCGTCAACAGGTTTACCACACCTATCAGCCAATCACCCATTCCTATCACCCTTCTGAGTAAAACCCCTCCACACCCTCTCACTATATATAAGGGTCTGGTGACTTCTGTTTCAGTGTATCTGAAGAAGTGTGCATGCACACGAAAGCTCATACCAATAACAAACTTAGTTGGTCTCTTAGGTGCTATTGGAAGGAATTTTTTAATTTTGTTTCGACATACATTATAATGCGCACTTTGCCCCATCTTCTGCGGCTTTCTAGGGTTGCCATATGTCCTCTTTTTCCAGGACACATACTCTTTTTCATGATGAGAGTCATCATAGAGATCCATAGTTAAAAGTAGCAAATATGTCCTCTTTTTGCTCTTTGAAATATGGCAACTCTACATTAGTCAACCCTCCCAGTTTGGTGTCCTCTGCAAATTTGATGAGCATCCCCTCAATACCTTCACCCAAGTCATTTATAAAGACGTTGAACAACAATGGGCCCAGGACATCTGGATAGGCTTGTCTAAACAAAGATGTTTTCAGATGGTGGTGTTGATGTTGATGATAATTCTTTTGCTCCTGTTTCTCTGGTTGTCCTCCCTTGACAATGTGACTCAGGCTGGAACGATGAAGGCAGCAGAACCTTCTGCGAGGCAACATCAGCACTGAAATTATAACCATTGTTAAGTGCAGCTGTCGATTGACTGCTATTGAAGATTCTGAATGTTTCTCTCCCTGCAGCACCCTGCGCCAATCTCCAACCCCAAACCCTGTAATTTTGTTTCTGACATGCCGCTCTTTATGCACACACCATGGCTGAGTCTCTCTGAATAACAAACAAGGGAAGAACACTGGGAATACAGGAAACTGCCTGATACAGAGTCATTGACCTATCTAGCTCAATATTGCTTACACTGACAGGCAGCAACTCTCCTGGATTTCAGACCTTCTCCTGGGGAAGGGCAAGAAGGAACCTTGTGTCTTCTACATGCAAACTGGACATTGTGCCCAGCCCTGGTGTATGAACTGAAGAAGAAAGAAAGGGATGAGGATCCAAACTACCAATTTTTATTTATCTCTTTGTTTATTTTACTTATTAAATGTCTATACCACCCTTCATCCAAAGATTACAGGCAGTTTACAACATAAAAATACAAATAAGGAGAGAACGTTAGCTCAGTCAGTAGAGCACAAGACTCTTAATCTCAGGGTCTTGGGTTTGAATCCTACGTTGGGCAAAAGGTTTCTGCATTGCGAGGGTTGGACTAGATGACTCTTGTGGTACCTTCCACCTCTACAATTCTATGTTTCTGCAATTCTATGACAACTTAATAAGAAGCAACGAAACCAATAACCCTCTCTCACAAACACATTTAAAAAGCCGTAGATGGTTCATCAGCCAAAGGCCTGGTTATAGAGAAACGTTTTTGCCTGGTGCCTAAAGAAGGTTCCAGGCAAGCCTCCCTGGGGAGAGCATTCCATAAATGGGGAGCCACTGCAGAAAAGGCCTGTTCCCGTGTTGCCGCCCTCCAGACCTCTCATGAAGGAGCTACACAAAGAAGAGCCTCAGATGATGATCACAGGGTCCCAGTCGGTTCATATGAGAAGAGGCAGTCCTTGAGGTATTGCGGTCCTGAGCCATTTTAGGCTTTATAGGCCAAAACCAGCACTTTGAATTGGGCCTGAAAACTAATTGGCAGTCAGGGCAGGATTGGTGTAATAATAATAATAATAATAATAATAATAATAATAATAATAATTTATACCCCGCCCATCTGGCTGAGTTTCCCCAGCCACTCTGGGAGGCTCCCAATCGAGTGTTAAAAACAATACAGCATTAAATATTAAAAACTTCCCTAAACAGGGCTGCCTTCAGATGTCTTCTAAATGTCAGGTTGTTATTTACCGCTTTGACATCTGATGGGAGGGCGTTCCACAGGGCGGGCGCCACTACTGAGAAGGCCCACTGCCTGGTTCCCTGTAGCTTTGCTTCTCACAATGAGAGAACCGGCAGAAGGCCCTTGGCGCTGGACCTCAGCATCCGGGCAGAACGATGGGGGTGGAGACGCTCCTTCAGATATACAGGACCGAGGCCATTTAGGACTTTAAAGTTCAGCACCAACACTTTGAATTGTGCTTGGAAATGTACTGGGATTATATGCTCAATCCATCTTGCGTTGTTCTGTCCACCAGATTCTTCACCAGCTGAAGTTTCTGAAACATCTTCAGAGACAGCCCCATGTATAACACATTGTAGTAGCCTGACCTAGAGGTTACCAGAGCTAGACAACAGAAGTTAGGCTATTCCTGCCCAGATAGGGGAGGATCTGGGCCATCAGCTGAAGCTGATGGAAGGCACTCTGCACCACTGAGGCTACCTGAGCCTTCAGAAATAATGCATTGAAGTGACTTTGATTAAATATACCACTGCAAACTCTTAAGTATCAATTGCAAAGTAAGTTTTTATAAGACACTGCCACGTCTTAATTCTATATTTAGAACAGCAAGCAATTTGTCCAGGTGCTGTAAATGAACAATGCCAACATGCAGCATATTTTCTGGACTTGTCCTAAAGTAAAGAAACTCTGGAGGAAGATTTCAACAGAAATAGAAGCCACGGCAGGAGGCATACTGCCCATGAATTCAATAGCCACAAACCTTGGATATATCAAAGATCATAATCTTACTAGATAACAAAGAAAGGGCTATTAATATATTAACTGATGCATGAATATCCATATTTTATAACTGGGAAAAGACAAGAACTCCCACACTGGAAGACTGAACGATTACAGATTGGGTTGCAATAAATGTGAAGAAATTGACTAATTTAGTCAAAGTGAGAGAGGGCAGACAACCTTATGATTGCTTTCCAGAAAAAAAAGGAGTGTGTTTATAATGTGCTGCACTCTCAGTTTTGGATATATGTGTATCTCAAAGGACGTCAATTTGCACATTACATCAGAGTCTGCAGATTTGCGTTTAGATATGAAATGAACTTAATTTCTCCCCCCCACCCTTAACTGTTTCTGTCCAGATCCTTCTGCCTTTCAAAAACTCCCTGCATGTCGCAGTAGACAGACGGCTAGCAATGAAGTCATAATTTACCCTCTCGTTATGATGTACCAGCAATTTGTTGGGCTCTCAGGCAGAAAAGAGGCTACAGTCAAGCACAGCTGTTCAGAAGCCCTTGAGTTGGGGGGTGGAGACTGGGACTCTCTGCTCTTAACTGTGGCTCTTGAGTATCTCAACTTAAGTGCAACCTCTCTGTCACCTTTCTCTGGCAATGGCGATGCATTTTCACACACGCTGCTGATTGCAAGGAACTGAAATTTTTGACTGCTGGGGCATGTGAGTCTCCAGATGTGGTTTTAGGGTAGCTCGACTGGTGTGGCTCCAATGCTGTGTGACAGAGTGCGAGAGGCTGGGGGGCACTGAATTTTAGCATCACACAGGGTACTGCCAAAATTTGAGAGCCCAAAGTCTGCTACTGGAGGCCTCTAGCTGTGAGAAGTCTGTGGATTTCTTTGACTGTACAGTGGTACCTCTGGTTAAGTACTTAATTTGTTGCGGAGGTCTGTTCTTAACCTGAAACTGTTCTTAACCTGAAGCACCACTTTAGCTAATGGGGCCTCCTGCTGCTGCCGCGCTGCCAGAGCACGATTTCTGTTTTCATCCTGAAGCAAAGTTCTTAACCCGAGGTACTATTTCTGGGTTAGCGGAGTCTGTAACCTGACGCGTCTGTAACCCGAGGTACCACTGTACCTTATTCCCCCCACTGAGCAAAAATAAATCTGGCTCATCACTGGGCCTGCTAGTGATATGGGCTTGTCCACAATTCCACTTGTCCTGCCCCTCCCCCCCGGGGAAAACCCACTGCTTTACCACCGAATCTGGGCAAACATCAATTGGGTTTTCTTTGATTTGTTCCTCTTCAGTAGTAACCCGCAGGTTTTCCTGGGGAAGGCTGCGGGACAAACAAAAAAACTACTCAGACCTCTGACTAGAAAGCTTGGAACCAGTGAAAAACCTCCCAGACTCATGCTTTCTAAGCCCAGGGCAAGCAGAAATCTGGGTGAGCTCATACTGAGGAAGAGGCAGCCTCACCAGCGATTGGCAATGGCCCTCCATGGGCTCAATTTAACCTGCTTTGGTGTTTGCGTGAAACCACAAAAGACAGAGAGACGATGGTGGCTGACTAGTCATCAATCAACCGGTAGGCATGTTTCAGGAAATAAAGGACACACACACACTCCTCAATGTTTAATGAACAAAGATACTATGGAAATTAAGGATAAATTGTTAATATATGCAGGTATCAGGCCTAGGACAGGCTATTGCGGAAGATGAAAAATGGGAACCCTATTTTGCCACCAGTAACTATTATTTCAGGGATGATGGGAATTGTAGTCTGATCATATCCACAGATTCTCAACCCCAGTTTTAAATATTGATTATATCCAAAATTAACTGATTTATTTTGCCACCTGACATCTTTGGATCACTCCAGATGGCCTGACCCAGGGCAATGCCAGGCTGACCCAACCCTACTTGGCCCAAGCCCAGATCCCCTTGAATTTGCCCAATTCCATTTGGACTTCAGGCTTTGACAGAATCTGGTACACAGCCCAAGCAAACAATCTGACTTTAGGCCGATCCATCCATCCATCCCTAGTATTGAGATATTTAAAAGGGGGAAATGTTTCAGGAAACAAGCAGACAGTATTCAAAGTCTCATCAGTTTCACGATGGCAGGACCCTGTGGTTTTATTATGCTTTCCCCTTCTTCTGACAAAATTTCCTCATACCCAGTGAAATTCTCTTCAATCTTCTAACTCTGAGAAAACTCCACCTGAGCCTCTATGTTGCTAAAGATCCATCTGGCTTCATTACAGAGTAAGGAGGGGTTTGTGGTCATGGAGCCAAGTAATTACAGAAGTCTTCTTTGGGCCTTTGGGAAATTAAGTTGGTTTGCAATATGTACTTCCTCTCACAAATGGAAAGCCATCAGCCTCCGCAGATAGGAGAACCCTTGAAAATTAATAGTAAATAAACGAATAAATGAATAGCAGTAGTAATATGGGAACACAGGTAAAGTGGCGATCCCTTTGCCCCTGTACCCAGAGCCTTGTCTAGGTGCCTGCAGCCACAAGTCCAACTTATGAGGGATGGTATTCAGATTGTAAGCTCCTCAGGCAGAGACCTCTGCTCTTGTACACTGGAAAGACCATGAAAGTTGATGGAGTTATATTAAGTAATAAAGGTCTGGCTCAGAATTCTCCTGAGTATATCAGAGGTGCAGTCAGACATGAGGAATATTTTGTTAGCTTTCATTATTATAAAACTGCTGCTTCTGTGTGGTTTTCTAATATTCCTTTCATGCTTCTGTTATATTATGTTATTCAAAAAGAACTGTATTTCTTTCCAGCAACTTGACTGGATAACAGGGTTCTTTGGCAAATAATTCTTAAAAGCTCTGTCTCCTAAGGGGAGGAGTTACCTAAAACAATATGTCAACAGTCCTATTCAGTTGTTTTCCAAAATGAGCCTGCCATCTTTGTGATTATCTTGTATTGTCTTTATGAATCTTGTGTTTACTTGTATTGGTATATATTGTTGTTTTCCACCTTGATATTTAACAATAAACTAAATCCTGGAGGAGCCATTTTTGGATCTTGAGTTTTTCTGATTCTGTCTGAAGAAGAGCTCCATCAGCTTTCTGCTAGCAGGTTCAATATTTAATTTGCCCTGTTGCTTCACTTAGTTTCTGTTTCTATAACTTTGTATGATTCATATTAACATGAACCAATCTCCTTTCATCAGTGTGACATCTACACTTAAGCATTTCATCTACTGTTCTGATACATTCCCTATTTTCCTCCTGAGATCCATTAAGGGACCCCCCCCCCCAATTAAGAACCACAGCTGAGGCACAGGAAGTTTTTAACAAGCTGGAAATAATTGATTAGCTTTGACACTTCATTCAGAATACGGATTTGATCCAATTAAATGTCACGTTTTGTGTACTACAGGGTGACTAAAAGGAATAATCAATGTCTATTTCCATGGCAAGCATTTCCTAGAATTTTTTTCCTGGTGTAGAAAAAGATTAGCAGGCTGCAGCCCCAGCCAACGATGCAGAAAACACGGACGTCCAATCAGCAGTTTTTTGAACTGATCTTTGGAATGGGATGACCTCTTCTTGACCACATTTCCCTCTTTGGTATTTATGAGATGAAGGGGGCTGCTACCCCTAGACCTTGAAGTCTGGCTGATGTAATGATCTGTCATTTGGTATTCCTCATTGTAATGCTGACCTTTGCTATGGGCTAATTAAAGCTGGGGAGAGAAGCGACGTTGGAGGAAAGAGAAGATGAGGCAGATGAGGGCATGAGGAGGTTGGAACATCTGGCTGTTGGTGATAGGCAATTAGAGCATCCAATTGATCCTTTTGTCTGCATCTGGCCTCGGCAGGGTCGGACTTCAGGACACCAGACTCCTGCCTGTCCAGTAAGTGGATTGGTAATTCAGATCAGGCAACATTTGACTTCCAGAGCAGCAAATGAGAATCAGGGGAGACAGAATTGGGCATGCAATCAAAGTCAGATAGAGAGCTCAAGAGCCGAAGAATCAGAAGCCAGGAAGATGGGTCTTGCAGATGACCCATTGATTGAGCATTCATCCTGAGTTGCTTGCACAAAGCTAATGCACAGGTTAGACCAGGGGCTGGCAAACTAAGGGCCGCGGGCCGGATCAGGCCCAATTGCCTTCAGGATACGGCCCAGAGACTGTCTGTGGATCAGCTTGGGGATTCTGTTTGTTCGGGCTGCGCCATTTCCCCCCTGTGCCATTCCATCCCCCCCTCCCTCACACACACCATGGCGGCACCTCCTCCCTCCCTCCTCCTGGCTTCTCCCTGCCCTGCCTAGAGGAGGAAGGGGGCTGGGCTGAGCTGACTGAGCCAGCCCTTTCACACCGCTCATCTTCCCTCTGCCGCCAGCCTGGTGCTCCTGTGGGCCAGAGAGTGGAGCGGACAAGCTTGCTCTGCCTACCCACGAGAAGCAGCAGAAGTGGTGGCGGTGGTGGTGCCAGCCCCTGGGAAGGTAAGTGCAGCAGCTGGGGCTGGGGGCTGGGGAGGAGGACTACTTGCCCCCCCCGCCTC
Source organism: Podarcis pityusensis (assembly GCF_964106645.2). Taxonomy (NCBI): domain Eukaryota; kingdom Metazoa; phylum Chordata; class Lepidosauria; order Squamata; family Lacertidae; genus Podarcis; species Podarcis pityusensis. Next base: position 23,931,688 of record NC_138033.1, on the reverse strand, counting down.
TTCTTCCAGCTCTCCCCCCGGTGCCGCTTCTCTGGCCTGCCACAAGGTCTGAGGGACAGTGGACTGGCCCGCAGCTAAAAAAAATTGCCGACCCCTGGGTTAGACTATAGCTGGCCTCTATTGCTAATTCTTTCTGATTTGTTTGTGCGCTGGTTATATGACAATGAGCAGTTATCCTTCTGAATTCTTCCTGATTTGCTTCCATGGTACTTACTGCAAGAGTCTTCCCATTAATCATTCCTTCACCCCACACTTTTCAGCACGTTTCCCCATCGTTTCCCTCAATGTATAAAGTCTGTTTAAAAAATAAATAAACGGAAAGGGTGATGGACTGCTTTAATGCACATTCACTGCACAGATCTGCATTTCCAGATATGTGCTCGGACATGCCCCACAAAATACTGTCAGGAGACAAGCAGAGTCCTCATGCCAGAGGCAGGTTGCTTGAACAGAGGTGCAAGTCCCAAGGCTTTATAAGGACTGTTGTGCTGGGATTTTGGCGCTGACGGGGTGCTCAGCTGACTGGATTGTCAAGGTGCCTAGAAGCACTCATCTCGCTCTGCCAGACATGCAAAAGAAACAGATTTGTTTGTGGCATACAAAGAGAGAAGCTGCAGCCGGGCTGGGTAACTATTTTTCTGTCAAAGGCTGCGTTCAGCTGGGGGTAGTCTGCAGGTTTGTGTGCTGGCAATGGGTGAGACTGGAGTCAAAAGAGGACAGGGTTGGAACCAAGTGCTGGAACCAAAGGATTGGTTCAGAACAGTATTGCCTCTAAATGTGGAGGTAGAACCCACAATTGTGGCTAGCAGAGTGAGTGGGGCCCCCTCATTTTCTCTCTCTTTATGCTGCCCCCGCTTCCTCAAGTTTCTTCCTCCTTGCCACCCTCATAAAAGTAGGCAAAAGGCTGCAGGAGCTGGCCTACTAGAGGTGGATTTAGGAGAGCACAGCCGGTTCAGTTCCACTGGCCGTAGAGCCGTAGAGGGCACTGCAACTATGCTGTAGAATGGAAAGTGAGAGGCGGTGGGGTGTGTGAGTGAATTTTGAGCTTTTGAAGGCGGTGGAACAACCAATAGGGCATCTTCCGCTGATCTTAGCACTTGAGAAGGTCTGTAAGGAAGGAGGTGTTTGGGGCCTGAGTCATGTAGGGTTTTAAACATGAAATATACTCGGAGTTGAGTGTGAAATTCATGCTTTTTATTCAGCTCGTAGTAGCAATGAATGAAACTTTCCCCAAAATGTCTAGCTATATATACATTATTTACACAATTGGCCCTGCGTGATTGGCTAATTCCAGGCTGCTCCTGTAGGCCAATCAGATTGCTGATTCACTTCCTCCAGGAGCCTGATTGGCTGCTCCTGCAGGCCAATCAGGTTGCTGATTCACTTCCACCTGGAGCTGGATTGGGTGGCTCCTGTGGACCAATCAGACTGCTGCATTCTGGATCCTATTGTTCTAGGATTCAGCTCAGTACATAACAAAACACTAATGTGAGCACCTTTCAATTGGGCCCAGAAACAAACAGGAAGCTGGTGCAAATGTTTTAAAACAGTGATTAGCATATGAGACCTGAAGGGAACCCTAGCCAACAATCTGGCGTCTGCATTTTGGACCAATTGAAGTTTCTGAGATGTCTTCAAGGGCAGTTCCACGTAGAGTGGATTACAACAATCCAATCTGGAAGTTACTAGAGCATGTGGCCAAGTCATCTCTATTCAGCAATTACCGTATTTTTCGCTCTATAAGAAGCACCAGACGACAAGATGCACCTAGTTTTTGGAGGAGGAAAACAAGAAAAAAAATATTCTGAATCTCAGAAGCCAGAACAGCAAGAGGGATCACTGTGCAGTGAAAGCAGCAATCCCTCTTGCTGTTCTGGCTTCTGGGATAGCTGCACAGCCTGCATTCACTCCATAAGAAGCACACACATTTCCCCTTACTTTTTAGGAGGGAAAAAATGAGTCTTATAGAGCAAAAAATACGGTATATATATTTTTATTAACCAGAGGGTGGGTTTTTTGCCCCTAATCTTGTTGCAAATGGATGAGAAGAATTTGTCCAGAGAAGCATAGGAGTGTCTTTTTTGGGGGGGGGGGAGAAATGTATTTTTTTAAAAAATATATGGGGATTAAAGCCTCCCCCCAGAATTTAGAAGTGGATAGCTGGGGGTGGGGGGTGGGGAGAATGCTGCTGGTGGTGGAGGAAGTCAATCAGTAACAATACTGGGGAACAGCAGGACCTTGTCTTTGCGAATGCTGATGGCTTTGTTGATGCCCAGATGATTTTCAGTTTCGCCTTCAGGAACAGAGAGGAAATTATTTCAGCCCTCATCCACCAGCAGGAGTCTTAACGGGTCCCCCCCCCCTCTATTTAACTCATAGATGCTATAAAACTGGAAAGCGCAACATGGAACAGACCGTTGACAATAGAGGACCAATAAATAATCCCTATGAAATTAATTCAGAGCATTTTATTTTCCAGAAAGGGGTGATGATGCATGAGTATGGTGGAAAACCAATTATAAAATGGAAAGATTGATGAGTTGCAGGAGTATAGGAATTCCATTCAGTTTGGATTGTCTTCTGCAGCTCAAGCCACTAAGGCTAAGATCCTGTGTGTTTACAAGGAAGTAGGGATTGGGGGTAGGGGTGGAATTCGATCCAGCACGCGTATAAAGGCAAATTTACTGGTTTTGTACTTTCTGAAACAAAGCACAAACTGAATCACAGCCTAACCTAGGCTAGGGACAGGGAACAAAATTTAGTTCAGTTCAAATTTTAATGCATACCTACTAAGTTTGTAAGGTCCATATAGTTAAAGCTATGGTTTTCCCAGTAGTGATGTATGGAAGTGAGAGCTGGACCATAAAGGTGGCTGATCGCCGAAGAATTGATGTTTTTGAATTATGGTGCTGGAGGAGACTCTTGAGAGTCCCATGGACTGCAAGAAGATCAAACCTATCCATTCTGAAGGAAATCAGCCCTGAGTGCTCACTAGAAGGACAGATCCTGAAGCTGAGGCTCCAATACTTTGGCCACCTCATGAGAAGAGAAGACTCCCTGGAAAAGACCCTGATGTTGGGAAAGGTGGAGGGCACAAGGAGAAGGGGACGACAGAGGACAAGATGGTTGGACAGTGTTCTCGAAGCTACCAGCATGAGTTTGACCAAACTGTGGGAGGCAGTGGAAGACAGGAGTGCCTGGTGTGCTCTGGTCCATGGGGTCATGAAGAATCGGACACGACTAAGCGACTAAACAACAACAACAACTAAGTTTGCTCATTCTGATGCAATATGCAAACTAAAACACAGTTAATCCTTTAAATTTGCATATCCTGAATTTCGTGGTGCAGTTCTTCAATGAAATAATGTGTAGAAAAATGCAGTTATTAGTGGAAAGAGTGCACAGAAATGCATACTGGGTATATTGCTGAAAATAATACATAAAAATGCATTATATTTGGGAAAAGATAGTGTTTACCCAAATGTTTACATTACGGGAGATTAGCACTAAAATGCTGATGAATTTTAGGATTATTTTTTTAAAATGCAAACTGATGCAGCAACCTGGAGAATGGAATTAAGAGTGGGAAAATGACACACTGAAATTGATACATTCACCTACCCCTATGGACAACTCAGCAGCCGAGAGACACAAACACAACTAGCAAAAATGGTATTGTCAAACCAGGCAACTATGCACAATCTCTTTTATTTCCTAATTTGGAGCTATTGTCACTGTGGAAGCTGATGTCCAGATTTGCGTTAAAATTTTCCAGAAATAATGGATGTTGTAGAGATAAATGTATTCCCATACAGTGGAGAAATCCACACACCCCCTTTTTAAAACAGAACTTTATATCATAAACCATTCTGAAATTGAATGGCAGTGGGATCTTATCTCCAAAACTGAATTAGTGATAAGATCTAATACCTGAAGTTACAAATATGTATGACCTAGCCTGAAATAATTTCACCAGGGCAGAGCAGTTTGAACAAAAAGAGTTATCTCCTAGTACTGGGGTGTAAATCTTACAGGCATGGTCTGGTGTTTGAAAGGTGCTCTCTCAACAGCATCTCTAAATCAAACAAGGCAAGCTGCCAGCAAGGACACATCTGTCTTCAAGGTCTCTGCAAGCACCAGAGTCTTTTACTTCCCAACTCCTATTAGATGGAAAATTCTTTGTGGATATTTCTTCATGTATATAAAGCTGTCTTTGCACAGTCCCCATTGGAGGATTTGCTTCCCAATCCTCGATTGCTTAGTTCTGGAATTTCTTCACAGTAAATATTAAGTGGAATGCTAAGCCAAACCACGGCTTAGAGCAGATGTGTGAGTGTACGGGCTCCCAAAGAAGAGATCATAGCTGTTCTGTCCTCCTGTTGCTGCAAGCTAAGTTATGGCTTGGCTTAGTGCATCATTCTTGCTCCAGGCAAACCACAAGCTGTAACCAGTGCTACTTTTCTAGAAAAAGAGGTGCAGGAACTCACCACGAACACCTCCCTTGTTCTCTTATAATGGCATTGGTGCCCACCTGAGAGGTGCCGGAATTGAGTTCCAGCAAGTTCCAGCTGAAAAAAGCCTTGGCTGTCACCAAGGTTTATTCTGAGTTTACCACACTTGTGTTGAATCTCATTTCAACTGTGGCAGTGGTGTAGCATGAGTTGCCAGTGCCCGGGGCTGTGCGGGAGGGAAACAGAGTACACATGCACATTCAACTGCTTAATAGGGTCCGCATCACCCAGGAGAGTGCAGCCGCAGAGATATAGAAAAGAAGAATCGTTCCGTTGTCTGGAGAGGTGAATTCCTGGTTTTCAAAGAATATCCATTTTCAATGGAGCCCAGTGACAGAAGCACGCAGCTATATTGAGGCAGTGCCAGGTGTTGTAATTTTGCACCCTGTAACACTTTTGGGCCTTGTGCCCCCTGACACTACGTCACTGAGAAAGCATCCTTGACCACCACAGGGGCAGCTGGGCAACTTGAGGAGTACAGAGCAGCATACCCAGCCCTGTCCTCCAACTCCTCAGTGCCTATTCCTGATCCCCTGAGGCAGCTGCCTCCTTCTACCTAATGATAGGGCTGGCCCTATCCTTCCTGCTCCAGCAGCCCTTTTGCTGCACCTTGCTCCACCCCAATTCTCCTCCATCTGTGTCCTTTATCTTGGTAGGTGCAGATCTGAATCATGATGATGCCAGATGAGCATACATCCATCTATCTATATGCATGTGCCAGTGTTGTGGCTCACCAAACAACGACACTTTTGAAATAAAGATGAAAGCTCTTCATAAATAGTAATTAACTTTGCACACAGAAAGAACGGGGTAGCCGATATAGATGGGAGAACATCTGGGCCGCGTTCACAGCTCTGATTCACTTTGTTGGAAACTGCCTCTGAGGATACAAGAGAGCTTGGGTTATTCAGGGGGAAATCATGTTTTTACAGTTGGGGAGGTGTTATATGGATCAGTCAGAAAATGTTTGACATGCTCCAGAAGGTCTCTCATTCTCTGTCCGTCTGTCTCTGGAGAGCTAGCTATCTGTTCATGACATATACCCTGTGCCTCAGTTGGCCCACGCAGTAGGTGGTCAGGTTAGTAATGGGGAATTTTAAATAGCTTTGTATGTCACCAACGCTCTGTCACATTTGCAATTCCTTCCATTCTGTTTCCAGTTCTTCTTTTCAACGTGCTGGTTTTAGAAGCCCCAAGTCTCCAGTATCGGACAGAGTTTGCCACTGAATTATGGATTGGGGGGGGGGGGATTCAATTGAAGTGTCATCCACACTTCCTCTTATCCCACTGCTCCCCCCCCCAGGGAAAACCTCTTTTTAGTGCTCAATCGGACTGAACAGATGGGGCTTTGGTCTAATCCAACAGGATCACTCCTGTCTTCTATGTTCTCCCATGTTTTTAAAATGCATTCCATTGGGTGTTCCTATTTTTGTGCCAAGTTTCCCCTTGCTGGATTTTATGCTGGTTTTTAATTGTCTGAGCTGCTGCAATTCATGCTGATTTCATTGGTGGTGGTGGTTTTTTTGGGTAGGAGGGTGCGTTGGTGGGATTTTAGGGCTTCATTTTGTTCCGCATTCAGTGACTGCATCGCGAATTGTCTTCTGTATTTTATTGCTTCTGCGAGTCACCCAGAGAATTTGGTTCAAAGGGCAGCATGTAGGAACAATGGAATGAATGCTTTTTGCGGGATTATTGCCCATGGCCTCACTCAAAGAATTCTGGGACTGGTAGTTTGTTGAGGGTCCTGACAGTTGTTAGGACACCCCTGTTTCCAACAAAGAGTGACAATTTCCAGGGTTGTTTAACAGCCAATCCCTTTTCCCAGGGAACTCTGGGAACTGTAGTTCTCTGAGGCGAATGGTGTCTCCTAAGGACTCTCAGCACCCTTAGAGTACTACAGCTCCCAGGATTCTTTGGGGGAAGCCATGGCTGATTAAATGTGTAGTGCAGATGGGGCTTATGTTAGGACCATTAATTTCAATGGGTCTACTCTGAGTAAAAGTTAGTTGGCTACAAATAATAATTCATTATTTATACCCCGCCCATCTGGCTGGGTTTCCCCAGCCACTCTGGGCGGCTCCCAGCAGAATATTAAAAACACGATAAAACACCAAACATTAAAAACTTCCCTAAACAGGGCTGCCTTCAGATGTCTTCTAAACGTCTGGTAGTTTTAAATTTTCTTGACATCTGACGGGAGGGCATTCCACAGGGCAGGTGCCACTACTGAGAAGGCCCTCTGCCTGGTTCCTTGTAACCTTGCTTCTCGCAGGGAGGGAACTGCCAGAAGGACCTCAGAACTGGACCTCAGTGTCCGGGCAGAACAATGGGGGTGGAGACCCTTTGTCGGGTATAAGTCATCAGCTTGGGGGATACTTTGGGATGTGAAGTTGTTGGATGTTTTTATTGGACTTATTGGTGAGCTTTAAGTTCACTTCGCTTTTGATGAATGTTAAATGAATGCTGACGTTCGACTTTCTTTTTAAATGCTTTTTTATGTTGGCAGAGATATTGTACTTTTTATTTTTATTTTTGTTTATTTATTTAACGTGAACCTGTTTGAGCACAGATGCATTTGCGGAAAACTCTCTGTGTAAATACACAGGCGAGGCCTACGAAGCAGGTGATCCTGACGGGAGGCGTATCTTTCCCCAGAGCCGCTTGGTTTAATCTCATTGTATGTTTTTCACTGCCAATGCTGCCCCCCTACGGGGGTGCCTTTTCAGATGCTTCCAAAGGCAAGTACATCGCCAATTAGTATCCCTGCAGGGCAGCAATGGGTTTGATTTGTGCCAGAGGGTCGATGGAGATGTTCCCTCGCCCTTTCATTTCTGACTGTGTGATCCTGGCCAACTTAGTGGAGCTGGCAGAGTGGAGAGAGGCTTCATAATTAGCAAGAGATACTCTGGCAAACTGCTCTTCTGGAAAAGATTTCTCACAAGTTGAAAGTAGCTAGAGGCCATACTGCAAGTGACTGCCCTTTTTATTTCCTTTTGGCAACATGATGTGACATTGTGCTTAAGCCAGGATGTGGATTTTGTGAAAGTTGTTGTTGGCCTCCGTCTGTCTTGAGAGATGTTATAGGGGAAAAAACTGCTCCTTTTTTTTGTTATGGGGTATCCAAGAGCCCATATAGAGTCCTTAAGTGGGTTCCCTATCGGTAGGAGAAAATAACAGAGGCCAACCAGAGAATATTGAGAAGCAAAGCAGCTAGTAAGACTGATCTTTATTAACTGTTGCAACAGGGTCTCCACTCATGACACACAGGAGGGAGAAGAGAACCCAGAATGATGGTACACAAGCCTTTACACAGACTTTTGAAATTGCCCACCCTGTAGCCCAAGACCACCCTCCTAAAACATCATACATACATCACAGAAGGAGGCGGTCTACAGCAGAAATCCTGTCTGCCAGGATATCTGATAAATAAATATTAACATCTTTTTTCAAATATTCCTTAAACTTCTTCCAGTCTTCTTCCACCATCTCTTCTCTCTGGTCTTGGAGTCTCCCGGTCAGTTTGGCAAGTTCCATATAGTCCATCATCTTCATCTGCCATTCTTCGATAGTTGGTAAATCTTGTTTCTTCCAATTCTTTGCTAGCAATATTCTCGCAGCTGTTGTGGCATACAGAAAAAAAGTAACATCCTTTAAATTGCTGATAGATTCTAAAGACAGAGGCGGATTCTCCCTATTATGTTGCCACTTGGACAGGAACACAGGTGTTTCTGTCCACCCCATCACAAGGGACAGTATTAAATAGAGGTGCTGGGCTTTATGTGTGTCACTCAACGTAGGACTACGTCAATCAGTGCTAGCATTTCTGCTTGCCCAATGGAATTGTCTCCCCTCTCCCCTGTGCTGTTCTGGGTGTTCTCCCCACCTTCCAAAGTGGTTTTGAGGGAGGTGCAAGGAGCATGCGATGGGAGGGGAGGCAAGGAAAGCCCCACTGAGTGAGCAGAACAGCAGAGTTGAAACCAGCCCAATGTATTCACATTATCTTTTGAAGAGTCCACAAGAGTCAAGTATCCCTCCAGACAGCCTATTCCCCGTTTGGCCCTCAAGAATAAAATCTCCGTTAAGACTCGCCGGCTGCCTTGATTTGGATCCTCATAAGACAGCTCAATAACTTAGCATCTTCTATGTTATATCCGCGCTGCCTCTTTTAATAAAATTGTATATTAGTGCTTTCTGTTTTAATAAATCAGCTTTGTTAGTTTCATAGCATCTTCGCGGCTGGTGATTCATTACAGCTTTGCTTTGCTTCTTCTCAGGATCTCTTGGACTCCGTGGGCAATTCCACATTAGACATTTATGGTGCATTTGCTGTGCCCCAGCCACACACTCTTGAGGGGTGGGTGGGCATCGTGCTTGTGTTGTATGTAGCCTAATCCCACCTTGTTAAGGCAGATTTTCCCTTATCGGGGTTGGGGGGGGGGAAGAGGATGGACAAGACTGGTATAGCAAAAATAGTAGCTGTTTCAAAGCTATTGGGACAAATGCAAGATTATGATACACAAGATACCTCAAGCCTTATTGTGTATGTCCCAGGTCCATCACTGAGCTAAATCTAGGGGAGCACTATCTGTGGTCCACCATGGACCAGAAGTGCAGCTTACATCAGTGGGGGAGTCATCCCTTCAATGCTTATTCTCATTTAGCTTTTTTTGCTTATTATCACACCACTGCCCATGTATACCAATCGGAGTGAATGGTCAATAAAGACAGGATATAATCTTGCCTCTTCGTAAGCTTTGTGCAAGCAAATCAGGATGAACACTCAATAAACCTGGAGGGGTGTTTTCAGAAGGGGAAATGAGCTGGCTTAGCCTTGCGCAACCCAGGAAGGCAGGAGAAATTATATGAGTAGCTTTCCCTCTTTCTTTTCGCCCTCCAGAGCAGTTTGATGCCTATCTCAGTTGTCTGCGAATGGCCAGATTGCTGAAAGCCTAAACAGGTTTGAACCCTCCTGCTGAGACCTGGCCGAGGGCAATGCTTGCTTGTGTGCCTGCTTGCCTGCCTTGAGCTCTCAGCAATTTGGCCATCCTACAGGAAGCGGGGAAACCAAAACTTTGCCAGAGGGCTATAATGTCAGAGCAGGCATGGAAAGGCTGGAGGGCCAGCTGGGAAACTAGCCTCAATGGTTGCCCTAGCAAGCCAGCTGTCAGATTTCTAGCTGTTTATTATCTCCTCACATGCAATAGGAAGCAAAACCGATCCCAGGGGCATGAAAACAGGCAGGATGACATGGTGGCTGTGTACATTCCCCGCGGAGTTTAAAAGGGCTGGGGGATAGAGCTACAGCAGTATGCAAAAGACAGACACTCTCCTAGACCTTTAACTCCAAATGGCAGGAAAGAGTCATAAAGCCAAACTCTCAGGCAAGGCCAGTATAACCTCTGTCTGTAAGAGTCCTATGGACAGGGCTGGCCTGTCCATGAGGCTGACTGAGCCCCACCCTCCAAAGCCATCACTCTGTTGTTGTTTAGTCATTTAGTCGTGTCCGACTCTTCATGACCCCCTGGACCAGAGCACGCCAGGCACTCCTGTCTTCCACTGCCTCCCGCAGTTTGGTCTAACTCATGCTGGTAGCTTCGAGAACACTGTCCAACCATCTCGTAGAATGGGGAAAATTTATAATTTATCTTGGAGACCACTGTAAGCAGATGAAAACATTAACAGGATTGCAATAACACTCGTAATGTGGTAAGTACTATGGAGATAATGGATTTATATAAAATATGGACTATTGAAAAAGATGCAGTAGAAAAGGTTTAATCATAGGACCCACGGTGGAGAAGGTGGGAAGTCCAGAGATTCAGAGGAATCTCCAAATGTGGATATGGATGGTTGTATTGTTATGATTTTATACTTTTGCTAGACTACAACTCTCATTGGAGGTGGATTTAGGGCAGTGCAAGCGGTTCTGGAGAGCCAGTGTGGTGTAGTGGTTAAGAGCGGTAGTCTCATAATCTGGGGAACCGGGTTCGCGTCTCCGCTCCTCCACATGCAGCTGCTGGGTGACCTTGGGTCAGTCACACTTCTTTGAAGTCTCTCAGCCTCACTCACCTCACAGAGTGTTTATTGTGGGGGAGGAAGGGAAAGGAGAATGTTAGCCGCTTTGAGACTCCTTAAAGGGAGTGAAAGGCGGGATATCAAATCCAAACTACTACTACTACTACTCCTCCTCCTCCTCTTCTTCTTCTTCTTCTTCTTCTTCTTCTTCTTCTTCTTCTTCTTCTTCTTCTTCTTCTGCCACACTGGGTGCCAAGTGTAGGGGGTGCTGCAGGGTGCCACAACTAGAACATAGTGAATTGAGCAGAAGGGAAGGTGAGAGGTGGCAGAGGCATTGAATTTAGGACTTATTTTGTTGTTGTTTAGTCGTTTAGTCATGTCCAACTCTTCGTGACCCCATGGACCAGAGCATGCCAGGCACTCCTGTCTTCCACTGCCTTACACAGATTGGTCAAACTCATGCTGGTAGCTTCGAGAACACTGTCCAACCATCTCGTCCTCTGTCGTCCCCTTCTCCTTGTGCCCTCCATCTTTCCCAACATCAGGGTCTTTTCCAGGGAGTCTTCTCTTCTCATGAGGTGGCCAAAGTATTGGAGCCTCAGCTTCAGGATCTGTCCTTCCAATGAGCACTCAGGGCTGATTTCCTTAAGAATGGATAGGTTTGATCTTCTTGCAGTCCATGGGACTCTCAAGAGTCTCCTTCAGCACCATCGCTCTAGGTAAAGGTAAATGACCCCTGGACAGTTAAGTCCAGTCAAAGGTGACTATGGGGTTGTGGCGCTCTTCTCGCTTTACTGGCCGAGGGAGCCAATGTTTGACCACAGACAGTTTTCCTGGTCATGTGGCCAGCATGACTAAACTGCTTCTGACGCAAGGGGACACCGTGACGGAAACCAGAGCGCACGGAAATGCCGTTTACCTTCCACCCACAGCAGTACCAATTATCTACTTGCACTTGGACATGCTTCCGAACGGCTAGGTTGGCAGGAGCTGGGACAGAGCAATGGGAGCTCACTCCGTCGCCGGGATTTGAACAGCCGCATTGCTCTACCACTGAGTTGCAGCGCTTCCCCACCCCAACCTCCTCTTCACTGGAGGGTAGCAGATCAGCTCTGCCTTCCAGCACCTCGCTGCAGCTTGCGCACAACTCCTCCTGACGCTGATTCACTGCACCCTGTGACAAACACTGCAATGCGGCAGCGATAGTATGCAACACATGCACCTGTGCGATGCCAGATTCAGCTGCCTTCCTCTCTGCTTGCCAGCTTACCCCGGGGCCTTTTGCAATGGTGCTGGAGAAAATGTCACTCAGTAAAATGTACAGCCCAAACCAGCAACAAGAGGCCATTACTGCCACTGGGGCAGGAGGAGGCAATTGCTGGGGGCAGGGGAGAGGGGCCCAGGGTGAACATTGGAAGCTGCCTTATGCTGAGATCATCTACCACAATATTGCCCACACTAATTAGCAGTAACTCTCTCTCCCCTAAGTCTTCTCCCTGACCCCAAGTCCTACCCAGAGATACCAGGGGTTGAACTTTCCACATGGAAAGCATTTGCTCCACCACTGGACCGCCGCCATTTCCTGATGGCCACTTCACTCTGCCTCATGGTAGGGCTGGCCCCCCACTGGGCACTTTTTTTATTGATTTAAGATAGCTTCTGGTGGAGATCTACTGAGATCTGCCCCATAACCTTTCCTTAGGGAGGGAGTCTTTAACCTAGGAGATACACTGTCCACCTGCAGCTCTTGGAAGATCTAAGGACTCTGCCTATTTCTTGTTCCTGAGATGCCCCTCTCTATACCAAGGTCCCCTTTCTAATGAGACAGCCATCTGGCCTCTGTCAGTTACGCAGTGGGTCCCACTCTGAAGGGCTACACCAAAGCAAATTAACAGAGTTGTTGAGACAAGAGTAAAAAGCGAACATCTTTGATTTCCTCAAGATGAGGAAAATTGATTGCTGGGTTATTGTTCTCTGCCCCCTCCACACACCTGCCTTTCACTTTTAAGCACTTGACCTTTTCAAAGTGGAAATAACCTTCATGTTTGGTTTCTCCTTCTTTTTTTTTTTTTAAAAAAAACAGTTCCTTTCCATGTCAACTGATTCTGTTAGAAAACAAAGAAAAGGAAAAAGAGAGAGGGGGTGGGAGATTAAGTGGCTTGTAGAAATCAGATGCTTTTAAGGACCATTCATGCAGGATGTCTACCATGTTTTGAAGGCAGTGGTGGCTTGTGCCCATTGGGACCAGTAGGGTCAGAAGGCAGGGAAGGCAACAGTAGGTGGCGCCAGAGCCAATGACAGGCCAACTAATTAGCCAACTAATTCCAGTTTTGCCCCCATTCTCTTTTCTGTTGAGTTTTACAAAGGCAAGCTGGGGCTGGCTGGAGGGAGATGGAAGTTGGTGAGGCAGTGATCCACTTATCCTAATGGGGTAGCCTCCACTGGTCCAAAGTACAGAAGCAAGAGTGGCTTTTAAAGTGAACAGAGAGGAGAATATTCCTTTCATGCAGAATGGACAAGGATGGAAGTGTGCAAGAACTGAGCATCTTGACTGCTGCTCAACAACCAGGCTTGCCTGAATGTGGAAACAGCTTGAATTCCTTGGATTCTCCCTCAAAAGAAAAGAAAGGACAGAGGAAATGCAAAATTGTGACAATTTGTCATAATTTTACTGCAAATCTTTCCTTATACATTTCTTTGTATGCAATTTGACCTGACGTACACATTTTGTACAACCAAATATAATACATTTTATAGGTTCTTTTCTCTGTATATTTCTATTCACACTTTCCTATTTTTTTTTTCATTTTTGTATGCATTATTTGGTTCGAGGAGAGCATCACAAGATCTGGAGAAGCACAAATTTCAAATGGTAGCTGCGCTTCAGTTCACATGTTGCTTTCAAAACTGCAAATTAGATTTGAGTTGGAAATACTTGACTGAACAGAATTTCTCCTCCATCCCTGCATGATATTATATTTTCCTGTCCAGCACTTTGATGGAAAGTGTTGTTTGACGCAGCCTCGTAAACCCAAAATGAGCAGGGCCTTCATCTCCCTGCTGATGAAGTCGCTCAGCAGCTTCACTTGCTCCTTAATCTTGTATCAACAACAATGCCAAAGAAACTCTCTTGGGAGAATCCTCCAAGGCAAGAAGAGCGATCAATAACATCTTGCCGGAATAGGAACGCTTATGAAATAGGACTTGATGCCTGATTCGTTATTCAAGTCAGGGCTGTTTCAACCATTATACAACTACATGAAATGTATTTCCTTGGAGGAAAAGACTGGGAAGCTGTGGTGATGAGCGTAAGCATAGATATAACGCTGTTGCAGCAAGAGTAGACATGAACTGAGGAGGGCTGGCTAGTCATCGCAACCTCTTAGCTCAGTGGTTCCTTCACTTCCACCTCCACTCCCACCCCACATATCACTTGAAAATTGCTGAGAGTCTTGGCAGACCACTTAATTACATTTCTGTTTGTTGCAGCAATTGCCAGGCTCTATGCTAGATGCTCTATGATTTTTAATTTCTTTATTGTCTTTATATTCCCACCTTTTTCTTCAAAGGTTTCTGGGTAGTGTGCATGGTTCTCCCATTCCTCATTTTAATAATAATAAATTTTATTTATACCCCGCCCTCCCCAGCCAGAGTTGGGCTCAGGGCAGCTAACACCAATGAAATCACAGTAAAAACATAAAAGGGGGAAAAGGGGGGGGGGAGAGAGAAAAGAAAAAAACCAATTTAAAATACAGGTTAAAATGCAATTTAAAATGCAGCCTCATTTTAAAATAGCTGATAAATCAAAACCATAAGGGCAGGGAAACATAAGGGTCAGACCGAGTCCAAACCAAAGGCCAGGCGGAACAGCTCTGTCTTGCAGGCCCTGTGGAAAGATGTCAAGTCCCGCAGGGCCCTAGTCTCTTGTGACAGAGTGTTCCACCACGTTTATCCCCACAACAACCCTGTGAGGTAGGTCAAGCTGGGGGGGGGGGCTGCAACTAGCCCAAGGTCACCCAGTGAGTTTTGTGACTAAATGAGGATTTGAATCCCAGCCTCCCAGGTTTTAGTCTGACACTTGAGCCACTCCGGTACACTAGCTCTCAACTGTATCCTTATTGCTTCTTTTATTTGTTATAGATTGTATTTTACCGTGTTACAACTTGAGATTCATAGAATTCAAACCATAGTACAGTAAAATACAATATAAGGAATAGAAGAGGCAATAAAAATGCAACTAACAATCCACTGATGTGATTTTTCAGTCCACAGACATGACATGGACCAAGTGAAGGAGGCTTGTGGACCACAGTCTGGGAATTCTCACCTTAGCTCTCTCACACACAGTGAAACAGAGGCAAACTGGACATCCTCAGCACAAGGAAGGGCATTCCACAAATAGAAAGCCACCACTGAGAAGGTCTTGTCACAGATCACCACCAACAGGGCAGCCCCTGGCAAAGCCACCACCAATAGGGCCTCCTCTGTTGAGCACAGGGCCCAAGATGGTTGACATTGCAGAATGCACTCTTTTAGGTATGCATTTTTCAAAATATATATTATATACACATATTTTACAAAACATTTCATTTCCTATGCATTTAAACACCCACCCACACTCACACACTTATTGCCAACTCAATTATACTCTGAGCAGACTCCTTGGGTTGCATCCAGTTGCGTTCTGCTGCTGCAATGGGACTTCCAGTTCTTCCCCTTCCCATGCCCCTCAAATCTACTTTGGAGGGTTCCCCAATACTCTGGAGCTGATTTTGGGGGTGTTCTTGGGGCTAAAGGGAAAATGAGAGGAAGTCCCATTGCAACCACAGAAGTCCGTTCCACTCGCGAAGCTGCAACATTGGAATGAATGTGCCTAAATGAGTTACATGCACTCATCTCAGTGAGTCCACATGGAGTCTGACTAACATTAGATACCACCCATACTTTTATTTATATGCAATTTTGGTATGATTTTGTGCCAAGAGTTGCATTGCAGAATTCAAAAGATAATGGTGTTTCTGATCCACGTTTTAGTCTACAGAGTCAACACAATTCAATTGGAAAAACGGACGGAGCAAAATCCTTGATCACCCCAATGGCTTCAAGGAGAAAAGAACAAATGAGCGAGAGTTTGGCGTGTCTGTTTCCATCACTTCATTAACTAACTAACTAACTAACTAACTAACTCAGTCAGTCAGTCAGTCAGTCAGTCAGTCAGTCAGTCACTCACTCACTCACTCACTCACTCACTTTGCCTTCTTTTGTTGTTGTCAATCATGGTCAGATATTCACTGCAAAATACTCAGTTTTGAGGGTCAAATAGACATTGCAATTTCCAGGATCTAAATTGGCCAGATGGCCAAACATCCCCATTCCAAAAAGCAGCAGGGATAGGAAAGATCACACTTAATTTCTGAAATGTCTGCCAGTTTAGGAGTCTCAGCTGGCTTGATGGACTTATGAGAAATGGCTGTGTCGTCCTTTCCCTCTCCATGTGGTCACAGCTTGAAATGTTTGAGTCGGGTGCCTGAGCACCTTGTAACAGTAGTTACAGGGTTGGGAAACCAAGGGTCAAATGTGGCCTCTTTCTTGATGGCCTGTGGAACTCGCTACAGAACACAAGTCCTGTTGAGCCA
Organism: Podarcis pityusensis; assembly: GCF_964106645.2. NCBI lineage: Eukaryota > Metazoa > Chordata > Lepidosauria > Squamata > Lacertidae > Podarcis > Podarcis pityusensis. The sequence goes on along the minus strand of NC_138033.1, from coordinate 23,915,526 downwards.
CACCTCTATAGAAATCCACTGGACTAATATTACTGGAAGATCTATTTTAAAATGAATATACAGTGATACCTCTAGTTGCGGACATGATCTGTTCTGGGGTGCCGTTCGCACCCCAAAAAGTCCACAACTAGAGCGGCGCTTCTGCGCAAGCGCAGAGTGTGATAGAGCGCTTCTGCGCATTCACAAAGTGTGTAGAATGCTTCTGCGCACACATGCACGGCGAAACCCGGAAGGATACACTTCCGGATTTGCTGTGTTCACAAGCTGAAAAGACGCAACATGAACCTAACGCAACATGAGGTGTGACTGTACTGGACCAGTATGGGTGTAAGAAGGCCTTGGCTTCCATCCTGCCCTGTGTTTGTAGCATGAAGTGCTGTTTCCATTCTGTTGCAGTTTGACTTCTGACGAAAACTATGCTATTCCTCTCCCTTTCCACTGTGGCAGACCTTTATGTAATTCATTCCATTATTCTGTGACCTTCATTTCAGCGCAAGCGCCACTCATTCCAATCAAAGGAACCATAATGCAAATTGAGGAGGGCTGGAGTAATAAATTATAATTTATGGATTGATGATAGCAACAGCAAGCAATGAATGTGTTCATTGGATCGATTTCTGTTCCAGAAATGGGGCACATTATTTATTTATTTGTTTATTGACTTTATATCCTGCCCTTCCTCTCAAAGGAGCCCAGAGCGGCAAAGAGATCCAGAATTTAAAAATGAAAGAAAAGCATGAACAAACACTTAAAACATTCTAAAACCAATTGGAGTTTAAAACATCCTTCCATCCGATGATCTCAGGTTTGCCAGGAACATGTTCTTCAGTCACCAAACACTTGGGTGAACAGGAATGTTTTAAAGTCCTCCTGAAAGTTAATGACAGGTGTATCTCACTGCTGTGTGAATGCAGACTCAGTCAGACCATTGGTTCATCTAGACTGGTATTGTATACTCTGACTGGCAGTGACTCTCCAGGGGTTCAGATGGGGGACATTCCCAGCCCAGCCTGGAAATGCCAGGGATTGAACCATTAAACTTCTGCATGCTGACCTCAAATAGCCTCAGGGTCATGCTGATCTCAGATTCATAAATCAGTTCTTTTAGGTATAGTGGTTCCAAGCCACACAAGGCTTTAAATTTCAAAGCTGGCACTTTGAATTGAGCCCAGAAGCAAATTGGAAGCCAGTGCAGTCAGACCAGAATCAGCATTATATGTCCATGCCTTTTTGCACTTGCCATCAATCTAGCTGCTGTGTTTTGCAGCTGAGACTGATGGCAGTGTTGCTGCCCCCATGGTTGTGGCCACAGCCAAATAGGCACACAGAGGTCAATTGACCAGACCAGGGAGATGGGGAGGGGACAGATGACATTTTGCCAAGAAACCTGCTGAGCACCTCATTATGGTGTAAAAATTAACATAGAAAAAGTAGACCTGTGGTAGGATTATTTAGCAATGCAGTCCATGAGCAGCCTAGGCTATGCTAAGACAGATAGGGATTTAAGACCACTCTTTTTTTTATCCTGGAGGTAAAATACCACATATCCACCTTTAAAAGAAAACCAATTTGCAAACAGTCCCAGCTGTCAGACGAAAACTATCTAATTGTGTACATATTCATGTTAATCTAGAGGGAGTCTAATCTAGCAAGTAATTACCACCCTTAATGATTTGTCACTCATGTCATTGCCTGTTGCAAATAATAAACTTCATTTATTTTCCTCCTTGTCTTTACCCCGCCAACCCCAACCCCTGCTGCTCTCCCATGTTCTGAATTAATGATATGTGTCACTAGTTTTCATTTACTGAAGCTTTGTCAGAAACTCCCTTCCAGCCAGGTTGATTAAGGCAAATGGCTCAGAGGGAAATTGGGAAGAGCTGAGGGGCAGAATAGGAAATAGATTTCTAATAGAGAAGGCAGCACGATGGAGAGCAGCGGGAGAGGTTTGATGGTTACGGCTGGAGAATAGAGGGGGTGCATTTTCACAGAAGGAACAGTGTGAACCAAGATAAGAATATAAGAAGATACTGCTGGATCAGGATGATAGCTTAGGTACAGAGAATAAATTCAATTCAGTTTTCATTTAAATTTGTGCTTTCCCTCAAAATATGTGAACCCAAACACAGTCAGCCTTAGGAATCCATACTTCTCTGAATTTTGCAACGTTGTTCTCCAGCCAAGTGAGGTGTACAAAAATGTAAAAACTAGGGGAAAGTGTGCATATAAATACGTATTTTAGTATATAAACACATATGCTTATATTATATACATATACAGTATGCGTGTGTGTTGTTACATATATGCATGTGTGTGTGTGTGTGTGTGTGTGTGTGTGTATATATATACACACACACACACTGTGTGTATAAAAACACATTCTGTCCTGGAGCTACAGACATCCCATGGCTTCTGCCACAGGTCTAAATTGATGGCTTGCAGGGGGCATATGAAACTGGGACAAGGACTAAATGTAGCTCTGTGTCTTCAGATTGCCTACTCGCAATCTGGTCCAACATCCTATTTCACAGGGTGACAGACTGGGTGCTTCCTGGAAGTTCATAAGGAAAATCTGGTATCTTGCAACTCATTCAGTGGATACTGTCACAAGCTCCTGTACTTCGAAGTTTCCCACTGGCTTCAACCTTCCCTACTAACCTTCTCTGCTCTGTCAATGGCTACTACCCCTGATGGTTATGTCCAACCTTCACTGTCAAAGGCAGGCATAGGCAAACTCGGCCCTCCAGTTGTTTTGGGACTACAACTCCCATCATCCCTGACCACTGGTCCTGTTAGCTAGGGATGATGGGAGTTGTAGTCCCAAAACAGCTGGAGGGCCGAGTTTGCCTATGCCTGGTCAAAGGCAATGTCCTTCTGAATACCATTTTCTGGAAACCATGCAGTGGGTTGGTTGGGGGCGGGGAGAGTGCTGTTCCACTCAGGTCCTACTTGAGAATTTCCCATGGTCATCTGGTTAACCATCGTGAGAACAGGATGCTGGACAAGATGAGCCAGCAGTCTCTTCTTATGTTCTGTGGGGAGTAACAACTCTGTGTTAATGAGGCTGAGTTGGCAGCATTCTTCAGGCATAAGAAGAGCTGTCTAGAGCAGGTTATTGGTCCATCTAGTTCCTCAGCCTCTTCTCAGAAGCAGGGCCTGAGCCCAAGCCCAGGTTTCCAGCAACTGGTATTCAGAGCATACTGTCTCCGACAGTGGAGGGCCTCTGTGATTTTTTATTTTTTTATTTTTTTGCATCTGTTCAACAAGCAGGACTTCAGTTGGTGAAGCATTTCTCATGCAGGCACTAATGATGAGAAGGGCCCAGCCAGAGAATGTTGAGACACCAAAGAAGCTGGAATCCCTTGTGATCTTTTCACCCATTTTGTCTGCAGTTCACAATGGCAAAACAGTTCTTCTCCCCACTCTCATTAAGTCCTCCTTCGCATCCCCCACCTGGAAATATCTGGCAGCCAATTGCTTTTAATAAGATGTTTTCCTTTCACCAATTAAGTGGCAATTATTTCACCCCCAACTTTGTATGCACCCATCATTCTCGCTGTTTCTTACAACAGCTTCCGAAGTCGTCATGCGAGATACCAAGACAATGAGTCTGATTCATCAGCTGCGTTAATTTTAACTCTGCATTGTTTGATTCAGCTCTCTTCCCATTGTTCTTTTCAATCAAACACCACACGTACCAAAAATTGCAGCTGATTAACATATTAAACCACTTCCATTTATTCCGGCAGGTTGCTTTAATGTCCTGTTGTGGAAAGTGCTGTGATAGCAATAGTCCCCAGAAGAATCAAACCTAAGGTCAAAACCTTAGTTTTTAAAAAAATCACTAGTTCTTTTAAATAAAAATAAAAATACTTTCTGTAACTTAAATATTGAGTGCTTTCTGGAACTGGAGCAGCTTTTTGAAAAATTAGTGTGCAACACTTTGATACTGAAATGTAAAAGTTGAACTTTTTGGAATCTTTGAACCAAATTGATTGTTGCAGGTTCTGGGAAATGATATATAATGAACTGAAAAAAATGTTTAAAATAACTTTTCTAAAAAAGAAACCAGAAGCTTTTCTATTAGGAATTGTACATACCGATATTCCAAAGGAGCAGAAAAGACTTTTTATGTATGTGACGACAGCTGCACGGATGCTATTAGCCCAGAGATGGAAAGAAGATAAAGTCCCTACTAGAGAGGAATGGCAAACTAAACTGTTGGACTATGCCGAAATGGCAAAACTGACCAGAAAGCTCAAGAACCAAGAAGACCAAAACTTTAACAAAGAATGGGGAAAATTTATAATTTATCTTGGAGACCACTGTAAGCAGATGAAAACATTAACAGGATTGCAATAACACTCGTAATGTGGTAAGCACTATGGAGATAATGGATTTATATAAAATATGGACTATTGAAAAAGATGCAGTAGAAAAGGTTTAATCATAGGACCCACGGTGGAGAAGGTGGGAAGTCCAGAGATTCAGAGGAATCTCCAAATGTGGATGGTTGTATTGTTATGATTTTATACTTTTGCTAGACTACAACTCTCATTGGAGGTGGATTTAGGGCAGTGCAAGCGGTTCTGCCACACTGGGTGCCAAGTGTAGGGGGTGCTGCACAACTAGAACATAGTGAATTGAGCAGAAGGGAAGGTGAGAGGTGGCAGAGGCATTGAATTTAGGACTTATTTTGTTGTTGTTTAGTTGTTATGTCCGACTCTTTGTGACCCCATGGACCAGAGCATGCCAGGCACTCCTGTCTTCCACTGCCTCCCGCAGCTTGGTCAAACTCATGCTGGTAGCTTTGAGAACACTGTCCAATCATCTCGTCCTCTGTCGTCCCCTTCTCCTTGTGCCCTCCATCTTTCCCAACATCAGGGTCTTTTCCAGGGAGTCTTCTCTTCTCATGAGGTGGCCCAAGTGTTGGAGCCTCAACTTCAGGATCTGTCCTTCCAGTGAGCACTCAGGGCTGATTTCCTTCAGAATGGATAGGTTTGATCTTCTTGCAGTCCATGGGACTCTCAAGAGTCTCCTCCAGCACCATAATTCAAAAGCATCAATTCTTCAGCGATCAGCCTTCTTTATGATCCAGTTCTCACTTCCATACATCACTACTGGGAAAACCATAGCTTTAACTATACGGGCCTTTGTTGGCAAGGTGATCATTCAAAAGACCAGAGTCTGCCCATGGTCTCATCTTCTCTGACCTTTGGTCATGCTGGGAGTGGCTGACAGGAGTTGGAGTCCAACAAATTTCTCATCCCTGCTGTATACTAACAGTGACCTCAGCCTTCAGCTGCCCTCCTTATATTGCCAAGACGGTACTAGCAACACACAAGAGGCTGGTATCAGCAGAATTCGGGGAACCCCAAGGTTTGAAGAAGTACAGAAACCTAAGGGAAACCCCAATGAGCATGCTCAGTGGGCAGAGAAACTGAGCTGGAGGATATGGGAAACAGAAGTGGTGGGGCATGGAGTAGAACAACCTTGGACACAGCTGGGGGGACAATTCCATCCTGCAACTGGATGCAGGTTCTGCTTGTAAAACAGAAAATTGCAGTAGTCCTATGCCAAATATCACTGCATGGCAATGTTTGAATGCTGAATATTATGCTGCGTTGAGTATCAAATACTGTTAAAAGCTAAGCATTTGAGGGTTTTCAGTACGTGGAGGGGAGATGTCTGAGGTTAGAGGTTTATTGTGCATTGTACGGACAAAGTAGTTAGAGATAGTTTTTGTCCCACATTAATAATAATAGAACTTGAGGCGGGGGTGTCACCCAGTGAAATTGATTGGCAGGAGATTCAAGGCAGACAAGAGAAAGTGCTCCTTTACATATTGCATAATGTGTGGAATTCATGGGAACAAGTCAAGGTGAAGACCACTGGCTTAGAAAAATGTATGATGGGTAGATCTGTCAGTGTCTGTTTGCCATGATGGCTAAGTGGGACCTCCTGGTCTAGGGGCAGCATGGCTTGATATCTTTTGCTGGGTGTTATGTACTGAGCTGAATAGGATCCAAACTGCAGCAGTCTGATTGGTCCTAGAACAATAGGATCCAAAATGCAGCAGTCTGATTGGTCCCAGAACAATAGGATTCAGAATGCAGCAGTCTGATTGGTCCTAGAACAATGCAGCAGTATGATTGGTTGGCAGGAACCACCCAATCATGCTCCAGATAGAAGTGAATCCACAACCTGATTGGCTTATAGTAGAATTCCGGAATTAGCCAATCATGTGCAGCCCATTGTGTAAATAATGTATATAAAGCAGATACTTTGAGGGGACATTCATTCATTCCTCCTCACTACTATGAGCTGAATAAAGAGCATGAAATCACTTTGCGACTCTGAGTATATTTCACTGGGAAACAATGATAGTGAGAGAGATGGATGTTGCCTTCACGTGTTCTGCTTGTGAGCTTCAGCAAAGAATCTGATTGGTTGTTAGGGCAAGCAAAATCCTCCACTAAATGGGTCTGATCTGGCAGGGCTCTGCTTATCATCGAATCTCCTGGAAACCCTTATGTTAACTCTAAGTTTTAATTCATCCTATATCACGGGGGAAGGATTGTTTCAGGCTCCAGGGTCTGAATCTGTGGACAAGGGGAGTAGAATGCAGTCAGCGCTGACTGCAGCCTGTGAGTCATCCTGAATTCATAATTGTGCTCAAAGCAGGAGTGGGCAGGTGATAAAGCACAATACAACCACCATTATAAGGAAACAAGGAGCCTTCTGAGCCAGGCGGTTCTCACTTCACTATATCCCTGCCATTTATCAAGGAAATGAGCATCTCCTTGTTTAGTGAGGGGGTTACTCCCATGTGATCACCCCTGGAGCAGGCAGGTCTTGCACTGGACTCGCAGCCAAGCCACATTTGCATAGAGGCGCCATTTGAGTGTACTGGCAGAGAAATCTGCAACAGTTGTGTGCATGCTGGCGCTGGTTCACACCAGGGGAAAAGGGCTGTAGCTTAGTGGTAGAACATGAATTCTCTGTGCTGAAATTTCCGTGTGCAATCTCTTCTATCTCCAGGCAGGATTAGGAAAGTTCCCCCTCTTGGCACTCCTGCTGAGCCAGATGGACTGGGTCTGCTTCAGTTTAAAGCAGGGTTTCCAAAACTTGGGTCTTCAGCTGTTTTTGGACTACACTTCCCATCATCCTTAACCATGGGTCCTGCTATCTAGCTAGGGATGATGGGAGTTGTAGTCCAAAAGCAGCTGGATACCCAGGTTTGGGAAACCCTGGCCTAAGGCGAGGGTAGAGAACCTTTTCTAGACAAGGGGCAACCTTCCAGAGGGGGTGTCACATCCCAGTCAGTGGAGGCCAGTCCATCAGGGCAAGTGAGGTACTGCCCCACCATCCTCAGTTTTGGTTGCTTTCTTAATTACACAGATATAGGTAAGCTTTCTTAATTACACAGTCCAAGGAAGTGGCAATGCCTGCCAGTCTCCTTCTCCTCGTTAGCCTCAGTCTTGCCTTGCAAGAACTCAGCAGGGAGCAGGAGGCTGGGACAAAAGTAGAGCTAGTTGGCCCCACCTGCCATTTGCTCTCTGGTGCCACCTACTGTTGGCCTCCCTGCCACCTTCTCCACCATTTCCAAGGGGCTCCAGCCACCACTGACGCCAGTGGTACGTGGGGGCAAAGGCAAAAAGTGAGCAGAGCAGCAAGCTTACATTTTGCCTTTGTACCGTAGGCTACAAACAGTCACTGTCAGGAGCTCAGCCTGCACTCGAGTAGGACCCTGGCAGAGACACATGCCCGACTGGCATGTCCCCTCCCTCCTGGTCGATCGTTCAGGATCTCCAAAAGTTTTCTTCTGCCTGAACATCACAGCGACCGATGCCAACAGATACTGGCACACTTAGGGATCTGCAGAGTTTGTGCATCATGTGTGACAGACCTCAGCAACTCAGCATTTTGGCTAATCTACTTAATTTACATATAACCACACACGGAACACTGCAATACGGCTCCCTCTCTTTCTAGCATCAGACAGCAAAGAAAAAAAGGACAAAGGACAATAGTCCCACTTCACGGAACACAGTAACACAAACATCCTGTCTCCGTGACTCTGACTTCCCACTCTGTGGAGTCAAAACATATACTGTCATGTGAAAGAAACAATCCCATGACTGCAAGCATGGAGCAGAAATTCTAACAGTCACATACCTCCACTCAGGCAGGCAAGAAGCACGATCGGAGTTTGAGGAGGCATTCCAACCAGGCAAAAAACTCTCAGGGAGCTTGCAGAGTGAGGGGTGAGGCCTGCAGAGAGGGGAAGAGGAGGTGTGACCCAGGGTAGAGTCCTGAGAGCCGGATCAAGAGACCTGGAGGGCCACAGCTTGCTCCTGGGTCTGAGTTTCTCTATCCCTGGTATACGGCACTATCATATGCTCCTATCTCTATGCAAGCACACCCTCTGGCCCGCACTGCAGGAGACAGCGCTGTATGCAAAACAGCCCCATAGATGTTATAGCAGTAGCTAGGAGTTGAACCGACTGATGCAATCCAATATAGCTGGCTGTGAATTAACTTTTGGCACATCTGGAAGATCCCTTTCTGCCAAATTGATGCGACACTATCCCTCTCAGCATCTAGGACACCTGCTTTGGCCCTATTGCACTGACTGTGAGAAACGACGGGACTTTCAGAGGCAGTGTAGAGGAGAAACTCTTCAAACACATTTATTATTTCTGCTGCCATCACCAGATGTGTAATGTTGTTACATTTATACTACTGAAATGCTGTGGTTTTTTGTTTTTTTTTAACACATGGATTCATTTCCTATATGCTGCGGTGGTATCAATTGCTGTTGTTATGAAATTGTTCTTGCCGCAAACAAATGTGGAACTGACAGCAGGACCAGAAATAGACTGACCCATGCTTTCCTAATTGAAGGAAATATTCTGAAATGCACTGTGGAGGCATTTATCTCTTTTGTCATGGCATCACTGGTGCATGGGATATAATGGGGGTTTTTTCTTATTAAAAAATGGCCTTCTAGGATATGATGAATTAAAATAAGAATGGTAAGCACTGATGGGGGCCCTGTTATTAACAACAGACAAAATACATGGACAGTGTAAATCATTTCCCTGGTGTAACTGAGCCAGGTTGACCTGGACCAGTGGAGAAGCACTATCTCTGCGGCCCCCCACTGACCCCCTGCATGGTGGGTTTATTTATTGGTTATTCCAGTGCTTACCTATATCTGGTATAACTTGTCTGAGGGCTAGATGGACCAGGGATAAAGTAGTTTTCCTTATACTTGACCTGAACTAAAGCAGTATCTTGCACTCTATCTGAAGTACAGTGGTACCTCGGGTTAAGTACTTAATTCGTTCCAGAGGTCCGTTCTTAACCTGAAACTGTTCTTAACCTGAAGCACCACTTTAGCTAATGGGGCTTCCTGCTGCTGCTGCACCCCCAGAGCACGATTTCTGTTCTCATCCTGAAGGAAAGTTCTTAACCTGAGGTACTATTTCTGGGTTAGCGGAGTCTGTAATCTGAAGCGTATGTAACCTGAAGTGTATGTAACTTGAGGTACCACTGTATTTATTTGTCCATTGCATTTATATCCCACCTGTTTCTCCAGGGTGCTCAAAGTGGCATACACATCCTCCCTCTCCTCATTTAGCACCACCCTCTAGTCCTTACCAGAGGCTTCTATGGACTGGGTCTCAACAGGGGCCATTGGGGACTGAATGCCGGCAGAAGGAACATGTGACTTAAGTGGTTCTTCGCATCCCCAATGTTTTTCTTCTCCCAGGCACCCATTCTCTGGTTGAGTCTTCAATGAACACAAAGAGCTTTCAACGGGCACACAAAAGATGTTTGAAAGATGTGATTTTAGCTTTCCGTATCTGAGGGAGGACGAACTGTCATCTGGTGTGCGCCTTGTCTCTCCCCGTTCCCTGTGAAACAAAAGCATTTTGTTATGCCATTGAAATGAATGGCTTTGATGTGTTTCTTTCATGGGGAGGGATGTCTTTATATGGATTTCCTAAAGGATTTATCATATTATCTGTTAATCCACCCAAAACTGGGGAAGGGTGGGTTATTAATTCAGAATAATGGGTCTCTTATTGGGAACATTGTGCCATTCCTTTCTCCTGACTTGATGAAAATTACTCTCTCTGCGTAAATTTGCCCAGCGAGGTGCAATCTGCTTATCTTTCCTTCCCTAGAGTAGCTGCAAAGATTTTGCAAGGACGTTCTCTTGCTGTGATTTGTTTGTGTGCTCTAATGATTCCCCCAGATCATTTATTCTTAATTTGTTGTAAAGGTCAGAAATGACGGTTCAGAATTATTATTATTTGTTCAGGTTACACACACACACACACACACACACACACACACCTACCTTTGAATGGTGCAACTGTCTCTGCAAAACAAACTTTGCCTGCGCACCAGGAAATTCAAAATGGAAACTTTTGTTTATTTACTTATTGATCTGTGTTACACCCCACCTTTCCTTCAAGGAGCTTGAGGTGGTCCACATTGTTCTCCTCCTCCTCCTTTAATCCCCACAACAAGCCTGTGAGGTAGGTTAGGCTGAGAGGCAGCGACTGGCCCAAGGTCACCCAATGAGCTTTATGGCTAAGCAGGGATTTGAACCCTAGTCTCCCAGGCCCTAGTCTGACACTCTGCTCCCTTCACTATACTGGTGCAGTTGGGTTGGGGAATGCTTGCATATCCTGCCAAGTTTCTCTCTCTGTTAGATCATTCCTCCTGGGTAGAACAGAAGGGGCTTGCCTGTTGGGTTGGAGCTGCTACGTTAGCTTCCTGGCAGGTGGCTCACTATTGCTTACCAGGAAGAAGAGGGGAGGTTGGTGCAGTGCAAACGCATTGTCAGGGGAGTTAGATAGTATCCGCTGGTAATGTTTGTATTGCATTTGTACAACCTTCCCCTCCAGTAAACAACAACCACCCACCACTTCTGCTGTTGAACCCTCCATGCAGTATCCATAGAAGGCAGCCAACATGGTGCCTTCCAAATGGTTTTGGATTCCAACTTCCAATAGCCCCATCCCCATGATCAGGGATTATCAATCCCCCATTATCAGGGGAAATGCGGCCTAGGACCCTTGTACCTACAGGACCGCCTCTCCCGCGGAGGACCTTAAGGTCCATAAATAACAACACTTGGGAGGTCCTGAGCCTCAAAGAGGTTAGATTGGTTTCAGCACTGGCCCCGACTTGGTGGAACGCTCTCTCACAAGAGACCAGGGCCCTGTGGGATTTGACATCTTTCCGCAGGGCCTGCAAGACGGAGCTGTTCTGCCTGGCCTTCGGCTTAGACTCACTCTGACCCCTTATACGGTATGGGGTTTGGTATATAAATTTTCCCTTGGCTTTTTTGCTGGCCCATGTAGGACCAGCTCGGATAGCTGGCTCAGGTGAATATCTGATGTTTCCTCCCTTTATGGTCTTGATTTATGGGCTACTACTAAAATGAGGCTGCATTTTAAGCTGTATTTTAGCCGTATTTTAATTGTTTGTTTGTTGTTGTTTTTCTATTATGTTTTATTGTAATTTATATTTGGTGTTAGCTGCCCTGGCTAACTCTGCCATAACCTATAAGATTCAGGAGGGTCTCCCAGTTCTCAGGGCACAGAGGGTTGCAGTGTGTAGAGAGCCAGTGTGGTTTAATGGTTAGAGTGTCAGACTAGCAGCTGGGAGGCCAGGGTTGAAATCCCCACTTGGCCATGAAGTTCACTGGGTGACCTTGATCCTGTCACTCACTCTCAGCCTAACCTACCTCGCAGGCTTGTTGTAGAGATTAAATAGGAGGAGGAGAACCGTGTATACCACTTTCAGATCCTTGGAGCAATGATGGAATAAAAATGCAATACATAAATAAAAGGTAGTGGGGAGGAACAAACCAGTAGCTCTGCTGAAATATCAGCTCCAGGGCATAGGTAGCTTAGCTAACAGCACTCCCAAGGTCTCCATGCTCTATTTTCTTCTTGCCCCTGGAAGAGATACGATTGTTGTCCTCACTTTATTATTCTACCCAACAAGTTCTTCTTTGATGAGCTGTTATCTGAACAATAAAGACTTGAGCCTGCATTACGCTTTGGAGATATGATTCATGACTGGCCAGCTCCCTTCCTCTTTTATATATGCTTGCAGCTAAATTGTATTTGCTATGAGCTAACGCATTTTGTTGGAACAGTACGCAACAGACACAAAGTGCCTCCAGAGTTTTGAGTTCAGTTTTGAGGGAGATGCTGAAGACATCACTGACAGTGCAGACAAGGGTGTTATTCTGCTTATGCCAGGTCAATGGCAAAGTCTTGACTGATTTCAAAAAATAACACACTGAGCATTCGGATGTATCACCTTGACATCTAAGTTCTGGTCTCCACACCTGTAAAAAGGATATTGTAGAGTTCAGGAAAAGGCAGCCAAATGATCAAGGCAGTGGCTTTCAGGGAACTTTCAGGGAACATTGCAGCAATACGGACTTTTTAGTTTAGAGAAAAGGGGAGTGAGGAGTAACATGACTGAAGCTGAAGGATGCATGACACGGAAAAAATGGATAGTGAAAAGTTTGTGGTTTCTCATGGTCTTGTCTTAATAGCTGGCCTACCCCCATGAACTTGGACTGCGTTAGAGAAGGAGGACTTTGGTAGAGATGGACAACTTCAGTCAGAAGGTTAAAGGTGGATCACACATTCAGAGGAATTAGATACACACCTGAGTTGATTTTCCTTCAACAGGATGGTAGCATATATGGGCCACTGGCCTGATCTACCAGATTCTTATGTTCTTAGGTAAGGCAGGGGCATCTCCAGATGTTGTTGGACTCCAACTCCCATGAGCACGAGCTAGGGTGATCAATGGTTAGGGATGATGGGAGCTGTAGTACAGCAACATCTGGAGGGCCACGTGTTTCCTACTCCTAGCTGAAGGTGATGAAGTTGCATTGTGTTTTTTAACATCTTTGGTTGGGAGCCGCCCAGAGTAGCTGGGGCAAACCAATCAGAAGGGCAGCATATAAATTAATAATAATAATAATAATAATAATAATAATAGCCTTAAATGGACTCAACTTCATCAAGTGTTCTCACTCTCTCTCAAGTGTTCTCACTCTCTTCATCAAGTGTTCTCACTCTTTCCTTTGCTAAATATGTTCCAGCTTTATGAGTGCAGCTGGATTACCTATTAAAAAAACTCATATAAACAGCACATTACCTGGCTGTAAAAGAATCCATTCATTTTACTAGCAGCTACACCTGTAGGATGAATGATGAAATGAGATTATGTGGTGGCAGCAATCAGTTAGCGTCTGTCTAGTTGTACCAGTCAGGGCTGAGCCTGGTGCTACAAAATGCTTTTGCTTATGACATGCGCTCAATCTCTCTCTCTCTCTCTCTCTCTCTCTCTCTCTCTCTCTCTCTCACACACACACACACAGTGTCTTCAGGTTGTAAGTCTTCAGGTTGAATTGAGTGTCTGCTTTGAACTCACCAGGTTGCCAGCCTTTCTCAACCTGTGGGTCCCCAGATGTTGTTGAACTACAACGCCCATCACCCCTAGCTAGCAAGGCCAGAGCTCAGGGATGATGGGAGTTGTAGTCCAACAACATCTGGGGACACGCAGGTTGCGAATCGCTGCCTTAGACCAAACACGAGGAACTTGTGGTCCTCCAGATCCTTTTGGACTCCTACTCCCATCAGTCCCAGCCAGCATGGTCCAGGACAGGATGATGGGAGTTGATGTTCAACAATATCTGGAGGGCCACCTGTTCCCTATCTCTGTTTTAGAGAAACCACTCTCTTTCTCTCACCCTGCCCAAATTGTAACAAGGGATTAAATTACTAGTCTACCTTACATGGTTGTTTTAAGGATTACAAATTAGCACATACATGAAGCACTGTAAACAAGGTAAATGTGAAGTATCATATATAGCCAATGCTAGTCATATTCAGTAGACCAATTGAACTTACTGAACTATACTAAGTTAGGTCTATTAATTTCAATGGGTCTACGCTGAGTTAAACCTAGTTGGAGACAACCCTATGCAGCTAATACTTGTATTAGAGGTAATTACTTTTGTACATAAAACTCTTTCTAATTAAGCAACCTAACAGCTAATATGAACGCAGAAGTCTTTGTTCTCGCATCACACGATTAATTATACACCAGTCTCTTCCTTTATCTGAATCTCAGGTCTGGAGTGACTTCATAACTGCATTATTATGTACATGGCAAATGGCTTGTTATGACTCTCTTGGCTGTGGTTCAAACTCTCCTCTTGAGAGGACACTGAAAAATGTATTCAGAATTTAGGAGCCTCTCACAAAACCCAGGGAGCTGCATCAAGGCTTAAGTTGCGCTATTTTGAAATGGAACAATTACCAATTATGAGGGCTTTGTTTGTGGATAGAGGTTCTGGCTGGCGTGAAATGAGTTCTATCCCGAAGCTAAAAGAAAATGACTTCATGCTCCATCAAACGAAGATGGAAAGGTAGCAATGCCCATGTATACACCTGATGAGTCACTCATATTATGATGCTGGGAAATGTGTGTCTGAGCCAGAAAGACCGACTGAAGAAGTGGGGGCAGGACAGATCCGAGCTGCCTCGCTGACTGACACAAGGGCTCACCAATTAGCTCTGAGCATAGCCCAGCTATAAGAAGAGGTGTGCGGAGTTGCTTCCTGACTTACAGAAAGGCTGGCCAATCAGCACCGGGCAAATTCAAGTTCACTCCTTGGAAGAAGGCTCTATGTCTGTCTGAAAGGAGATGAGGGCCCTTCCATGGGACAGGGAGCAACCCCTGAAATAATCTGCACCTGTCTTCATCTTAACAGTCTTGTTGTTTATGTAAGGGGAGGAGGTGCCAGGAGGTTAGCAAGTCCACACCCTGGCTACACATCAGCCTTTCAGAGGCTGCAATAATTAGTAGGGCTGTGTGCACACTGCATTTTTTATTATTTTTTTTGTTAAAACATTAAATAACCCATTGCAACAAATGTGAATTTGACAGTCTGTTTAAATCATGCAAATCATGAGTGATTGTTCCACCAGAAGCATTCAATATTAAATATTTTGCATAACTGATGCCAGCTTTTCAAGTTGTAGGGAGGGGCAACAAGCTGAATGGAACACCATTCGTTGCAAATTGTATTCAGCCACTGCTCTGGACACTGAGATTTCAGCAGGCTTTCCCCCCAAAGCAAATTTAAAACACCTCTTTGTAGCCCTGAGAGCTAAAGGTAAAGGTACCCCTGACCATTAGGACTGGGAAAGAGTCCTGCGGGACCTATTTATCTACTTGAACTTTGACGTGCTTTCGAACCGCTAGGTGGGCAGGAGCAGGGACCGAACAACAGGAGCTCACCCCGTCGCAGGGATTAGAACCGCCAGCCTTCTGATCTGACTTTCTAGCCCTGGGAGCTAGAAACCTGTATTTTAAACAGGCTTTCTTTTTACCCCCATATTCCAATTTCAAATTAGAAAACATATACCCTGCAATAAATATATAAATATAAACTGTTTCTATTTACAATATTAAACTCAATATTAAACTGGGACTCTTAGAAATAAGCATCTGGATTCAGGCTACATTTTGCAGGTGTATGATTCTATTTGGGAGTCCCTGCCTTGCCTACAGCTGCATGCAGGACTAGTCTTCTTCCTCCCAGAAAATAATCCTGGGTCAGGATCAAAGAATGGATCTGTCATGCCATCGCTCAGTGGGAGAGTACATCTCCTGCATACAAAAGGTCTCAGATTAAACCCCTGGTATCTCCACGTAGGACTGGGAAAGGGTCCTGCTTGAAACGGCGGAGACCCACCGCCAGTCAGTGTAGAGGAGTGTTTGCCAATTTTTGGTCCCCAGCTGCTTTTGGACTACAACTCCCATCATCCTTGCTAGCAGAATCAGTGGTCAGGAATGATGGGAATTGTAGTCCAAAAACAGCTGGCGACCCAAGTTTGGGAAACCCTGGTGCAGACAAAACTGAACTTAGATGGACCATTGGTTTGACACGGCATATGGTAGCTTCCTGTGTTCCTTGTTTGCACCAAAATTCTCAGGAATCCAATTTCTACACCTAATACTTACTTTCCTTCTTTTCAAACTAATTATCAATTATTTATTAAAATGCTAAATCAAGCTTAGAACAGAATCATCATAGAAAACAGGCACGAAATATCAAAGCAGGTACATAAAAGGGGCCAGAGGCATCATTGATATAATAGAAATTATAACGAGCCTATAAAAATAGAAACACCAGTAACATGGATATTTGGCAGGGGGATGATTTGCATTTCCAGCAAACATTAGTTTGTGGAGCTCAACATACATCCCTATTTTATTGTATTATTCACAGCCATTTATAGGCTAGGGGTGGGTGGAGGGAGACTGGATGTATCCTGTATTATAAATGGAAACAATAAAATCATACCAAGCAGAAATAAATTTGCCCTTGCTTTTTTGACCTCTCCAAGTTCCCTGTTTATATGTCACCCCCCACCCCCGAACAGGACTTTCCATGATTTTGTTAACACTTTTCAAGCTTTTGAATTCTGCAAGAAACAAGACTAGTAACGGTACATCAAGCTGCACGTTGCTTCATATGTTGTTGTTTAGTCGTGTCCGACTCTTTTTGACCCCCTGGACCAGAGCACACTAGGCACTTCTGTCTTCCACTGCCTCCCGCAGTTTGGTCAAACTCATGCCGGTAGCTTCGAGAACACTGTCCAACCATCTCGTCCTCTGCCGTCCCCGTCTCCTTGTTACCTCCATCTTTCCCAACATCAGGGTCTTTTCTAGGGAGTCTTCTCTTCTCATGAGGTGGCCAAAGCCTCAGCTTCACGATCTGTCCTTCCAGTGAGCACTCAGGGCTAATTTCCTTAAGAATTGATAGGTTTGATCTTCTTGCTGTCCATGGGACTCTCAAGAGTCTCCTCCAGCACCATAAAGCATCAATTCTTCGGTGATCAGCCTTCTTTATGGTCCAGCTCTCACTTCCATACATCACTACTGGGAAAACCATGGCTTTAACTATGCGGACCTTGGTTGGCAAGGTGATGTCTCTGCTTTTTAAGATGCTGTCTAGGTTTGCCATTGCTTTTCTCCCAAGAAGCAGGCGTCTTTTAATTTCGTGACTGCTGTTACCACCAGCAGTGATCATGGAGCCCAAGAAAGTAAAATCATATAGCTCCCATTCATTAATATGGTAAGATATTTATTAGAAGGCAATAATTGTGCAAGAAGTTTGGGAGGGGGGCAATACCCACCAACCAGTCTGCATTTATGCCTATAAGACATCTGACAGACAACATCAGATGTCGAGTATTAAAGTTAATAGGCTTTCTGCCCTTTCCTCCAGAAAAGAAAGAAAGAAATAATTGGATTGACCAAGTCAGCCACATATCTCTTCCTCAAAGTAATCATTTATAGTTGTTGACCAAGAGTGTGGGGGACTGAGTTACAGAAGTGGTGATTGCCTTTATTACAAATAAATGAAACAAGATTAAATATAATGTACTTACAGACCATAAATGGAGATACTTATCTGATTACAAATTGTATAAACTAAAAAGGAAAAAAACTCCCAATATGTGGGCCTCTATGTTCCATTTCAACTAAGAAAAGAGAAAAGACTTTTAAACTTTTACACCAATGGCATCGAACATCATTTGTCCTCATCTCCTCTTTGTTGGCAGGGACGCGGGTGGCGCTGTGGGTTAAACCACAGAGCCTAGGACTTGCCGATCAGAAGGTTGGTGGTTCGAATCCCTGCGACGGGGTGAGCTCCCATTGCTCAGTCCTTGCTCCTGCCAACCTAGCAGTTTGAAAGCACCTCAAAGTGCAAGTAGATAAATAGGTACTGCTCCAGCGGGAAGGTAAACGGTGTTTCCATGTGCTGCTCTGGTTTGCCAGAAGTGGCTTAGTCATACTGGTCACATGACCCGGAAGCTGTACGCCGGCTCCCTCGGCCAATAAAGCGAGATGAGCGCTGCAACCCCAGAGTCGGTCACAATTGGACCTAATGGTCAGGGGTCCCTTTACCTTTACCTCTTTGTTGGCAAAAGTGTAGTGCTGTTGGCACTGTGTTCCATAGGTAGTTAGCCTGTGATGAAATAAGGCAGTTTTGGATGGATGTCTTCAAGGGATTAGTCTCATTACACAACAAATGCTGTTATGCACACCACAACTGGCTCTGTTAACTCTTTTTCATGAACACCAAAGGAACGCACAACTTAAAGAGCTGATCACATTCCGGGATTAGTCTCATTACACAACAAATGCTGTTATGCACACCACAACTGGCTCTGTTAACAAAGGAACGCACAACTTAAAGAACATCATGGCAGCCCACCAACTTATAACACAGAAGGCCCAGAACTGCCTGGATCTGAAAAATGGAATCTGCTTATAGCTTTTCTAAATGAAAACAATGCAAACTGGCACCCAGCACATACACAAGGCTAGTTATGGAACAATGTACACTGTTGAAGCCATCTCCTCCTACTTGAGAGAAGGGGATAATTTGGTTACTGTTGCAGGGATTTTGTTTTATTAGATGTTATATTCATCATAAGATCTCAGAGAGGTCCAGAAGATAATTTTATAACATGTATTTACTGAAACTCAATAAAACTTCCTTTTTAAAAAAGAAAAGAAACCACATAAAACGGCAAGGGTAAGTATTGAGCCCTTGAACGTATAAGCATTTGCCAGTCCTAAAATGAAGCAGCTTCATGGTTTGTTCACGTAACAATGAGTAACAACAACGTGCAAGAACATCGGTCTAAGCAATACAAGCCTACCCTAAACCCATTGAACTAAACAGATGAACAAAGCAAGACAAACACAATTTAAAAACATCCCTCCTTTTCCATACTCTGTCCTTCATTCCCTTGTTTCCTTGACTTCCTCACACCTCCCTTCTTGTATCCCGCTTCTAGTACTTGTTTCAGCAAATCCTTTCCATTTTTCTCTATTTTCTGTCATATTATGAATAACATATTCTTTAACCTTATTTCCCATTAATGGTTGATTACTTATATACACCCAACTTCTTATAGCATTTCTGCTAAATCCATAAAATATCATTCCACCATTTTTCTGACAGTCATTACTTTAACAAAATTTCTAAATAAACACTTTAAATTTTCCATTAATCTTCCACTATCTCCTCTCCCTGGCTTCGGATTCTGCCAGTCCTTTCCGTCAGTTCCATATAATCCATCAACCTGGTGCCCTTATATCCGAGGCTCTTAAATCTCTTCCAAGTCCCTTCTGCAGGTCTTCTTCATATTCTTTGATGCTCAGGAGCAAATCTCGGGAAAACTCCAGCCTAGCAATACTTTTGTTCCTTCTGGACAGTTCAGCCAAATTTCCAAAGTTAAAAGTAAAGTCCATAGAGTGTTTCAGAACGTATTTCAGGATTCCTCCAATTCTAGCGACCCCCAAAACTTCAAACTCCTCCAAGCCCAGGTCCATGTCCCCAAAGTCAGTCAATCCCTGGATAGAGGGTTCTTTCCAACTTTCCTTCTTCAATCCAAGCCGGGATTCTAGCCTCAAAATTTGACTTTTGCTAGATTCAGTCATGGGAGACCTCAATTTATAGTCCTCAATCTGCTTCCGAGAAATTAAGGATCCCGCTTGTACTACTTTTGGTTTCACATCACCAGCTTTCTCCTTTTTCTCCACCATTTTCACATCATCAGCTTTCTCCTTTTCCTCCACCATTTGTCCAACCAAGATATGTTCCTGTACCAAATCCTGAGTTGTTTCTGTATTGACACTCACTTTTTGATTCAAATTAATCACGTTCTGTTCCAAGTTGTCAATTTTAGAGATCGTGTCATCTGTCTTTTTATGGAGCTGTTCCAGCAAGTAGTTTATCTTGTATAATACAGTCACAATGGCTTCTCCTATCAACATTTTGAGTGATCCAAGGTCAGACTCTATTTTTCAGAATCTTATCTTGCAGCTGGAGCTCTCCCTGTTGCACTCCTGTAACAGTTTCACATGTCCCCTCTAGAGGGAAACAGTCTCCGTTTGTATCAATTCTTTCAAACACAACTCAAGCAAGTAACAATAGTTTCAATTTTCGGTTACTTTTTCCTCCATTTTTAAACGCAGAAGAGGACAATGGAGACAGTGCCTTTCTTATTTTAGCTAGCTGTCAAATCCGTTCTGTCAATAAACATTCCCCGAACGTCATCTGGCAGCCCTTTTCCAGGTTCAGAGCAGTGGCAATTTAATTTTGACTCTCTTCTGCAGGCACACTAAATCCAAAACTTCCCCTCTCTTCTCCTGCTTCCAAGGGGGGTTATATATTCTTGTCCGGTGGGAATTTAATCCTTTATCAAAAGCTTTCAAAGACTTTAGCTTGTAACGTCTTTGCTTCAATCTATTTACAAAACGGGAGGCGGACTTCCTGTTTAGAGCCTTCCCGCTTCAGCGCCAAATTAAAGTGTTTCAAGGTCCAATTTTCCGTTCTACTCACGGGTAGTTGTTTAAAATCCAATTGTCCACAGGAAAAAGTCAGCGCTCTCTGGCAACAGCAATGCGGCTTCACTCCGTGAAAGAAGCGGTCGATTCAAAGCACCGCGCCGCTCACCCCACGTCGCTCCGGATCCCCAAAACAGGGTTTCCCCGCGAGTAGGGGGGGCGCAAATGGTGCCAGCCGAATCCCAGGTTCACAGGCTTCTCCCGCCTGTGATTTCTATGGGTCTCCGCCTTCACCGTGGTGGTCAGACCCTGCTTTTCACGGAGCAAATTCCTCCCGATCGGAGGAATTCAGCCATTGCTGGAGGCGCCTCCCCGGAAGTCCTCTCCCCGGAAGTCCTCTCTTTTTTTTTCTACTTTTTTGTAACTTTTAAAAGCAATAAATATTATTTTTTTAAAAAAATTGGTCTATGCAGGATGCATGCTGCGCACACTTTAAACAGATCAGAGCATATCAAATTGCACACTTCCCAGTTGATATTTCTGCTCCGTCTAACATATTTTAATGGACTAAATATGATTTCTCAAAGAACAAAAGCTTCATTCTGATATGACCTGGGATGTCTCAATTGCCATGCTACATGCTTTTTAAGGCATAATGAATCTGCCATCGTGTTACAGTACAGAATATTGATTTCTTTGTTTGTAGAATTTATATTTCACCCTTCATCATGACTGATCGCAAGTTGCTAACAATAGAACAGAATACAATAAACCATGAGGTTAAAACAGTAGATCAGAGTATCAAAACATCTCTCATCACACTGGCTCTCTATCAAACCTGAAATGCCTGCTGGAGGAAGATCTTCAGCTGGTGTTGAAAGATAAAATCGGTGCTAACCAACTCTGGGTGGGCAGAGTGTTCCACAATTGCTTCTGGTTGCATGCAGTTTTCATCCCCAACCCAAATCAATTTAACTTTTCATTATCCAACATATATTTCTCTAAATTGAAAGAACAATCTATCAGAAGCAGATCTCTACATATGCATAAATACCTTTTCTGGAAATACTCTAAAAAAATACTCTGGAATTCCATGTGGTTCAGATCAACCTGCCCTGCCAGCAGCTGCTGCAGTTTTTAATAAGGGAATGCAGGAAAGTGGCTAAAACACACCCTATCATTCTACCCAGTGCCCCCATTCACAAAAATAAATGCAAAATGCTTAAATAAAAAATAGTTCTATATTTCAGAGAAACTCACACTGTGTCCACCACTGCTCTCTCTCCCTCCCTCCCTCCCTCCCTCCCTCCCTCCCTCCCTCCCTCCCTCTCTCTCACACACGCGATTGACAGACAAATAAAAAGGTGCTCAAAGTATGAAGCAATTCCGGTTGCTCTTTATGGTGAGGAGGTGCGGCCTTCAAGAAAAAAGCTCTGAGCATGCTCAGAACACTTGATTCAGATAAGATCCACAATGAAACAGATCTATTAAGGTTGTTGTGTGACTGTATGTATATGCTGTAGCTGCATGCTGTCTCCTCTGTCCTGACTGGCTTCCTAACCGGAGAGAGTGGGAACCCATAAAGCTGCTAGGACTAACCCTACTAAAATGCTATTTTTTAAAGATTTTGTTCTTCCACTTGGAGATAGATGGGAAGGGACCTCCTGGCTATAGTAATAGTTCTGGAGTAGGATTCATAGCTGTCAACTTTCCCCCCTTTTTAAGGGAAATTCCCTTATTCTGAATAGGATTCCTTGGAAGAAAAGGGAAAAGTTGACAGCTATGGGATTGGCTGAGCACTGCAAAGAGCTGATTGGCCAGAAAATGAGAGGTTGACAGAAATGTCTTTGTTTAGTGGTTTAGTCGTGTCCGACTCTTCGTGACCCCATGGACCAGAGCACGCCAGGCACTCCTGTCTTCTACTGCCTCCTGCAGTTTGGTCAAACTCATGCTGCTAGCTTCGAGAACACTGTCCAACCATCTTGTCCTCTGTCATCCCCTTCTCCTTGTGCCCTCCATCTTTCCCAACATCAGGGTCTTTTCCAGGGAGACTTCTCTTCTCATGAGGTGGCCAAAGTACTGGAGCCTCAGCTTCACGATCTGTCCTTCTAGTGAGCACTCAGGGCTGATTGCCTTAAGAATGGATAGGTTTGATCTTCTTGCAGTCCATGGGACTCTCAAGAGTCTCCTCCAACACCATAATTCAAAAGCGATCAGCCTTCTTTATGGTCCAGCTCTCACTTCCATACATCACTACTGGGAAAACCAGAGCTTCAACTATACGGACTTTTGTTGGCAAGGTGATGTCTCTGCTTTTTAAGATGTCTCTGCTTTTTTAGGTTTGTCATTGCTACAGAAATGTCTACGTAAGTTCAAACGGGAGGATAGTGAGTATATGGGAAGGGTTGTACTTTTTAGATATTTCCAAACTTGGGGGCTAATTTGGCATATTTTGACCTTTCTACAACATTGAACCCTGGTAGGGTTCCAGACAGCTGTGTTTGAAGACTCCAGGGTTGCCTTGCCCTGGTCAGGTGGCAGGTGAAGGCCTTTAATCTCCAGGTGGTTGAGAGTGCCAACAACAACAACTGTGCATGCGGCTTGCAAGCTTCATCCCAGCAGGCACTGACTGCAAATTATAGCATAGGTGCACTGCAGGGTCTGCCTTCCATCTTTCCCCTCTCCCAATTAACATCTGTCTCCAAGGCCCAACCCTGTGACATCACTAATCCCTGAGGAAACAAAGACACAGAGAGAGGGAGACAGAGAAAGAGAAAGAGAAAGAGAGAGTGTGTGTGTCGCAGAAGCTGGTCAGGAATGATATATGGAGGACTGCTTCTGTTTCCATCCCAGACAGGTGACAGCATCCTGCTGTCTGTCTTTTGTCTGTCTCAGAACAAGGGCCCAATGTGGAATGCATCCTCCCTATTGCAGAGCTGAGCTACCTGTGCTTGACAGGCTTTCATTTATCAAACTGAGATAAGAAAGCAGGAGACAGGGAAAGGGCGGGGGGGGGGGAGGAATCAGATTGATGACTATTGAAATATCTTAATTACCATACTATTCAGGATTGCCTCTGTCTTTCCCTCCTCTCTTTTCTGTAAATTCAACTCATATAACAACAACAATAACAACACATTTGAAATGCAGAAAATGGTGCATGACACAGGTTTTGTACTTGCAAATTTTGCTTAGCAGTCTCACTTGCGGCCTAATTGGAGCAGCCAGAAAGGCTGCAAGAGTTTGCTCTCACGATAACCCCAGGACACAAGGGTTTCCCATGCTAAAGATAGGGGAACAGAGGCTGGAAGAGAGTCACTCATCCGTAGCTGCATATAGGGAGCTTCACGGATAACACTGGTCTTGAATGTAGTTCCTTCAGATCCAGTAATAATAATAATAATAATACCCCACCCATCCGGCTGGGTTTCCCCAGCCACTCTGGGTGGCTCTCAACAGATTAAAGACAGAATAAAACATCAAATATTAAAAACTTCCCTAAACAGGGCTGCCTTCAGATGTCTTCTAAAAGTCAGACAGTTGTTTATTTCCTTGACATCTGATGGGAAGGCATTCCACAGGGCGAGTGCCACCACCGAGAAGGCCCTCTGCCTGGTTCCCTGTAACCTCGCTTCTCACAGGGAGGGAACCGCAAGAAGGCCCTCAGCGCTGCGCCTCAGTGCCTGGGCAGAACAATGGGGGTGGAAATGTTTATGAAGATGCCATAGCATAGTCTGTATGATGCGCTGATGCTGAGTTTGATAAAGTACCTTCTGGTGGACGCCCCACTGCATTAGTGGTCTCCTGGCTGTGAGTTTACTTAATGGAAGCTTGTGGGTGCCAATTTCTATTTCCCACAATGTCCCCAACATAACATTGCATCACATTGTGGGAAATTAAAATGGCTGCCTGCGGTGGTCACTGTCTCCAGAGTGGCTGGGGAAACCCAGCCAGATGGGTGGGGTTTAAATAAATTAGTAGTATTAGTATTAGTATTAGTATTAGTATTAGTATTAGTATTAGTATTATTAGTATTATTAGTATTAGTATTATTAGTATTAGTATTAGTATTTAGTATTAGTATCAGCATCTGACAGCCTTGGACAACTGCCAGGGCCCCAGCACTGACTTCTAATGGAAGTCTCCCATCTCCCAAGGTAATCTGTTCCACTCTTGAACAGCTTTCGCCATCAGAAAGGTCTTCCTAATGTTTAGTTTGAATTCACTGGTTCGGGTGAATACCCTCTGGAGCAGCAGAAAACAAGCTTGCTCCATCTTCCATGTGACAGCCCTTCAGATATTTGAAGATGGCTATCATATCACCTCTCAGTTCTCTCTTCTCCAGGCTAAACATACTCAGAACCTTTTCTGATGAGGCTTGGTTTCCAGTGCCCCTATCATCTTGGCTGCCTGCCTTCGCAGCACATTCCAGCTTGTCAGCATCCTTTTAAAGCTGTGATGCCCAGAACTAGACACAGTACTCCAGGTGATGGCTGACCAAGGCATAAAGGATCTGGTCAAAGCACTGCCAGGAGCTCACTGGCTTTCAGATACAGTTTTTTAAAAAAACAAACCCTGAAATAAGTGGTTTGCAAAGCAGAATAATACTGTGTAAAGAGGGTTCTGTATGTGAGATTAACTAATCCTATAAAATGTTCCCCTTAGTCAAAACTTTAGAAACTAGTGCTGTGGGGACACTAAATCACATTTTTGTATGATTTAATTTTTTTAATCAATGTATTTCGCTTTGAACACTGGGATGATATAATCTTATTTTCCTTTGTGAGCATGTCCATCATGTCGCTTGACAGTAATATATATTGACTGAAACCCCAGTTCTGTCTAATCTCATCACCTTTTGTATCCTTTGCATTCTTTAGTGAAAGGGGAGAGGGAACAGAAAGCTTTGATAAACTGAAATAGCAGAAGTAATAAATACTTAAATTCCAAAGACTTATTAAACTGAGAGTGAAAGTTCCTGGCTGGTGCAGACTCTTCTGTTGTATTTTCTCAGAGCTTTCATTTGCATTTAAATTACTTTTTTTTCCTCCCAGCCTTAAATTGTCAGGGTATTAAACTAAAATTATATCACAGTGTTAGGCCTTCCTGCTTTGCGTTTGCAAACGGACTCCTTGCAACCTTTATTCTTCAGCCCACTGACAAGCACACATTCTCAAAGAACCTTGAGAAGATCTCCAAAGCTATTTTCTCATTGTGGTGTAACCTGCACCCCCCCTTTTTTTTGCCTGGGAGGCTCCTGTGCTAAGCTAACATTGTTCATGCTGGCTGAGGCTGATGGGAGTTGTAGTCCAATAACACCTGGAGAGCACCGGGTTGGGGAAGGCTGTTTTATCTTGCGTTTCAAATATTTTGTTTTTTCTGCTTCTTGGGAAAACCAAACCTAGAGAACGTAATCCCTGACTGATCTCTGCGTGCAAGTAACTGAATAAAACTGACTGAACATATTTATTTCACACACATTTGCAATAATTTTAACACGGCCCAAATTCTGTAACTGGTAGCTAATAAAAATGTACATTAATGGCTAAATGGTATTACGTGGCTTTACAATGTTTTAGTATGAGCACGGCGTGTAATCTCATGTAAATCTGTCCTAAATTCTAGTTATGCTGGCTAAATATGTTTTGTAGCTTCTGGATATACTACAGTAATAGGATACAAGGGTTTATTGCTCAAAGCCTTTGAAATCCAGAAGAAGGACCATGGTTGCACAGTAGTAGCATACATAAATAACCTTTTATGACACCTGGGAATTTCAGTCTGAATTATCCCCAACAGAAAGGACTCTGATTTCCCCCCCCGAAAGTACTTGCTTTAAAACATTTTTTTCAATTCATTATGGATCATTTCCCAATACTCTTTTACCCTTTTACAAGTCCATGTACATGTGAAAGAACGTTCCCTCAACCTCTTTGCACCTCCAGCACTTTTCTGATTCAGTCTTATACATCCAAGCAAGCCTACTAGGAGTTAAATACCATCTGTGAATCATTTTCAGGTAGTTCTCCTGAAATACTTCTCACTTTGTTTTATGCAGGAGTGGCTGGCAACAATCTCCCCAGAGTGATATCGCTGCTGCTTACCAGGATTGTGTGGAGTCAGGCAGGACGGTGGTGGTCAGGACAGTGTGGGTACACCAGTGGAGCATGTGGGAATATTCAGGGGTGCAGGAGAGGATATATTGTTTGATTAAAGCCTTTCCAACTTGTGTTAACAAGTTTCACAATTTAGCAGAGTAACATTCCCCTTTAAAACTTATAGCGGATGCGTTTGCTCAGGATTGCTAACTGTTCTGGTATTTTCCCCCTATTCCCTCATAAAAGATAAGACACGACACAGTCTTCTATAAAAGTATAAAAAAGAGTTTACTCACATTCTGTTCACAGTCGGATCCCAGAAGGCAGACTTAGCTTAGAAAAGCAACATACACCTGGAAACTGCCGGTATCTCATAAGGAGACAGTCCCTTTGTCCTCTCTTGGCTGGAGGCCAAGAGAGCATCTTTGGCTAAGCAGATGTTGCTTCTTCGATGCATATAGTCAAAGAGAGAGAGATGGCTGCCCTGCCCTGTGCTTTTGTCGTTACCTGCACAGGTGAGGCCACACCCACTTCTAGTCACATGCAGAGGAAGTCTGTCCCAGCCCAGAAGGAAACAGGAACTTTACCTGCTGGCTGGACAAACATTCCTTCCCATGTGTAAACATGTTCACTCTAGGAATGTTGTACTTGACTGCTCTTGTGTTTCACATCCCACAGATACAGAGTCCCCCCCTAACCCTAACCCTAACCCAGCAACTGGTATTCAGAGGCGGATCCGCTTTTAAAGCCATCCAAGTGGGTGGCCATCTGTGTCTCCTGCTGAAGTGAGTGCCATAGTTTAACCAGGAACTGTGGAAAGAAATGTTTTTCTTTATGTGCCACGAATCTTCTAACATTCATCTGTGCCCATGAGTTCTAGCGTTACAAGAGACAAAGGGGAAACGTTTCTCTCTCCGCTCTCTCTGTGCCATGCATAATTCTATAAACTTTGACAAATGGAAAATGGCATCTAGCAATGTGTTGTGGTGATAGGGAAGAATCTTGAAGATGAGAAGATGAAGATGAGAATGTGAGCATGTCCTTGTACCTTGCAAGGTATGGCATCTGCAGTGTCTACCCTAAATTCTTTAGGCAGCAGGTGCTCTAGGTGACTTAAAGCAGTAGTGGCTAACCTGTGACCCTGCAGAAGATGCTGAACTACAGCTGAGGCTGATGGGAGTTGTAGTCCACAGCATCCAGAAGGCAAAGGATTGGGGAAGGCTGGGATAGTGGTTCCCCCAGAAGATATGGGGCAGCTGCAAAGGAGGGAGCTAACCATTTCAGGTTAAAGAAACCCATCCCTCAAAGGACTTCCCTTCCACCAACCTGACATCAAGCCATCTAAATCCTTTTATCCATGCTGAACTATTGCAGGGAAGCTGTTGGCATTGCTGTGGGGAGCCACTACCTTCCTGCGCTGATGCTCTCTACATGTGCAATGTGCAGGTCACATGTGTGCATTTGTTCAGCCTCACTGCATTTCACTCTCCTAATTCTTTTCCACCTGCTCAGATTACATTCACCCAAAGCAGGGGCCCAGATTGAGTCCATGCTTCTTAGCACATCTTAGCTGGCTAATACTGAGAGTTGTAATTAGAGCTGAGCCAATTTTTTTTTAAACACCTACCTCTTCATCTTGATGGTGTGTTCATTTGGATTAAGCCTTAGGTTATAAACTGATGTTTTAGGACTTCTTTGGCAACATCTGCTACTGTATAATTTGGCTTATTTTGCTTGGGGAGAACCCAGAAACAGAGAGTTGTCCTTTAGCCCTTAAAGGTAAAGGTAAAGGGACCCCTGACCATTAGGTCCAGTTGTGACCGACTCTGGGGTTGCGGCACTCATCCCGCTTTATTGGCTGAGGGAGCCGGCGTACAGCTTCTGGGTCATGTGGCCAGCATGACTAAGGGAACCAGACTATGGCGAACCAGAGCAGCACACGGAAACACCGTTTACCTTCCTATTTATCTACTTGCACTTTGACGTGCTTTCGAACTGCTAGGTTGGCAGGAGCAGGGACTGAGCAATGGGAGCTCACCCCATCACGGGGATTTGAACCGCTGACCTTCTGATCGGCAAGCCCTAGGCTCTGTGGTTTAACCCACAGTGCCACCCACGTCCCCCCTTTAGCCCTTGCCCCTTGGAATTGGGAACGTCCAGAGTACAGCATGAGATCTGGACAAAACAGATGTGGGGCCAGCTCTTCTACCTTACGGGGTTGAAAATCCATCAGTACTTTGGGTGCAAATTTCTGTCAACACATTTGGTTGCATCGTTCCCTAACATACACATTTTGCTTTGCAAAACAATTCTTTCATTCATGCTCATTCAGAAATGCCTCTTTCAGTCCAGTCCCCATCTGCTCATTCGCAGCAACCAAGCTAGTCAAATTCATGACACCTCATGATTTACCATATAGGTCATGGATCTGAGAGAGGGCAAGAAGGGAAGAGAAAGGTTGTGAGACGCCTCTTAGGTATGAGCTGTGCTGGTTGTTAAGCCACCAGAGATCAAGCCTTGCCTTTCATTACTTTCCCATTACTGAGAACAATTACTTGGCAAAAAAAAAAAAAAAAAAATCAAAATCAAAATTACGCTGAAGCAAATGCCTTGCTATGCCTGCAGGGTCCTGGACCACAGCTGGGGAAGAGGCAGGCTGGATGGCGGAGGAGGAAGATTATTATTAAAGCAAATGAATAAGCAGAGGGAATGTCATATCTTGCCCAGGGTTAGCTCTCTGGCCCATTTATAAGAGGCTGATGGGTAGTAGGGATGATGGCTGTTTTAGCAGTTGGCTTGTATTTATGGGATGCTCTTCCTTAGAATTCCCGTGACGGGGTGAGCTCCCGTTGCTCGGTCCCTGCTCCTGCCCACCTAGCAGTTCGAAAGCACGTCAAAGTGCAAGTAGATAAATAGGTACCACTCCGGCAGGAAGGTAAATGGCGTTTCCATGCTCTGCTCTGGTTTGCCAGAAGCAGCTTAGTCATGCTGGCCACATGACCCGGAAGCTGTCTGTGGACAAACGCCTGCTCCCTCGGCCTATAGAGCGAGATGAGCACGCAACCCCAGAGTCATCTGCGACTGGACCTAAGAGTCAGGGGTACCTTTACCTTTACTTCCTTAGAAAGTAGGCACAGCCCCATTGCTGGTAACTTTTTAAAAAACTTAGGTAGAGCAACCCTACCTTACACTGGTGGGACAGGGGTGGTGGAAGAATTGGATTCAGTTCACATTTAATGGCAAGCCTACCTACTTTGCATTTTCTGAAACAATATGTCAACTGAAACAGGGCTGTACTTCCTAACAGTCTTCAATGGTAGCTCCCTGGAGAGCATGTTGCAGTAGTCAATATCAGCGGCTTTCAGAGCACGGATAACTGAAGCCAGATTATCCTGGGATTGTGAAGGAGGTTAGGATGTGGCCTTTCTGCAGCCACCCCCAGCATGCCTCATTTCTCCTGCTCGGCTGGCAAGACACCTATGTGTCTTCCAAGGGCATGTGCATGGCATGTTGTCCTTCCAGCATTTGCACCATTTTCTGAAGACCCTGCACGAATAAAGAGAGGATTGCTCCTTTAAGATGTTTTGCCTTTAATTTGCTTTTTAACTGATTGACTCATTCTAAGGGGCTTCAATGTGGGTTTTAATTTTATTTGATACGGCTTTTATTATGCTCTACTGCTCATTGTAAGGGGTGTAATGTGGGCTTTAATTTGATGTTGCAAGTTTTTATGTTTATACAGTTTTATGTTTACTTTCAACAAGTCTTCTAAATGGATTTTCTTTTCTATCCCACTTGGCATCTATAATGGATTTGAAATTGTTTTATTATATATATATGCAGTTGTTTTAAATATGCTTTTATTGGATCGTGAAATCACTTTGAGAGACTTCATGGGAAGAAATCCATAAATTAAATTGTTACTGTTATTAATTTACTCCTCCTCCTCCTCCTCCTAATAATAATAATGCTATGCAATTATTTTGCACACTGTCTTGTGAGGACCAGCACTCTGAAATATAATGGTTCTGGTTAATACAGGTCTGGAAAAAGTAAGCTTACCGGGCAACCCTCATGATATCTACTCATTCGAGTGTACTATTGAATCCTATAGGGCTTACTGACAAGTAAGTGGGGTTAGAGTTGCAGGTCTAGCGTTGCAGCCAATGCTAGTCCTACTCAGAGTAGATCTACTGAAATGAATGAACATGCCTAAGGCTGCAAATCCCAACCACACTTACCTGAGAGTGAGTGGCACTCAGTTCAACAGAACATTCTTCTTTTCTGAGTAAACACGGTCAGGTTTGGGTGGTTAGGTCTATTAATTTCTTTGAGACTACTCAGAGTAAAACTTAGTTGGATTCAACCATTGGCTCTCAGATGGTTCTGTCTTTGTTTTGTTTTTTTCATGTGTCAATTGAGCCTGAGAAGTCAGGCTTAGGGTGTGTTCACAGTACAGTGGTACCTCGGGTTACATACGCTTCAGGTTACAGACTCTTCAGGTTACAGACTCTGCTAAGCCAGAAATAGTATCTTGGGTTAAGAACTTTGCTTCAGGATGAGAGCAGAAATCGTGCAGTGGCAGCATGGTGGCAGCGGGAGGCCCCATTAGCTAAAGTGGTGCTTCAGGTTAAGAACAGTTTCGGGTTAAGAATAGACCTCCGGAACAAATTAAGTATTTAACCCAAGGTAACACTGTACTGCCTTAGAGCGCAGCAAAATTGCCGCCCCCCGTGTGTTTCACAGCTCTTTTCACTAACCCTCTTGCTGTTCACATCTGCATGGCTTCATTAATGTCAGATTTGTTTCTGTTTGTGTCCACACCAGGGACCACAGATATGTCTTTAACTTGTGCCAAGGTGTTCACACCTTGGCTATGGACTCAAACTAGCTCGAGAAGCAATGTACCAAACAGCAGTATATTATAACAAAGTACAGGATATGTATGTATTTTGGATAATGTTGTGTGAACGTGGTTTAAAAACCCAGCAGTGAAATCGCAGTGAGTGCACAGTAAACGGGAGTGTGGACACAGCCTGAGTCATTCACCTGGGAGAGTGTGAGGCAACTTGGGGGAGTGTGTGGATATCACATTGCTCCAAACGCCAGCTGTGATTGAAATGTAAAACTTGAGAAGGTTGCCTCTGCAAATATCAGGGTTTAGAAGGTACACAAAATCCAGCTGTCAACATGCAAATCGCCTACAAATTTTTCCTGGTGAGCAGCTGTTGTCACTGAGCCAATCATAATGCTAATTGGATTGGAGTGATTGAAGAGGGGTTAAAGAAAGTGACAAGGAAACAATTTGTCTTTTCCTTGTTTGGTTAAGCTTTCAAGATGTTTTTCCTTTCCCGCTTTCTTGAAAGGTCACTCCTGAATGCATTTCTTAAGTGAAATGAATAATATATTCGGCTTCTCAGATAAACATCCTATTTCTAGGCCACTTTGCCTTTGGATATTCACACTAGGTATCGGGGGGGGGGGTAGCCAATGTGTTACAAAGACTGCAGGGAACCTTTGGCTCCCCAGATGTTGCTGAACTACAACTCCCATCATCCTGGCAATTGGCCATGCTTGCTTTGGTTGATGGGAATTGTAGTTTCCCTACACATGCTGCACATGTCCATTCCTAGGCAAATGTATACAGTGGTACCTCGGGTTACATATGCTTCAGGTTACAGACTCTGCTCACCCAAAAATAGTACCTCGGGTTAAGAACTTTGCTTCAGGATGGGAACAGAAATCGTGCTTCAGTGGCATGGCAGTAGCAGGAGGCCCCATTAGCTAAAGTGGTGCTTCAGGTTAAGAACAGTTTCAGGTTAAGAACGGACCTCAGGAACAAATTAAGTACTTAACCCGAGGTACCACTGTACAGCAAAAACAGCTGATGTGGCGCCTGTCAGATGATGCTGAATTTCACATCCTTCTCTCCCTGACCATTTGTCACACTGCCTGGGACTAATTGCCATTGCAGTCCAAAACATTCAGAGAGCAACATGCATATCCACCCTCCACCATCAGCAAATGCGAAAACAGTCTAGATGTCAAGTGCCAGGATGTGTCTAGTTCCCTGGTGAAGCATTGCTCTGGAATGACGTTAAGAAATTACAATAACAGATACCAGCCAGAACCACCCTGCTTCCATGGCTGGGCAAAGGAAAACTGAGGGGGTCACCCAACGCTGAGAGCACTGCAAAGCCCAGGTGGCTCCAGTTGGCATTTGGGGTGGGACTCACTGAAGGCCTAGGCTGGGATGGGAAAACTCTTTTTAAGCCACAAAGCCACCTTCCCTTCTGAACAACATTTCAAGAGCAACAAATGTGAATTTTACCTCTGTACAGTAGGCTAGATTCTACACACATCCACAGACTGCTCTCTGTTCTCCATCTGTCAGGTGGCAGTAAGCAAGTCCCACAGCGGGTTGCCAGGATTGTAGAAGACAAGGAAAAGTTCTTACCATCTGCTTTTTACTCAATATTTACACAGAGAGGCCTGGAACACAGCCTCTTGGGATAATGGCATTGTCCTGAGTTAATCTCCACAAACCCCCCACCCGTCTCTCCCACTTCCTCATTCGTCATGCTTATTACCTCTACAGGTGCTGACAAGGGCTCTCTGCCTTTGAGCTCTTTGCTCTCCTACTTTCAAGGCTTGCCAGGTTCTGGGGGAGGGTGGACCTGAAATGCTTTCTAAAGACACTGTGTCCATCAGTTGTCACCCCCCCGGTGCTCCCTCTTCCTCCTCCTCCCCCATTATTTCCCAACTTTCCCCTCATCTGCCTCTGAGCTGTGACCTCCCTCAAACCCCTGTTGTAATTCTGAACTGTCTTCCTCTTCTCTAGAAGGGTCAGGCTGGGGAGGTTGTCTCCACCATCCCTCCTCTGCCCAGTCCCTGACACCATCCAAGCAAGCAAGCGAGGGAAATTATCAGCATCCAAGCAGACATTCCTGTCAGACAGACACACCCAAGGAGAGTGTGAAGAAGGGCCTGTCAAGGGCGTGGGTATGGCCTGTGGAGAATCCTGAGGAACTTGATAGAGAGGTTCCTCATCACTGGTTTAGGCCATTGGGAATTGCCTGTTGATGTTGACCCCTGATGCCAGGCCTGCCATCGACTTGGGTTACCCAAAACCTGGCTGCATCCCTACAGCCCTGACACATTGCATAACTGATGATAGGCTTGGGAATCGCCATGTGCAGTTAACCGTCTCCCTGCTCTCATCCAGAAGCATTTTGCAAATGATTAGTGCCTTCACAAATGCTGGATTTATTATCGCCCTGTTACTTCTCGTTTCTACTCGGTTACAATTAAGAGTTAGGGCCAAGGCTGCTTTACAGTTTTGTTTGATTAAAATCCCTGGCTTCCCATTCACGTTATTAGAATAGAGGTAATAAAGTATGGCTAGGGAACAGAACGGCAAATGTGCCTCCGTTTTAATGGCACTTGTTCCTCCTTTGTGTAGGAATGGCAGAGAGACTCAAATCCAGCTCAGTCGTCAAAGTAAGGGCACATGTGGAAAAGGTACGTCTCATTTGGGTCCTTGGCATTTCAGCCAAAGGAAAGGAACTGGTATCTCAGCCAGCAGAGGAACATAGGAAAAGTGCTTGTACTGAGGCCATATCCACGCTATACATTTAAAACACCATGATACCACTTCCCCCAAAGAATTCTGGGAGCTGTAGTTTGCTAAGGGTTGTTAGGAGACTCCTCTCCTAGAGTTACAGTTCCCTTAGTGGTTTAACAACCAATCCCAGGAAACTCTGGAAATTGTAGTTATGTGAGAGGAATAAGGGATCTCCTAACAATGCTCCCTTTGCAAGCTACCTGCTCCCAGAATTCTTTGTGGGCAGCCATTTTTAAAGTGGTATTATGGTATAACAACAACAACAACAACAACAACAAGAAGGCACACAATAAAAGATCAAACATTAAAAACTTCCCTAAACAGGGCTGCTTTCAGATGTCTTCTAAAAGTCAGATAGTTGTTTATTTCCTTGACATTTGCTGGGAGGGCGTTCCACAGGGCGGGTGCCACCACCGAGAAGGCCCTCTGCCTGGTTCCCTGTAACCTCACTTCTCGCAGGGAGGGAACCGCCAGAAGGCCCTCAGTGCTGGACCTCAGTGCCTGGGCTGAACGATGGGGGTGGAGATGCTTCTTCGGGTATACTGGGCCAAGGCCGTTTAGGGTATTATGGTGGTAGATGATTTTGCCTACCATAACCAACAACCTCTCCATCGACGCTGAGCTGGATGAGCGTATTGGCAAGGCAGCTACGGCAATGATTTGCCTCTCCAACAGGGTATGGGGGAATGTGATGCTAATGTCCAATACCAAGATGAAGGTCTACTAGGCTTGCATGTTGAGCTTGCTGCTTTATGGAAGTGAGTTGTGGGCAACTTACAACCACCAGGAGGGACACATAAGCACCTTCCACATGTGCTGCATCAGCAAGATTTTGGGCTATAGCCCTCTCAAAGGACCTTGTGTAATACAATGGAATCTACAAATACTCTATTTACTATTCTAAAATAATCTGTGTTATATATGTATAATTGGGATTGGGTGGAAGAAAAACAGAAAGCGGGGTATGGTGAATGGAATGGAGTAGCCTGAAAAGGGCATGGCTAGCCGAGTGGCTGGAATCTTGAACATGAACAGTCTACACTCCCAACATTTTGGGGCAGGCCCTGCTTGTTCACACTTAATTCCAACTTCTCATGAAGGACAGAAATATAGGAATCTGTCTTATATCGAATCAGATTGTTGGTCCATTTAACAGTGGGTAGCCTACACTGACAGGCAGGTGCTGGGAACCAAAGCTGGGACCTTGTACACACAAAGCATGCACTCTGGAGTTATGGGTCTTCCTTTAAAACAGTGGAGGAGGGAACTTTGGCATTCTGCATTTGTTTCTAAAAGTGCTGGGTGACAGAAGTGGTGAAAGAAAAGCTTTTATCTCTAAGAGCATCTGAAACAGCTTAGCAGCTGCATCTTTTGTGGGTTTTTATATGTACTGTTTTTTAAAAGCATCTTTTTGGAACAGAGATTCAACAAGCCTGAGAAAAGAGCTTAGTTATTAAAGAATGCATCAAGGAGGGTTGGTGTTTTGCTTTAGAGCTGGTGAAAATAAGAAAGTGGGCACAATCTGTTTGGAATACACAATAAACCTTCCAGGGCAGAGAGACTTTGCTGTGTTAAACTGCATCAATTAAACTCTGCCAGTGGAGTTATGGCAATTACCGTATTTTTCGCTCCATAAAACGGACCGGACCATAAGATGCACCTAGTTTTTAGTGGAGGAAAACAAGAAAAAAAATATTCTGAATGAAACAGTAGATGTATGATTTTTGTGGTTCATGCTGTGGCTACAGACATGATATCTGATTTGACGGTGAGTTTGGGGTAGCCCAATGCAAAAATCCTGAGAATCCATGTGGATCTGTTCTTTGTAACCACGTTTTTGCGCCATTGCGGCCCCATGAAACAATGGATCCGTGATTTTTTGGTGCAGGCTATAGCCATGGACATGCTATGTGATCTGATAGTGAATTTGGGGTGACCCAATGCAAAAATCCTGAGGATCCATGTGGATCCGTGCTTTGTAACCACATTTTGCACCATTGTGGCCGCACGAAACAGTGGATGCGGGGGTTTTTTGGCACAGGCTGTAGCCATGGACATGCTATGTGATCTGATGGTGAATTTGGGGTGACCCAGTGCAAAAATCCTGAGGATCCATGTGGATCCGTGCTTTGTAACCAGGTTTTTGTGCCATTGCGGCCTCACAAAACAGTGGATGCGTGTTTTTTGTGTGCAGGTTGTAGCCATGGACATGCTATGTGATCTGATGGTGAATTTGGGGTGACCCAGTGCTAAAATCCTGAGGATCCATGTGCTTTTACCTCCCCCCTCCCAGGCAGCCTCCTTTATCTCTAGAGTCCCTTATCTCCCTCCCGATCCCTTGCTGATCAGCTGCTCAGCGGCTTTGTTTTGACACCCCCTTCCCTCTTGTTTGCCTTAGTGTCTTTTCCCTAGATGGAGCAGTTTTTTTGCTCCTCCTTTTCTTCTAATTTCTCTCCTCATTGCTTTAATCTTCCTGTCTCCTCTCCTTGCAAGTTCGCTGTCTTTACCTCCCACCTCCCAGGCAGCCTCCTTTATCGCTAGAGTCCCTTATCTCCCCTCCCGATCACTTGCTGCTCAGCTGCTCAGCGGATTTGTTTCAACACCCACTTCCCTCTTTCTAAAAAATAAAGCACAATCTGCTTTTTGCTCCTGGGCAATTTGGCTCCAGGGACAACGCATTCACTCCATAAGACGCACAGACATTTCCCCTTACTTTTTAGGAGAAAAAAAGTGTGTTGTGTTGTTGTTTTTTAATGATATTTATTAAAATTTCACATAAAAAACAACACATCGATAAGAAAAGAATTTAAAAAGAAAAAGAAAAATACACAATACAAAATACAAAAAGAAGAAGAAGAAAAAACAGTTAAAAACAATTCCATCTTTTCATCACTACTTTTGAATTTACTTATTTTCTGGACCTCCTCATACCTCCCTCTTTTGTATTCCAATTCAGTTTTGTTTGTCCAGCAATTTCTTTCCCTCCTTTTTAATCCCAATCCTTAATCTTAATATAATATAACATTAAATTTTTATCTATTAATAGCCAATTTTCCATTCTTTTAACCTTTTTAATCCTAATCCTTAATCTTGATCTGTATATAACTTTAAAGCCTGTACAGCTAGAAACCACTTAATTTCAATCCATCATCACTCTAACATTCTTTAATTTTGCAGTATTTCTGTAGGTAATCTTTAAATTTCTTCCAATCATCTTCCACCGACTCTTCTCCCTGGTCACGGATTCTACCAGTCATTTCCGCCAATTCCATATAGTCCATCAGTTTCATCTGCCATTCCTCCAGTGTGGGTAGCTCTTGTGTCTTCCAATACTTTGCGATGAGTATTCTTGCTGCTGTTGTTGCATACATAAAGAAAGTTCTATCCTTTTTTAACACCGATTGGCCGACTATGCCCAGGAGAAAGGCCTCTGGTTTCTTCAAGAAGGTATATTTAAATACCTTTTTTAATTCATTATATATCATTTCCCAGAAAGCCTTAATCTTTGGACACGTCCACCAAAGGTGAAAAAATGTACCTTCAATGTACTCTTATGGAGTGAAAAATACAGTACATTGGACTTCCAAAGGTGTTTTTTTTTTTTTTTAATCAGATATAGAGCTGAGCAAAATTTTGTTCAACTAGAATTGAAAGGATTTGGGGAAAAGATTGCCTGACTTCATCCCCAGTGCTTTTGTGTGTGTGTGCTGCCACCACGATGTATTTTACAGTCCTAGCAATTACAGTGTTGATGTTCTTCAGAGGCTAAGTAGCTGGAAAACAGCACCATTTCCCCTCCCATCAGCCTCCTGATTTCTGCCTAGGGCTGGGAGAGAAAATTCAGCTTGGAATCTAATGCAAACCTGCAAAAAATATTACACTTCCTGAGCTAATAAGTGAACTGATTACACAACTCTCTTTCAAAATTCACACTTGCGATGCAGCTCTTCAGCCAAATAATGTGCACAAAATGTCTAGATTAGTGAAAAGTGCATGCAAAAGTGAGTATCAGAGTGAAAATAATGTGCAAATAGGACTTCAGCTAGAGAGAAATTGCTTGCAAAAACACATATGCCAAGCACAGTTATAAGGCCTGAGGTTAATGGGAAACCCCCCCAATAAAAATGACCTCAAAAAAGTGTTGCTATCTTCATTTTCGCTCATTGAAAGTGGGGGGGGGGGGAATCTGAGCTCAATCTGTAGCCCAGCTTTAATTCTGCCACCTCAAATCTCTTCTAGCTCATTCTGCTGTGTGTGTAGGCCAGGCCTTTGATGAGTCTGTACATGTGGACTATTGGGGGTGGGGAATCTGGGCCATGCATGCAACTCATCAGTGTAATGGAGCCCGTCAGTATAATGCTAGCAGGAAAACAGACATGTGGGTCTCTCCAGGTTTTTGAGATGCTTAGGGCTTCTTCATGCATGTTTGCAGATCATTTGGTTTCTTTCCACTTGGTAGGGAGCTGAATGTATGAACAGACTCTACTGTAGAAGTGCTGCATCTGATGTGCTTGGATGGCTCCATCTGTGGTGCCTGTGCCTGTGATGTCTCATTTACTCTTGCAAATTGTTTCTTGATGTTTCAGTCCTCAGTCATCAGCAAAATGCATCTGCTCTCAGGAATGCCAGCTTCTGTGAGTGGACTGAAGTGAACAACTATCCTTTCAGTGGAATCGGTGTGCTTTTGCAAATACAAGTTTCCCTTCTGCCTCTCAATCTGAAATGTTCTATGGAAGCAAGAGAGAGACCAGAGCTGGGGGGAGGTACAGAGACACCTTTGTGAAATGAATAACAATTGTTGGGAATCACAAAGGAAGAGAGTGATGTTGCTTGGAATGGAGGAGGAATCTGCAAATGCTGGATTCCCAAGCAGACTCACCTGATATGAATCAGATATGGATCACAACCCAGATTGAATTATGAGTCCCCTTCAGAATCCACAACCCTGTGGATCCCTTTATGAGGTACCTGAGAGCTGCAGTTCCCAAAACACTGAGCATAGGGCTGGCAATGCCTCCTGTGCTGTGGTTCCCAAGCACTCAAGAGCCCATGGATATTGGGTGCTTGTGAACTCCATGAAAGAGATTTTGATAGGTGGGTGGGACAACCCCTGCCAATCATGCAACATCATAATGGCATCATGTGGTTTACAGGTGAGTTGCCCTGCTGTACTGTATTCAAGGTGCATGGTGGAAAGGAGCCCTTCATGCTAGTTGCTTGAGGCTCTTGACAGCTGGGTGACCTGCTCAGCAGCTTTTGAAAAAATGTTGCTATACAAAGGCAGTTTTTTTTAGCCCTTGAACCACCTTGTAAGCACTTTTTTAAAAAACAAAAACCTTAATATTTCTACATATTCACATTTCTTTCCACTTTAAAATCAGCAGAGAAATGGAAGGGCGTGGACTTTGCTACATTCCTAGGCAGAACAAGGACAGACCAGACTTTAATGGGTCCATCTGACCCTAGCTGTTGCATTCAGGTCCTGCTTTCAGACATCTGGTTGGCCACTGTGAGGACAGGATGTGGGCTAGTGTCAGGCTTCAGGGAATTGTCTTCCTCGTGGCAGTAGATAAGCAGAACAAAGGAAAATGAGTCTTCTTACCAGTTAGAAACTTTAATAATCACAGCGAGAGAACAAAGAACACAACTCTTAGAAATGGCGGTGCTCCCAATTAAGCAACCCATCCCCTGTCGTCCCTATTAATCTACGTCACCTTTACGTCTTGTAATCTGAGCTTGTACCCTTTGTGCTTTCTGTTTTGCCATTTTCTGAGCTCTCCTTGATTTTGAAGAAGGGGTGTGCGTGTGAATGCTGTCCAGAGACTGTGAACCTGTTAAGCCTCCCTCTTCCAGTGTTCCTTTTCTTAGCTGTTCCCCATCCAGTACATCCCAGCTTCTGCCTTCTGAACTATGTCCCTCTGCAAACCACTGTTCCAAATCTATACTGTCCTCCTGCTCTTGGGAAGATTCAGGATCAGAATCAGAAGCAGAGAGAGGGGGTGGCTCCCACCATTTCTGCTCAGTGCT
Organism: Podarcis pityusensis; assembly: GCF_964106645.2. Taxonomy (NCBI): domain Eukaryota; kingdom Metazoa; phylum Chordata; class Lepidosauria; order Squamata; family Lacertidae; genus Podarcis; species Podarcis pityusensis. The sequence goes on along the minus strand of NC_138033.1, from coordinate 23,875,344 downwards.
GCCCTCCTCAGCTTGGTCCCTGACAGCTCATTAGACTTGTGGCTTTTATTTATGCAGCGCTGTTTCAGACTGCAGTGCATCTGGCCCAGACACCACCTGCTTCTGGATGAACAAATGGACTATCTGAGTACAGAGCTGGTGTTCACACAAGGTGATTTTTAGGTGGCACAGCGTTGTCTAGAGAGAGAATAATGTTTGCTATAGCAACTTTCTCTCCCAGTGTGACTTGGTGGTGACTCCTACACTTTGGTGACTGCATCAGGCAAGTCTCTAGGGAAAGGTCAAGGGGCCAGCAGCTAATCTGAGCATTAGTGAGAGATTGTGGGCAAGTAATCCCAGACATTGAAGATGTAAGCATTTGGTTGGGTGACCTTTTTTTAGGATTTTACCCCAGGAAATAAACTGCCACAGGGGCCGGATTAAGACAACCGGCGGGCCGAAACAGACTTTGGACATGCCTGCTTTAAGGAGTCCAATGTGCTTTAAAACTGAACAAGCCTTGTGTGCCATCTTAAGCCCTCAGACTTTTCCAGCTCCTTGTGGTGTCCCTCTCTCCTCATCTTGTTTAATGAAAGAAGCATTCTCAGCCAGCCAAGACTCACTGGGAGCTCTCCGACGTGCTGATCAGGCTGCCTGGATTTGTAAGCTTTTTGATTATCCCTGTTGTGCCTGTATCTGCCCTGACTACTGGACATGGCAAGTAGAGTCAGGCAACTGTGACTATACCTAAGGGGTGGAGAGCCTCTGGACATGAGGCTGGATGTCACCTGCATGTCCTCAGGCCCTCTGAATTCCCTCAGGCACACCTACTGTTTAGAAGGGAGCAGCAGAAAGGGAAAAGGGGCTTCGATGTTCTGCAAAGTGTGCAATTGTCTCCTTCCTCTGTGAGAAGATCTGCTTCAAAGCACAGGGGGAAGCTTCTCAGTGCGGAGAGAAAAATTTGTTCCTAATAAATTTACAGAAAGCCATTAACCCATTTTGTAGTTGCATACATGCAGGGGTTTTTTGTTTTGTTTTTTTAAAGTGCAATTGCATTTTGAATTTTGAGGTTTGTGAATAACGGCAAGACAGGGTTTGCAGTTCAGCTGTGCATTGGTGTTATTTACATTCTTCTGCTGTGACTGCTGAGTCCTTTTTTTGCCTTTTGTGCAGTCAGGACCACCGAGAGGTTTCTTTGTTTTAAAATTTAGTCATTTATAAATGTTTTCAAATAAATAAAGTTTGCTGGAGATCATTTTTATTTCTTTATTTTACAAACTTTGAAAAGAAAATCTATGCCAAAAATGGGAGGTGACACCTGAGTGAAATGACATGACACCGTTTCCATGGGAAATAGCTTTGTGTCTGAGCCTCAGTCCACATTTGGGTTCAGTCCTGCCCACTACTGGAGTGCTGCTCCCAACAGGTTTCCACAAGGTGAAAGTAGGACTTGGTCTGAAAAAGGTTCACTACCTTGCTGCACTTGCTGTGACTGTGCCTACCTAATGGGATGCAAAATGATGAGCATTGCAAAACAGGATTCTGGGGTGCTGCACTAAATCCTTGAGGTACGGCAGATTGAAATAAATCAAAATAAATAGCAAATACTTTGCAGTTCATTGACCCCTTTTATTGAGTCGGTTCTGTTGTTGAAATACAAATGTTCCTTGTCTAGATTTGTGTTTTGCCACCAATCCCCCCCCCACTCCAGACACTGTGTCCTAAGTAGGTCAGATATCACACCGGGGAAGCTGAGGGGCCATCTGACTCGCATGGGGGTAAGGCAGTAGTAAACAACAATGCAGAAAGCGGTTGAACACCAGACACACCAAAATGACACACAGGCCTCAGTTGCTGATGTCCCAAAGCTTGTTCACGCAGGAACTGCTGCCCAAGTAACGCTGGGGCATTCCTGGGACATTGATATGTACAATAAGGGGCAGTTCAATGTGTGCCTTTCTTCGCTGTTGGAGTTCCTGAGTGGATGTAGCAAGGCTTTAGCTGGCTCCCCAGGGTTCCAATGTCAGAACGGCGAGGAAAATACAAAAGAGAAGGGAGCCTTCACAATTCAAGGAAGGCTTTTGTGCTATCGGAGAATCCTGATTTGAACTTGCAGGCTTCCTTGGATTTGTGTTGCTTTGGCACAGTGGAGCAACGAGGATAAAGAGTGACTCTCCCTGCAGTGGTACAACTTGCTGTCAATTATGAGGAGGATCCAAAGGTAACCCATGCACGAGGTGCCACCAACTTTTCATTTCTGTCTCCCTATCCAGAGTTCAATTGGGTGCACGGTCCTCTTCCCAGAGCTAGAAGGGCAGCTCATATTAGAGAAGCAAGTTAATGGGTTTACCAATTTTTGCTTATCACAGAGAGATAAAACTGTAATAACACAGATGAGCAATGCATGAAAAACCACAACACTCCCATTTCTGTTGCTGAGCAGTACTGATTACTTTGTGAGTAAGCTCTTACCAGCTGAGGTCTAGAGTCCTTTCCCAGTACTGTGGCATTCCCTTCTCCTCGCCTGGCAAGAGCTGGAATAAATTGACTGTTTCAAATCTGCAAATCAAAATCAAATATCTGTTCCTCTGAATGAATAAGTGAATTTAAATTTGGTAGCCAGTGCCATGTTCACGAAAAAACAAAATGAAACAAAAACAGTATCTTATGCAACGTGTTGTACTTCCTCACTTCAATACTTCCATTATCTGCTAAAGTGGAGTCTGATATTGGCTCATCAAAACACTAAGGGTGTGCACTGGCCACAAGATTCAGTTTTTATCTGTAGCTTTGGGAAGCAGCTCAGTCTGTTTTGGAGCCACTCTGTAGTTTTCCAGTTTGACTCATAATTTGAGACAAAATTATATTTGTTGAGAATGAAGCTCCCCCATCTTCACTAAAATGAGGAATCTATATATTTCTTTTCATATGAGTGGATGAAATTTGCAGGCATGTTAGTTCCTCCAGAGTGGATTAAGCCAGCCAAATGTTAGGAGATACAACCAGGGTTTAGTGTACTAGGGTTTAGTGTGTGTGTGTGTGTGTGTGTGTGTGTGTGAGTGAATGACACTTTTAAAGTTTGATTTAGAAAAGAAAGAAAATGTATTTTGTTTTCTGCCAACATGTGATGCAATTTGCAGGCATATTCTGCCTTTATGAGGGGATGAAGCACACCAAATTTCAGAATGATAGTTGAACTGGTTCCCCTGCAAGGGAAGCATTACCGTTTTGGAGTGCATACAGTAGTAAGCATAGGGGGTGATAGGGGTGGGGGAAAGAGCATGAATCTTCAGGAAATACTAGGATGGGGGAACTGCCAATGCACTCCAGCAAGAACCTTACTACCCTATGTGTGTTGGACTTTTGCTCCCCTGCTGGGGATACAACCCCTTTTCCCTCAGGGACGGAGATATCACCATTGACTTGTATTGAAGAAGGGGTGATGCGGTGGGGGGACGGGACATGATCTATGTGAAGAACAAACTGTTTTAATATTTAGGTCAACATTTCTCCTCCAAATCACTGTGAATGGAGTGTTCTGGGAAAATAATTGACTGTACAGGGCATTTCCCTAGCCAGTTTGGTTTTGCTTTGATTAAAAAAGAAATTCAGTAGGTAGTTTTGAGTGGGGACACACCCAAGTCCACAGAGCAACTTGGAAGTTTAGAGAGTCAGTGATCTGACTTGAGATGTCTTTTCAACAGTGCAGTCTGGTAATCCAGGAAGTATACAGAGCCACAGTAGAGCCCTACAAAATACCTAGCAAATAGTGAATGGAGGAAGCAACAGAATGAACACTGATGTGTTAATCAATGGCCCAACCATCTACAACATAACAAAGATATGTGCAGTGAACTTTTCAAAATTACTTAAAGCCAACACAGGATGATTAAGAAAACATCAACCCTGTAAAAGACATTCAATCAATGCCAGTCTTAAGAATTCACTTCAGAACCAAAGAAATTCACACCCAAATATCACTTTGCAGTTGATGCCTCTCTTGTGGGTACTCTGTTCATGGTTGTAGGGGGGACTTAACATTTGCAACTACTTGCAAAAGTCCACAATGTTTGTGGTCAGGCCTTTCTCCCCCTTCTGGCCATTCCTAAGGTTCAGCTAAAATTCTGTAGTTGTGACCTGGGTCACTTCTGACTGCAGTTCATCCACTCTGCGTCCACGGGAGCCCCTCTTGTGGCTGTCCATGTCTAGTCATGCCGACTTATTGAGGACTTCAGAAGGAGTGCAAGTCGAGACACGCTCTCGTGTGGTGTTCCGGGCCCGGCTGAAGCTGCTCTGCTCCATGTGTGACCGGAAGGGGAGGCAGAATTCTCGGAAGCACCTCTTGAAGTTCTCATCCAAGAAAGCATAGAGGACAGGATTGAGGCTGCTGTTGGTGTAACCCAGGGCAATGCAAAAGTGGAGGCTGGCCATCACATAGGGGTTCTTCTTGTCGATGCCCACCAGGGTCCAAACAATGACAAAGATCTGGATGGGTGTCCAGCAGATGATGAAGGCAGCCACCACCACCAGCACCATGCGTGTGATACGGCGCAGGTTGCGGTCCTTCTCCTTGGAGCCTGAGAGGAGGCGGACACTCTTCAGGCGGAGAATCATGAGCCCGTAGCAGATGGTGATGACCAAGATGGGAACCAAGAAGGCAAAGATGAAGACGCAGATCTTGGTGACTGTGTCCCAGTAGATCTGAGGTTCAGGAAACTGCAGGAGACACATCACAATGCCACCTGCAGGAAAAGGAGAGGAAGAGAGTGAGGTGACTTTTACTCAGCAGATGGAGATACAGAGATAGAGAGGTGTCCAGCTTGCACATTATTTCCCAAGGCTCCGTCAGCACAGATGCTGATTTTCACTGCCGTCTGTTCATTGAAGCAAATGTAGGAATATCAGGACTTGCTGATATTGTAACTCCTAACTCATGCCAACATAATGAAGTATTCCTAAGAGTGTCTTGTATATGACTCAATCAACTAACTGGAACTCACAAAGCGAATAAAGCAGATTTTATTTTTAATACTAATAGTAATATTAATAATACAAGTAATACTACTACTGATATTAATAGCAGCAGCAGCAACAGCAAAAACAATAATGCAAGTGGAAGCTCTTCTCCGTGAGCCTACAGGCTCTCTCCCTCACCACCCAAGCCTGCCTCCCTGTCATGGTCATGATTTTTCAAAGACTTTCAGCCCTCTTCTGGTGTTCTGGCTGTGGCCAGCCAAGGAAGGAAGGGAAGTTTACCTCTCTCTGCCCCAGCACACAAAAGGCAGGGTCAGTGCAAGACATTGCAGCTCCTGAAACTGCCTCCGCCACCTATCTTCCTGCTGCTTCCTCCAACCTAACTTGCCTGCTGGCCTGGTTGCTTGCTCACTGCTAGCAAAGAGGCTTTAAAGACTTAAGGTAAACGTTAAACAGTAACTCCAAGCAACTTCGCCCACAGTGCCTCACCCATTTCTCAGAGCGAGGCACTAAGCACTCATGCCTTTGTTGGCAGCTACCATGAAGGCTGGATGAAAGCAGCAGGGTGGGGCAGAAGTTGGTAGGGAAAAGTGGTGGCAGGGCTAGCGAGCTAACCAATCAACTGGCCAGCTAGCTGCCACTCCCAATTCGCCATCTCAGCCATGTGACTCATTGTGCTCCCCACATCCAGTAGGGGAATCTTCTCTGGCTCAGAATCAAAATCTGAGATGGAGAAGAATTTGGGACTTTCAATACGTGCTTTGTCTTTGAGGTGGAACAGTATAAGCCCATGAGACTTGCAGAAATAGGAGTCTCTGGAACCATGCTTTTAGATAGCTCCTTTTCCTGAAATTTAGACAAGGTCGTGGTGGTGGTATTTAGTGTCCTGTGGTTTAGAACTACCTTTTTTTAAACTTTGTTTCTCTTGGTGGTTCTTCAGATCCACCTCCTGATGACTAGATAGTTGAATTTACGTTAAATGGGGGATGTATAGTTTTAAATAGGCAACCAGGTTGGGGATATGGTGTGCAGGGAGGGTTCTTTAACCTTTAAGAAACCAAACACTATTTTATCCTCTGCCAAGGTCCCATAGGAACTATTTTGTGGAGGGAGACATTTTCTATCTATTGCAGGAAAGAAGCTGCTATTTGTGGCAGAACAGTTTCAAAACTGCTCTGAGAAGTCTGAGGAGGTTCATGACTGACACAGGGACTAGCCAATTAGTACTGTGGTGTGGGGAGGTTGCCTCATGCTTGAAACAGTGTTGTGCTAATATGCCTTCCACTGAAAACGGAAAGATCCAATGTTCCCTAAGCTTAGTCCAAGTCAGAAGGTTCTACTTGTGTCCAAAATGTGGTGAGGGAACTTTTACAGCAGACTCACTGATAAAATCACACACATCTATGTACAGCCTTATGGGCATCTCTGGCTGTGGTTTATAAGAAGAAGAAGAAGAGTTTGGATTTGATATCCCGCCTTTCACTCCCCTTCAGGAGTCTCAAAGCGGCTAACATTCTCCTTTCCCTTCCTCCCCCACAACAAACACTCTGTGAGGTGAGTGGGGCTGAGAGACTTCAAAGAAGTGTGACTGGCCCAAGGTCACCCAGCAGCTGCATGTGGAGGAGCGGAGACGCGAACCCGGTTCCCCAGATTACGAGACTACCACTCTTAACCACTACACCACACTGGCTATAGAGCAGGAAAGTGGTGTCTCTGCCTTCCAAAGCCCACACAAAGAAGAATTGACTGGAATGTGGCAACAAGACACTTGCCTTGAGATCGGGTGACAGCCATGATCATGATGGGCACCCCAATGACAGACGAAAGAACCCAGATGCAAACATTGATTAACTTCGCTTTTGCTGGGGTCCGGAAATCCAGGGCCTTGACTGGATGGCAGACGGCTATGTACCGGTCCACGCTCATCATGGTGAGGGTGAAGATGCTCGTAAACATGTTGTAGTAGTCAATGGAGAGGACAACCTTGCAGAGCAGCTCCCCAAAAGGCCAGGTCTCCATCAGGTACTTAGCACTCTGGAAGGGCAGTGTGCTAGTGGCCAAGGCATCTGCCAAGGCCAAGTTGAAGATGTAGATATTAGTGGCTGTTTTCATCTTGGTGTATCTGCAGGGAGGAGACAAAGGGAAAGGCGTGTCAACTGTAGATTATGCTTGCTCTCTGCCCAGGAAGCATGGGTGTTTCCTGGTCTGGATGAATAAAGGCCCCCAAGCTGTCAGATTTCTCGGCTTTGTTGTTGTACCCTTGTTTAAAAAAGAAAGAGTCCTGCAATTAACGATACAGTTAGTTCAAAATAGTATGTGAAATTCAGGCCCCTACCTCTGGGGATGGATTTATCATTCTTCCTCTGGTCCCTGTCAATTTCAAATGCGTTCATTTATACATCTGGTCCAATAGCATTAATCTGCTGTTCTAATTAAAAAAATGCATGAAAATCCATATTTTTTTTCAAAAGTGCTGCATTGCTAAATCAGTACACATTTTTAATATGTGTCTCATTACCTTTTAAAGCAAACAACTACATCACAAAGCTTGGAGAAGTTGCCAAATGGCAGGAGAGCTCTGCATTTCATGCCTGCTCATTAGTTCAGGAGGTGTCAGCCAGGTCAGTTCATACTGAACTTGGGAAAGAATTAATTCCATATGCATCCTCCCCTCCTAATCGCTTTTGGTAGGGCTTTGTAAGTCAATACAAGGACCATGAACTTGGCTGGGTAGCAGATGGGTAGCTGATGCAGCTGTTTTAACAACGCTGCTACACGTTCTCAGCCAGAAACTCCCATCAGCAGTCTGGTCACTGCATTCTGCACCAGCTGGAGCTTCCAGATCAGACCCAAGGGCAGCCCCACACAGAGCGCATTGCAGTAAACTAGCCTTGAAGTTACCAATACGTGGACCACCATGGTCAGGCTATGTTGTACCCCCACTGGCGGAGGCAGTTTGATTCTGAATACCAGTTGCTGGAAATCACAGGACAGGAGGGTGATCTGGGGACCCGAGGTTGGGAAAAGCTGGACTAGCCTTTAGAATAAGGAGCCAGTGTGGTGCAGGGGTTAGAGTGTCGGTCTAGGACTCGGGAGACCAGGGTTCAAATCCCCACTTGGTTATGAAGCTCACTGGGTGACCTTGGGCCAGTCACCTCTCAGCCTGACCTACTTCACAGGGTTGTTGTGGGGAGAAAATGAGGAAAGGGAGAACTGTGTGCACCACTTTGAGCTCCTTGTACAAAAATAGGTGGATATAAATGCAATAAAATAAATGCAATAAATAAATGTTGGCACTGGAAGACCCTACTCCATGAAACCACCTGGAAGACCTGGAGACTGTTGCTGTTTATTAGCCCAAACCTGTTCACAGGGCTGTCAGGAAAGATCCAGTGGGGGGGTGGAGAGGCCACTGAGCCCTTTGGAAGAAGGATGGAATGAAAATGCAATATATATTTTATTGAAACATGGGGAAGGAGAGCGAAGAAATGACTATAGTTTCTCCTCAGCAGGCTCCTTATTGTTCTGCCTCCTTCCCTCATTTTTCGCCTTTATTCTTTCATATCCTTCCTTCCCACATTAATCTCTCCTAGAGGGAATATATCTGACCAGAACTTTGATTTTCTTCTCTCTTTTTTACCACCAGGGTCCATTTTCTTCATTTTACTGTCTTGGTGAACAAGACCTTATCCATTAAATATGGATTTGAATGCTTAAATTATTCAAGGAAGCAAAGGGCTCAAACGAGTGCCTAGATTTCCCTCCATCATTGCAGGGGAAAAGTTGAACATCTCAAAGATGCCGCCGCCAAACATGCCCAGAAGTTTTTGCTGTCACATTGGAACCAGTGCTTTCTGTTATTCTACGCCAATATGCACACTTAAGAGCCGCCTGAACCACTAAGACTTAAATGCCGGTAAGTATGTGCCGAAATCTGGGTGCCATTTTTAAGAGGGTTAGAAGGGATAGTTTTGCATTTCCAATAAATCAGCTGCACTACTCAAAAGTAAAGCATAGAATTGCAAGAGAACTTAGAGGTCAACTAAACCAACCCACTGTTTATTTTTGGAAGCTGACTGCTGCAGCAATCTTGAAAGGTGGCCCTCAAGCTTCTGCTTGAGAAACTTCCAATGAGAAACATTGCTTTCCACGCAGTCTGTTTTACAATTTCATTGTAAAAACTGCCATTATCATTAAACCTTTGTTTGTTTGTTTTTTTAAAAAAATTATATCCTGCATCAGTTATTCTTTTTCTTTCATTTGTCTAATTTTTTTTGGCCCTGTTCCTTCTTCCCATGAATATTGTTAAGGGCCCATTAAATCCTGGATATCGGTTTTCAAAAGCATCATCACCAGAGAGGTTAGAAAGCAAAGCAAAAAACCCAGGATTCAGTTGCTTTTGGAAAGGCAGCATTTACGATATACATATGAGAATGTTCCAGCATGTATCTCAGTTATTTTCACAAAGAGGGGAGTGATAACAATATTGATCTCTCTGTACATTGTGACAAAATGACTAGGCTATCTTGATACACATGCACACCAACCATCAGGGATACACTTTAGAACAGAAAAATAAATAAGTACTGTTCCACTATTCAAGCCCACTCATGCAGTCATCAGATAGGTTTGCTGCATTTTGCCAAAGGCATTCATCTTAAGGCTTATCAGTATTTTCATAGATAACTTCTACCTGCTTCCAATGGGCATGTAGGAAGGACAAGAGGACTCCCTCCCCATCGAATAGCCACATTCATTGTCCTGATCCCAATAGTCCAGAATCCCTCTGCATGCAAGGAAGGATAGATTAATCTGCCAGTTTAGGTTTATCTCAGTTTCTCATTTTCCCAGTATAAAATTCAGCTCGCCACACTTCCACATTGGTTTGCGATTTTTGAAATTAAAAAATCCTCATTGAAATGTGTCGGCTTTTTTTTTGCAGGCAGTTTCCCCTGATATAATGCATGTTCATGAATGCTTGTATTTATACACAAACTTTCCCCTAATATATGCATTCTTGCATATGCACATTAGGAGATTTTTTACAAAATTCTGAGAAGTGGAAATTCGGGATGGGGGAAATAGTTGGCTTTGTTTAGACCAGAGGTCGGCAACCTAAGGCTCATGGGCCGCAAGCAGCCCATGAGGGTAGCTTTACTGGCCCATGAGCTGCCCCCGAACTGAGCCACCCACTCAGCGAGTCCCTGCGCGCTGCACTAAACCGGTGCAGCGTGGTGGGGGGACTCTCTTCCGCGGCTCCAGAAATCACTTCTGCGCAGGCACGATTTTCAGCATCTGGGCATGCGCAGAAACAATTTCTGGCGCCACGGACATGCACAGACATGATTTCCGGCATCGTGCTGTGCCAGTCCGGCCCACGGAGGATCTCCATGGGAGTGATCCGGCAAGCCTTGCCGACCCCTGGTTTAGACACAAGGGGACTAGGTAGGTTTGCCTTTAAATGTCAGCCAAACTGATTTTCTCTCTCATTCCTACAAGTGAGCACCTGTTGCGTTGGGTGTGTGTGTGTGTGTGTGTGTGTGTGTGTGTGTGTGTCCCTTGGCTGAATTCATATGTTAGAAAACAAACACAAGAAACACCACATTCCTTTTATACTGCACTACCTGTTGCATTGTAGAACTGTAGCCTTTGGATAGTTATACTGCCATGCCACGCTGCATTTCAAACGGCCGGAAAGAGCTGTCTGTTGCGAGACTGGCCCCAGATTTCATCACGTGCAATTGCAAAATAAAATTTTCTGAGTTAACAGGGTTGCAAACTGATATTTCCTCCTCTAGAAACAATGATCACAGAAACGAGTGCTAAACGTCCAATAGATTTCACCAGGCTTCCAGAAGCGGCTTTTCCCTGTGTGAGTGTCTGAGGGCCCTGCTCCTTCCTGCCACTCACCATCTGGCCCGGGGCGGGGCCTGAAGGACTCACAGGGACTGCTGCGTCTGCTGCCCAGGAGGACTCTCCTGTGTGAGTGTCTGAGGGCCCTGCTCCTTCCTGCCACTCACCATCTGGCCCGGGGCGGGGCCTGAAGGACTCACAGGGACTGCTGCGTCTGCTGCCCAGGAGGACTCTCCTGTGTGAGTGTCTGAGGGCCCTGCTCCTTCCTGCCACTCACCATCTGGCCCGGGGCGGGGCCTGAAGGACTCACAGGGACTGCTGCGTCTGCTGCCCAGGAGGACTCTCCTGTGTGAGTGTCTGAGGGCCCTGCTCCTTCCTGCCACTCACCATCTGGCCCGGGGCGGGGCCTGAAGGACTCACAGGGACTGCTGCGTCTGCTGCCCAGGAGGACTCTCCTGTGTGAGTGTCTGAGGGCCCTGCTCCTTCCTGCCACTCACCATCTGGCCCGGGGCGGGGCCTGAAGGACTCACAGGGACTGCTGCGTCTGCTGCCCAGGAGGACTCTCCTGTGTGAGTGTCTGAGGGCCCTGCTCCTTCCTGCCACTCACCATCTGGCCCGGGGCGGGGCCTGAAGGACTCACAGGGACTGCTGCGTCTGCTGCCCAGGAGGACTCTCCTGTATGGGTGTCTGAGGGCCCTGCTCCTTCCTGCCACTCACCATCTGGCCCGGGGCGGGGCCTGAAGGACTCACAGGGACTGCTGCGTCTGCTGCCCAGGAGGACTCTCCTGTGTGAGTGTCTGAGGGCCCTGCTCCTTCCTGCCACTCACCATCTGGCCCAGGGCGGGGCCTGACAGGCCTCACAGGGACTGCTGCGTTCTGCTGCCCAGGAGGACTCTCCTGTGTGAGTGTCTGAGGGCCCTGCTCCTTCCTGCCACTCACCATCTGGCCCGGGGCGGGGCCTGAAGGACTCACAGGGACTGCTGCGTCTGCTGCCCAGGAGGACTCTCCTGTGTGAGTGTCTGAGGGCCCTGCTCCTTCCTGCCACTCACCATCTGGCCCGGGGCGGGGCCTGAAGGACTCACAGGGACTGCTGCGTCTGCTGCCCAGGAGGACTCTCCTGTGTGAGTGTCTGAGGGCCCTGCTCCTTCCTGCCACTCACCATCTGGCCCGGGGCGGGGCCTGAAGGACTCACAGGGACTGCTGCGCTCTGCTGCCCAGGAGGACTCTCCTGTGTGGGTGTCTGAGGGCCCTGCTCCTTCCTGCCACTCACCACCTGGCCCAGGGCGGGGCCTGACAGGCCTCACAGGGACGGTTGTTGTCACTGCTGCTGCGACCCAGGGGGATCCGGAGGGGCGCAGCGTTTGTTTTAAAATGTTCCTTTTCCTTTCATTTTTTTGTATATGCGGGGACGGGGATGGCGGTGGGATGGATGTTTAGTTGGGAATTTGTTTGATTTTAATGGATTTGTAATTTTTATAGTTTTTCATTTGTATTGTTTTTTGTTTTCTGGGTTTTTTTATTGTTTTAAGGTCTTATTTTGTTCTTAAGGGGAAGGGTCAGGGCTGCCGGGGAGTGGGTCCCAGCCAACAAAATGGCTGGGGTATGTTCCACGGAGGGGGATGCGCTGGGACAACCGATCTCAGTGATCACGGGTAGGAGGAGGAGTTACGCTAAGACCAGACCATGTCATTACAGAGGAGGCAGGTTTAGTCGTTGTCTGAGGACTATCCCTGCCTCCGGGTCTGGTCCTGTCCGGACGGACACTAGAATCAGCAAGGGATACCCACATAGCCTGAAGGTGCTGCTGTGCAATGCCAGGTCAATGATTCATAAGACCACTGCCATCCATGACGTGATCATGGATGGAGGATTTGACCTAGCTTGTGTAACAGAGACTTGGTTGGATGAAGCAGGTGGGCCTGTTCTTGCCGCTGCTTGTCCACCAGGTTTCTCTTACGCACAGCAACCCAGGCCCTGTGGGCGGGGAGGGGGGGTTGCAGTGATTTTTAGGAAGTCATTAGTTTGCACCAGGCATCCTATTGGGAAGACCCAGTTCTCTGAGTGCATGTTCTGGAAGTTGGGCAATAGGGGCAGTACAGGATTCCTTTTGGTGTACCGACCTCCCCGCTGCACCAAGGATTCCCTGCCCGAGCTGCTTCAGGTCGTGGCGGATGTTCTCCTGGAGACACCTAGTTTGGTTGTCCTAGGGGATTTTAACATCCATGCCGACACGACCTTACAAGGGGCCGCTCGGGACTTCGTGGAAAGCATGGCCTCCATGGGGCTGTCCCTGAATAAGTTTGGCCCAACCCATAGCCACGGACATGCCTTGGACCTGGTGTTTACCTCCATGGATGTTGGTGTTCTGACACTAAGTAAAAGCGAAACAAAAGAAGTGCCATGGTCAGACCACTTCCTGGTGCAACTTGACTTCTCCGCGACCCTTCCCCTCTGCAGGGAGGTGGGACCGATTCGGATGGTCCGCCCCCGCCACTTAATGGATCCAAATGGTTTCCAGAGAGCGGTAGGGGATGCTTTATCCCATGTTGATGGCCTTTCAGCTGATTCCCTGGTGGCCCGCTGGAATGTGGAGTTAACCAGGGCTATTGACTGTTTGGCTCCGAAGCGCCCTCTCCGATTGCATGGAGCCCGGATGGCCCCGTGGTTTTCCACGAATCTGAGGGCAATGAAACAATCGTTGAGACGGCTAGAGCGCCGGTGGCGGATGACCCATTCTGAAGCTGACCGGACACAGGTTAGAGCTCAGTGTCGAGCCTACCAAGTGGCGGTAGCGACGGCGAAGAAGGCTTTCTTCGCCGCCTCTATTGCATCTGCAGAAAACAGCAGCAGGAGACTTTTTCAGGTGGTCCGCAATTTAGCGGAACCACCTGTTACATCGGGGCCCAATACGGGCCACATGATCTCCTGCAATGATTTTGCAAAGTTTTTTGCAGATAAAGTCGCTCAGATTCGGGAAGAGGTAGACGCCACCGTGGGAGCAGGGCCGGGGCGGGGGAGTGCTAGAGTCCTGTCTAGTCAAATTGTGTGGGATCAATTCCAATCTGTTACCTCCGAGGATGTGGACAGGCTGCTTGGACGAGTGAAACCAACCACCTGTCTCCTTGATCCTTGCCCATCCTGGCTTATAAAAGCTAGCCGGGAAGGGCTGGGCGATGGGCTTCGTGGGGTGGTGAATGCTTCCCTCCGTGAGGGAGCCTTCCCAGACCCGCTGAAAGAGGCGGTTATTAAACCGCTTCTTAAAAAACCATCTTTAGATGCGGCCACGATGGCCAACTATCGCCCAGTCTCAAATCTTCCATTCTTGGGCAAGGTGATTGAGCGAGTGGTTGCTGAACAACTCCAGGCACGCCTGGAAGAAGCGGACCATTTGGATCCCTTCCAATCGGGATTCAGGCCTCATCACGGGACTGAAACTGCCTTGGTCGCACTGGTTGATGATCTCCGGCGGGCTAGGGACAAAGGTGAGAGCTGTTTCCTAGTTCTGCTGGATCTCTCAGCGGCGTTTGATACCATCGACCATAACATCCTTCTGGACCGTCTTGAGGGGCTGGGAGCTGGGGGCACTGTCATACAGTGGTTCCGCTCCTTCCTCCTGGGCCGTGTTCAGAAAGTGGTGGTGGGGGATGAGTGTTCAGACCCTTGGGCTCTCACTTGTGGGGTGCCTCAGGGTTCTGTCCTCTCCCCCATGCTTTTTAATATCTATATGAAGCCGCTGGGAGAGATCATCAGGGGGTTTGGACTGGGTGTTCATCAGTATGCAGATGACACCCAGCTCTACCTCTCCTTTAAATCAGAACCAGTGAAGGCGGTGAAGGTCCTGTGTGAGTGTCTGGAGGCGGTTGGAGGATGGATGGCGGCAAACAGATTGAGGTTGAATCCTGACAAGACAGAAGTACTGTTTCTGGGGGACAGGAGGCGGGCAGGTGTGGGGGATTCCCTGGTCCTGAATGGGGTAACCGTGCCCCTGAAGGACCAGGTGCGCAGCCTGGGAGTCATTTTGGACTCACAGCTGTCCATGGAGGCACAGGTTAAATCCGTGTCCAGGGCAGCTGTGTACCAGCTCCATCTGGTACGTAGGTTGAGACCCTATCTGCCCGCGGACTGCCTCGCCAGAGTGGTGCATGCTCTGGTTATCTCCCGCTTGGACTACTGCAATGCGCTCTACGTGGGGCTACCTTTGAAGGTGACCCGGAAACTACAACTAATCCAGAATGCAGCAGCCAGACTGGTGACTGGGAACAGCCGCCGAGACCATATAACACCGGTCTTGAAAGACCTACATTGGCTCCCAGTACGTTTCCGAGCACAATTCAAAGTGTTGGTGCTGACCTTTAAAGCCCTAAACGGCCTCGGTCCAGTATACCTGAAGGAGCGTCTCCACCTCCATCGTTCTACCCGGACACTGAGGTCCAGCACCGAGGGCCTTCTGGCGGTTCCCTCACTGCGAGAAGCCAAGTTACAGGGAACCAGGCAGAGGGCCTTCTCGGTAGTGGCGCCCTCCCTGTGGAACGCCCTCCCACCAGATGTCAAAGAGAACAACAACTACCAGACTTTTAGAAGACATCTGAAGGCAGCCCTGTTTAGGGAAGCTTTTAATGTTTGATGTATCATAGTATTTTAATATTCTTTTGGAAGCCGCCCAGAGTGGCTGGGGAAACCCAGCCAGATGGGCGGGGTATAAATAATAAATTATTATTATTATTATTATTATTATTTCCATTATGTAAAAGATAACATAAAATGCAGAAGTTAACAGGGAAGGAAATGTCAGGGGAAGGGAAGAAAGGGCCATCTGCATGCAGCCCCTTTCTATGCATCGCTACAATTGCCCCTAACGGAAAGCACCTTTTCTGTCCTTGGAGAGCCCTGACTCACAACTACACAAACAAAGGCCTCTATGCATGCTGCTGCTGTTGAAGAGGTGACTGTTGGTGAGGCCCACATGCCAGTGGTGTGCAAGAACAGAGGCCAAAGCAGCAGCAATGTATGGTGTGTGTGTGCTTTCTGCACACACTCACACAGCCCTCTCCACCCAGGCAAGCGAGAGGCACTCGCAGAGTTCAAAGGCATATTCCAGCCAGGCAAAAACATTCAAGGAGGGTGAGAAACAGGGCCAGTGAGGGGTGTGGCGGGGGAGGGTGTGGGACCTGAGGAGAGTCCCAAGAGCCAGGTAGAGAGGCTTGGGGGGCTGCATCTGACCCCTGAGCCTGAGGTTCCCCATCCTTCCCCTACACAAAAGCTACTTCAGCTCCAAGAAAGGTAAAAAGGTAAAGGACCCCTGCATGGTTAAGTCCAGCCACAGGTGACTACGGGGTTGCATGCTCATTTTGCTTTCAGGCCAAAGAGAGCCAGCGTTTGTCCACAGTCATTTTTCCGGGTCATGTGGCCAGCATTACTAAACCGCTTCTGGTGCAACAGAACACTGTGACGGAAACTAGAGCACACTGAAACCCCATTTACCTTCCCACCACATTGGTACCTATTTATCTACTTGCACTGGCATGCTTTCGAACAGCTAGATTGGCAAGAGCTGGGACAGAGCAATGGGATCTCACCCCATCACAGGGATTTGAACCACCAACCTTTTGATCAGCAAGCCCAAGAGGCCCGGTTGTTTAGACCACAGCACCACCCGCATCCAATAGCACTCCAATAGCACTATCTGTACAAGAAAGACTGATCCTTTTATAGGATTTTATGTTTAGGGGAGAGTAAAGGCTATTGTGTGAGAATTCATAAGGAAGAAGCATCAAAATTGCTTCAAGAGTTATCTCCCCTTCCCTCCGCCCCCACTTTCCTTTGGCAAAAAAGAAATCAATTTCCCTCTATCTTTGCAGCTGCAGCACCAGCCACACATTCCTCCTTCATACGGATTTCTGTTCTTCTTGTCTCTTCTTTTTAATCTAATTCCCCATGACTAAATAATTATGATCAATTGTTTTATTGTCTGCCAGGTTTGCTTTCAGAAATCTCTTTGGTAACCATGGGGAACTGATCGCCTGAAAATTTCCTGATTAACAATAATCGCTTGAAGTTTTACAGTTCTCTCCAACGATGTTACAAGCATTGCATAACAAAGCCCACAACATTCTGATTGTTTTGCCTGCAAGAAAGAAACAGGGGGGCAGGCAAGCAGACGGGTTTGGGGTGTGTGTGTGTTATTGCTGAATCTAGTAACAAAACCAGAAGGGACTTGTTCCTTCCAAATGCTCAGCTTCTGGTCTTTTAGTGTTTGCGTTTAAATCTAATCTTAACATGACTGTGCCACCCTGCTTGTAAATGTTGCCAGGGCGGCTCACACAGCTAACAAATACAACCAAGACAGCACCAAACAAGGGAGAGGTCCGGACTTCCGGTGGAGGCGCCTCCAGCAATGGCAGAATTCCTCTGACCGGGAGGAATCTGCTCCGCGGAAATCTGGGTCTGGCCGCCACGGCGAAGGCGGAGACCCGTTAAAATCACAGGCGGGAGAAGCCTGTGAATGTGGGATTCGGCGGGCACCTTTTGCGCCTCCCCCACTCGTGGGGAACCCCAGTTTTTGGGGCTCCGGAGCGACGTGGGGTGAGCGGCGCGGTGCATCGAATCGTCTGCTTCTTCCACGGAGCGAAGCCACATAGCTGTTGCCGGAGAGCGCTGACCTTTTCCTGTGGACAATTTGACTTTAAAGTAATTACCCATGAGTAGAGCTGAAACGGAACAATTGGATCTCTAAAAGTTTAATTTGGTATCGTAACGGGGAGGTTCAAAACAGGAAGTCCGCCTTCCCTTTTTGTAAATAGACTGAGGCAATGAAGTTGCAAGCTGGAGTCCTGGAAGGTCTTTTGTAAAAGATCAAATTTCCAATGGTAAAGAACATTAAACCCCCTCTTGGAGGCAGGAGAAGAGAGGGGGAAGTTGCGGATTGAGTATGCCTGCGGGAGAGAGCGAAGAGGCTTAAAACACAGCTGCTCTGACCCTGGAAACGGGCTGCTAGTAAGACTGATTTTTTCCCCTCTTTTTTTTTGGAATGTTCATTGACAGCGCTTAGAACGTTCATTGACAGCTAGCTAAATAAGAGAAATACATTGTTTCTACTGTTTCCGGCTGTTTTTAAAAAAGGAGGAAAGTAACTGAAAATTGAAACTAACTTCGGATTATTGAAACTGTGTTTAAAAGAGGACATATTGACCGATACAAATACAACCTGTTTTCCCCTAGTGGAAGCTTTTGAAATTGGTTACTTTATAGGAGCTGGGCTAGGGGAATTTCCAGCTGCAAGATAAGAAAAGTGTGAGACTTTGGAATTGACCTTGAATCTCTTAAGTGTTATGGCAAACGGAAAGGAAAAAACAGACGGGATGTCGACAGAGGAGGCCTTAGTGGCTGCATTATTGAAAATAAACGATTCGCTGGAACAACTCCATAAGAAAACAGATGCGATAAATGTGAAATTGGATGTTGCAAATATTGAAACTGATTTAATTGTAGAAAGTTTAAATAATTTGGGACAAAAGGTGAATACCAATTCAGAAACCACCCAGAAACTGATACAGGAATCTACTCTGATACGGCAAACTGCAGATGAAGTCAGGGAAAAAACTCTTGCTGCTGAATTTAAAGTAATACAACTGGAGAGGAGAGTCCCATCCATACAAAGACAACTTGGTGAACATAAGCTGACATTCGTTATGATTCAACTTAAAGAAGAACGGATTAATTTGAGGACCAGAGCCCTATCTGAATTGGAAAAGGAAAGCCTGACAGAGTTTCAGGAGGCAACAGGACTAACATTGGTTGAGAAAGAGAGGTATTTGGGGGTTAGTATGACCGCCAAAAATGTGAATCTGCTTAAGGACAATTGTGAAGGATGTTGGATTGAAGAGAAGGGGGATTTGGAAATATGGACAAATCAGAAGTTGTTACTGTTGGGCTGAGTCATTGTGGTGGGGATGAGGCCTGCTGTGTTGCTGAGGATGTTGCTTTTGTTTCAAACATTGCAAGCTCTAGATGGGATGGAGGGTCTTAGGAGGTGGCAGAGGGATGCTCCTAGAGTTGTTTGGCAGGGCAGGAAGCCTCGAGTTAAGCTTAAGATATTGATGGATGCTAAAGAAGGAGGTGGACCTGCCCTGCCAGACCTTTAAACTTCGTTGTGAACCATCTGCCTTTTGCTGGTTGAGAGAATGGTTGCTTCTTGAAAACACTGAAGTGTTGGACAATGGCAGACGAAGTTGATGGACTATAGGGAATTGGCGGAAATGACTGGCAAGACCCGAGACCAGGGTGAAGAGTCGGTGGAAGAAGATTGGAAAAAGTTTAAAGACTATCTATAGAAATATTGTAAAATTAAGGAATGTTAGAAAAATGTTGGAATGAAATTACATGGCTTTAGTAGAAATGTCATAAGGAATTAAGTATAAATAGATTAATAGAAAATTAAAGGAAAAGTATGGCAAGAATGTGTTAAGATAATTATAGAACAGAAAACAGAGTAAGATGGAAAGGAATTGCTGAAACAAATAATAGAAATGGAATACAAAAAGGGAGGTGTGAGGAAGTCGCTGGAAATAAGTGAATGAAATATAAGATACTGAAAATGTTTGAGGTGTTTTTAAATTGTTTTTGTTTGATTTGTTAGTCCATGTAGCGTTTTTGTATTGTATTCGTATTGTTTTTTCTTTTTTTTCTTTTTCTCTTTGTTTGTAGTGCTGTGTTGGAAATTTTGAAAAAGTAATAAATATCATTTTAAAAAACAAACAAACAAATAAGGGAGAGGTCCAACCCCCCTTTGTGATGGGATAAGGAGCAAGATGTGGGGGAGCAAGAGGTTGGATTGAGTGCTGGTATCTTTCTGCCCAGCTCTAATGCCTACAGAGCAATGCCAGCACCATTCTGCTAGGACAGAGTGTGCTCTTCCAGCCACCTAATAGTTGGAATGCTAGAAGTGCTGCTTGTGGGGTGCCCACCAGTTTGTCAGGGACTGGCTGGATGATGAGGATTAGTGGGAGGCTCTAGCTGGAGGAACCCCCCCCCCCGGAAGCCTCAGAAGAGGAAGGATCAGAGACAGGGCAGTGGTGGTGGGACACGGAAGACAGGTCAGAAGATGAAGTTGGGGGCAGAATGGTTGGATGCTGAACAGGCGACAGGCTTGAGTGAGGGAGAGGATCCAGAGGCAGCAAGCACTGCACACAGAAACTCCAGCACATTTAGTAAGAAGTGAAAAGATCACATGGAGGGAAACAATGGGGCAGACCCATAGAGTTTTGCATATGCAGGACAGCAATCAGTAATGAAATATGACAGGCAGGGAGACATAGTCTTATACTGAGTCAGACCACTGGCCCATCTAGCTCAGTATTGTCTACACTGACTGGCAGATATTCCTGGAGATTTCAGGGAGGGAACCTGGGACCTTCTGCATGCAAAGCAGGTGCTCTATCACAGCTATAACCATTTCCCACTTTGCCATCTCAGGCAGACATGCCATCTAACAATAAAGTTGTCAATGGAGGCAATTTATGCATTCCACTGCAAATCAATGTCACTGAGTGGCATTTTGGGAAACTCTCCTCTGGTGTCTTAGAAACATCTTGCTGACAAGCAATGCGGGGCGGGGGGGACAGACTCAACTGATCATAGCTGGACTTCTTTCTTTAGGGATTATGTGTCAGCTTGATTTTTATCTATCGTTGCCTTCTGCCCAAGGCCAGTAGAAGACATTAGTCCTGCTGGCTGAAATCCAGGCTGAAGGCTTTTGCTGGTGAGATATTATCAGACTAATACTATGAACAGTATCAGTCAATTGCCACGGAAGAAAAGAACACCTGACACTTGGGACATGACATGATCTACCTCTGAACTGTACCAAGAGAAGAGATCATAATTATATTATTGTCATCTTCTTTGTTCATCTTTACCTCTCTCCCCAGTCTCTTCTTTTTAACACTGAATGAATAATGAACAAAGGGTGGAACTAGCACAGGGGGAGCCAACAGATGTTGTTGGATGGCAACAAGTCCCATCAAACTCAAGCCAGCATGGTCAAAGATCAGGGATGATGGAAATTGTCATCCACAACATCTGGGGGGGGGTACCATGTTGGATACGCCTGAATGAGAAATACTAGATGCCCAAGACATTTTTTCTGCTTGAGGGGAAGGACAAGGTGGTCCCATCTCCCTGCTTTCCATGTACACAACCCAGCTGGACCATCACCTGGATTTTAATTCAACATTGTGGTTCGAGGACCCGACCCCCGCGATGTGAAATAAATACACAAGGACACGTGATATAAGGTTAATGGGCAAGAAAAGGCCACAACTTTATTGATTACAGCAGTGAAAAGGTATTGGCTTAGGCATTGGATGTCTAAAACAAGGGGGTTTATTCACCAGTAGGTGGAGCCTGTTGATGCTAATCCAACTATAGGCTCTCCCCTGATGTCACCGGGGGTCGTGCCATGGCCCCCCCCCAAGCAGGCATCGGACAGAGTACACGACCGCCAGATTCCTCACGACGAGACTTACGACGAGAGGACAGAGAAGAATGAGGCCGAGGAGAGGCTGGCACCGCCGCAAAAGGCTGCTGAACACGCCCCCTCGAAGGCACCTGGTTGGATGCCTGCCGAGGGGGCGTGGGCGCCAGCCAGGTGAGAGGAGGAGGCACGGGGCTAATGCCCCCTGCTAGGGGCGGTGCTCGGGCTCCCGCCCACAACCACTCCCCTCTCTTCCAGGGAGGAGAGTCTTTATCTCCACTGCTAGATGCAGTTTGCCTCTGAATCCCAGTTGCTGGTAATCACTAGTGGAGAGAGTTCAGGTCGCACCTGCAGGCTTCCCAGAAGCATCTCATTGGCCACTGTGAGAACAGGATGCTGGACTAGATGGGCCTGATCCAGCAGGGCTTTTCTTAAGTTCTTACATAGCAGCATCAATTTTCCAGACCTGTCAGAGATATCTAAACTTATGCTCACAAGCATACAGGTTTCAAAGGACCTAAGGTTGCTTTTTCTTTCGTCTAATATGCCAATCTTTCTAATTAATTTCCTGACTATTACCCACCATTTGCCACCGATAGGTAGAACTCCCTCCCTAACATTCCCTCCAACACAGGCAGCATTTAAAGTCTGCATCAAGGTTAAGTTCCAAACCACAGAGTTGAACTTGAGTCGCAATTAGTCTCTCCTGTAATGAAAAGGCTCAGAGCAATAAAGGCAGCAGCACCTCCTCCTGGTTTGACCTGATCGTCCTCCCTCCCTCCCGCTGCTCAGAGTGAAACAAGTAGTGTAGAAACCAGAACCATGCGATTGCGATTTGAAGAAACAGCAGTTACAGGATGCAGAGATACAGGATACAGGGTTCTTTTGTTTGCATGGCAGTAAAGATACCAGATGTCAGAGGAAGGCTTGATAGGCGCTGAACAGTGTGATCTCATAAATTGGGGGTGAGGAACCCATGATCATCCATATGTTGTGGGACTCCAGCTCCCATAAGTCTCTGTCAACGTGGTCAGGGCTCAGGGTGATGTAGCTCCACAGCATCTTGAAGGCCAGAGATGCCCCATCCCAGCTACACAGAATTACTTAAAAACAAGTCCCATTGAATTGAACATGATTTACTTCTGGTTAATTTGGTATGGCAGGATGGGGAACCTATAGCTCTCCAGATCTTGTTGCACTACAACTCCCATCATCCCTGACCATTGGCCATGCTCTCTGGAGATGGTGGGAACTGCAGTTCAAAAACACATGCCCCACGCCTGGCTAGGACTGTGTGAGCTCCCTCACTCGCACTTCACTTCAGAGTCCAATTAAACACTTGGGATGTGGCCTCTATGAATTCTGGATCACTCCTAGGAGACCTTGGCTCACACCCCACCCCAAATCTGAAGCAATATTTGGAAAGCCTGAGCTTTGGTTCTCTGTTTAACTAACCTATGCTTTGGGTTAATTGCCCATTCCAAAGCTGGAGGGAGGCTTGCAGATTCTAGGAAGTCTCACTGTGCCCAGCAGTGCCCAGTGGGCACTGATCCATTAGGGCAACTAGGGCTTAGCCCAAGGGTCAACATTTTTTCAGGAGGGGACCAGTCCACTGTCCTTCAAACCTTGTGGGGGGCCAGACCCACTTCTCCCAAAAGCACCCTCCCTCCCGAAAGGACCCCCCCCACTCACACCACAGCTGCTGACACCACCTCGTCTTCAGCAGCATTGTCGTCATCCTCTGCCTTGACCAGGGGTCCGCAGGGCACAGAGCCCATGCCGCTGGCCTGGGCAGTGGAGGCAGCATCCCCACCACCACCACTTCCTCCCACTTGGCTCTTGGCCACATGTGGCCACCTCAGCAGGAAGGAAGAGGCGTCACCCAGAGGCTGGAGCTTCCTGCAGCCATTCCGAAGCTGCACCAGCATCATGGAGGTCAGTCCCCACACGGTGAGGCCTCCACGCCGTGCCGGTTTAGCGTGGGGACTGACTGAGCGGGTGGGCAGCAGGGTCTGCAAGGTTCGTGGGCCACATCAATGAGCCCAGTGGGCCGCACCTGGCCCCCAGGCCTTAATTTGCCAACCTCCAGTTTAGCCCTGCTGAGCGAAATGTCAAGCTTTTTATTTAAGCCCCCATCCCTCGACAAATCTCATCACCCCACTCTTTCCTGTTCTGTCCATCCTTCCATAATCAACCGGAATTTAGAGACTCCTCCGGGAGACATTTCCATCAATGGTCCTGTCAAATAAGAGAGTTCACTTTCACAGTTGCCAAATTTCATATATGATGGAAAGTTTCAAGTTTTACCCTTCTACTCATCAAAAACATTGCTTTTCATTTTTAAAACTCTGGTTTTTAATTTTTGTGTATATTTTCAGCTTGAAATAAACTGACAGCCTGTACTTAAATATTTCTGTTATGTTCAGAATCCCCCCCCCCCTCTCTCTCTCTCTCTGATTTTGCAAGCACCTGTCTTAAAAGATTCCATTTGTACACTCCTTATTGGTTCCTGTCTGTGCTTCTTTGCTTAATAGGGACTCAGAGATGAAAGCATCTCTGCAAAAGGTGAAAATCCACCTGTAGACGTTAGCTAGAGACATTTTAGCTGTCAGACAGATGTGCCCAATTAACACCTGCAACTAGATTGGGAATGATTGTCTGACTTGTCAGAGATGGAAAAATAAAAGATCCTACCATCAAGTTTCATAACTTCTTTTTAAAGGATTTGTGGTCCAAATCTATTTTTAATTACCCATGTGAAAATGTTCAAGTCAAATTGTTATGCTAAGGGAATATCAACCCTCCACCAAGAAAAGGTGCATTAAATCATGTCACTCATGTCGTTTTGCAACTATTTGGTTTCTTGTATCACTTGTTCTACTCCTAGTTATGGAAAGTAGCAAAGACTTGTTCAAGACGCTGATGTCTTCCTCATTAGTTTCTGCAGCTTCTGAAATGTCAACAAACATTTCCTCCTCACTTGCAAATCTGTCATTAATGAGGACTAGAATATTGCTTCCTAGGTCTGGGGAAGAATTCTAGCTTGGTTAGCATTCTAATGCAAACCTACCAAATTTCCCGAAGCAATATGTGAACTGAAACAGAGCTATCCTTCAGAATTCACCTTTCTCTGAATTTCATGATGCAGGTTTGCAGCAACAAAAAAAGGTGTGCCAAGTTTGAATATAAATGCATTCATGAAAATAGCATACACAAATTTAGGGGGGATTGCTTGCAAAAATGTATGCATTCGGGAAAATTTGCACTAGCACACTGATTAATTGTCATGAGGGCTTAAAAAAAAATATCCCAAAATTTGACAACTGATGTGGAAGTGTGATGAGCTGAACTTAAAAGAATGGGGAAAAATAAGAAGCTGAAACTGACAAAATTATCCATATTTATGCCAACTACCCTAAACCAAACCGGAATACTTAGAATGCTTTAATAATAATAATAATAATAATAATAATAATAATAATAATAATACTCCTTCCAATGTGACCATGCAATTGTGCAATACATATAACCAGAATGCATGTGGCTAGCAGCTATTTGAGAGATACACAACCCCAGACCAAATAGACTGAGGCTGTGTACACACCATGCATTTAGTGCACACACACCTCCAAGAATCCTGGGAACTGTAGTTTTCCCCACACAGTGCTACAGTTCTCAGCACCCTTAATAACACTCCCCAGGTTCTGGTTCTTTTTTTTTTTTTTTTTTTGGTGGGGGTGTTATGTGCTTTCCTCCTTCTATCTCCAAAATGAAAAGTGCTCATATATTTTTTCTTTTGCATTCAAGCAATTTTATGATCGCACCACCACACCATGCAGGATTTCATATGGGAAGCAGAATTTTAATCTGGCATGCTAAGAACTGGAGTTTTGCTGCTGCTGATTTTAAAGGCAATTTCCTAGTTCTTAAGAATGCAATGAAAAATGTGCGTAGGCGATGTTTGTCGAAAGCTTTTGTGATAGGGCTCAGGAGTTGACATCATCAGGCACCTGCCAAGGCCTGTGCCCCAGCAAGGGACCCACTGCTAACCTTAGAGCTCTCTTGCTCTGCTGTTCCTCCCTACAGATAGTTCTGCCTGCACATCTCTCCTCCATGGTGGAATGCGCAGTGACAGGAGCACAGAGAGCAGGCAGCTGTCTCTGTTCCGCTTTAGCCTTTGCCTCTGGGTGGCCAATCACATTAGACCCAAGAAGAAGAGGGCAAACGAATGATGGGCAGGGCTGGCTGTGGCAAGGAGGAGTGGGGCAGGACACTTGCTCAAGGGCCTCCATGAATATGGAATTGGCAGGGTACCTTTGAATGATGCTCTTTCATCTGGCAACCCTCCCTAAAATTGCCGTGGTATGAGTCCAGCTGTGATGATGCTCTGAATGTGGGAAGAGCCATCATGTAGTGGCAGAGGGTCTGCTTTGTGTGCAGAAGGTTCCAGGTTCAATTTCTGGCATCTCCGGGCAGGGCTGGGAATGTTCCTTATGTAAAACCCTGGAGAGCCACTGCCAGTCAGCGCAGACAATACAGAGTGAGATGGGATGAACCTGACTCAGCATGCAGCAGCTGCCTAAGTTCCTAACGTGATCTGATTCAGTGGGATATTTTTGGCTCAGGACTCCGTACCAGGCAGATCTCTAGTTTGAGCTAAACCCTGCTGATATCACAAACTTGTGGAGTAAGCAGAGGCAAGATTAGCAGGAGCACAGAGATTACAATCAGGCTGAGCCAGCTTGCTGCACCTAACTGCAAGATTATTTGCCAAATAACTCTTCAGGGCCACAGTGAGCAATGTTCAGTGCTGATGTGTACATCAAAAAACAGATTGTGAGTTGGAGCTAATATCTTGGTACATGCACTGAATACATTTTCCACAATATTTTCCTGGATGAAAAGGATAGTTGGCAGCTGTTTGCAGTTCAGTGGCATTCTTATTCTAAGGCTATGGGCTCAAGCATAATAATAATAAAAAAAATGAGCTAGACCTTGCAAAACCTTTGTCCGTGCACCGGAAAAGGTAACGAATGGATGCATGGATATTTGGGGGAATCACAGCTAAAGAATCCCTGACAGATGGAGTCACATATTTTTATGTTTGGATTCATTGAGGGTACCTTCTGGATTTGCATTTCTTGCCCACTTGTGCAACAGACCTGCTTCTGTTTAAAAACAAAACAGCAGACTTTTGCAGTAAGGAAAGTGATGGGGGAAAAGACGTGCTGGAAAACACCAAGTGCTTGATGTGGTATTGTGTTCCCTCCCTACAAACAAATCAAAACGGGATTTCCAATAAACAGCCGTCATCACAAAACCTCCCCACAGACTTTCTGCAAACAAATCAGGATAAACAGGTTGTCTGGAAGTGACTTGACTGGGGACCAGTATAAGCCTTGAAGCATATGTGCTTGGTTTCCTGCTAGAAGCGATGAGATGGGCTGCTATCCAGAGCTGCCTTGGAAACCTTCATGAGTTTTACTGTTGTTTTGGGTGTCAGGTCTATTTCCTGGCAGCTGAGAATTCTATACCAGCCAAGGACGATATGAAGGACAAGGCGGGCAGGAGACGAAAAGGCAGTTTCTATGATGGAAGACTTCGAGAACTGCCAAGCATATGGAGCCGCTCTGCCCTTGTAACTGGCGTGTCCCTGATGTATCATGATTTGTAGTGATTAAGCAGCTAGTTAAAGACACAATGAATTTAGAGGCACATTTGGAAGGGATTTAAGATTTAAGGAGGCAGTGCAAGGATGAAGGAAGGCAATGATTTATTTATTTATTTTTTAAGCAGTGGTGGGGGAAATATGGCTCCAGAAGGTGTGGCCCAAAGTAGGTCCATCCAGCCCATACTCTTTCTTTCCCCCCCACACTCTTGAATGCAGGGTTGCCAACTTGAATAAAATATGGGGTGGGGGGCAGGTAAGCCCAGCCCCACATAATCAATCACAAGATGCAGCACATGCGCACCATTTGAATGGTAATGCTCATTAACTTGGGGGGGGGGTCTAGCCCCCTAAAAAAAATTATTGGGGGCACCAAAGGGACCTCCATACTTAGGAGTTGGCTCCTATGCTTATTATTTCATTTCATGCTGTGCAACTTTGTATTGTGCATGGCTGTTAACATGGAAATAAAATGGAACAGAATTGCATCATTGCTGCTGTTGCTAATGATAAACACTGCGGAAGATAAGGAGTGAGAATTTCCCCCTTCGCCTCCTCCTCAAGTGTTGACGTTTCCTAACAAGGCTCTTGTGCCTTGAGCAGCTGCATGGAAGACAGAGATGCCCCTTCCCTCCCATGCCCAGCTCATTCATCATGTTCTGATTGCACTATAAGCGACGGAAATGACTCTTCTGGAAAACATGAAAGTTCTCAGCTAGCTAAGCAGGACCAAAAAGATAAGAAGAGATGGAAAGAACAGTTGAGTGCCTGTGCAGGGGTCTTGATATGATCAAAGGTTCCTAGACAGAAAGATCAACCACATTAGAAGTAATGTAAAGAGAGAGAGAGAGAGAAAGTTGACATGCGTTCTTAGCTATTTGCAAATGGATCAGACATGGTGGCTATCGGATTGGATTTTATTTACTCTGACTGCTTCTCTTTCATTCATTCACTCTCTACAGATTCTCAATAATTATGCAATACACAGACGAATTACTTGCCCCGTGTCCTTCACTCACAGAAGAAAATGCGCCTTCGGTACCTCCAGATCAATGGATTGTTTTGTGGATGTATACCTCAACATGTCATTGACACAATAATAGTTCTTTAGCGGTGGATTTATACTGGACCATCCACACATCATTCTGGTTGGTTAGCTGCTCTGCAGTGCTTCCCTAATGTCATTGTATTATTGCCGTTTAGTGGGGTGCCCTTGTGCTACAGCACAACAGGAGAGGGAGAGATAAAGAAAAGACCTGGAACAATTGTGGCATGAAATGTTACAGAATTTCAGCAGGAAGCTATAGGCCCTGCCCTGCTTTGGAGTGAAGCAGTGTGTCCACCTTTGTAGGGAAAAACAAAGAAGGACATGATGTCTCCGCTTGCCCAGACATCCTGGACTTAGAAGGTCAGGACTTAAAATTCGGCTGGCATGCATGCCTATGGGAAGGTGAAATTTTATAAAAGTTTTATGAACCATATTCTTAGGAAGAATTTGTATAGCATTTGGGAGAAATATAAAAATCTGCTGGAAAGGAAAACACCTTTACGGCTATCTCCTATGAAGGCTATTACAATTAAGAGAGTTAATATGGATAGACAGTGGGTGACTTACAGGGAATTGCTCCACTTTACTGGGGGGGGGGGGGACCTAAACTGAAGTCAATGGAAAATGTCAGGAGCCATGTTAACGGATTGGTTACAATACGATTGGTTTTTCAGACCAAAGCTCATATTTGAAAAAAAAACTTCTACAAAACAAAGAGAAACTTTTGTCTAAAATGTATAATCTGTTATTAGACTGAGAAACAAAAGATGAGCTTGTTAAAACTTCAATGACACACTGGGCAATAGATATAGGACACAATATAGATTTTAACCTCTGGGGAAAACTCTCTGGAAAAGTGACTTGAGGTTTACAGCATGTTTTTCTTTGAAGGAGAACTACCGGAAAATGATTCACAGTATTTAACTCCGAGTAGGCTTGCTAAGATGTATTAGACTGAATCAGATAAGTGCTGGAGATGCAAAGAGGTGGAGGGAACGTTCTTTCATATGTGGTGGACTTGTAAAAGGGTAAAAGAGTATTGGGAAATAATCCATAATGAATTGAAAAAAAATGTTTACAAGTACTCCCCCCCAAACCCCAGATTCCTTTCTATTGGGGATAATTCAGACTGAAATTTCCAGGTGTCAAAAAAGGTTATTTATGTATGCTACTACTGCGGCCCATGTTTTGTTAGCCCCAAAATGGAAAACGAGTGAGGTACCAACCAAAGTAGAATGGCAACTTACCGTATTTTTCTGTCTATAAGTCGCCCCCATGTATAAGATGGCCCCTATTTTGGGGAACTCAGATTTAAGAAAATGGGGGGAGATGGCCTTGTGTATAAGACGCCCCCTAATTTTTGACATTATTTTTAAGGGGGGGGGGGGAAACCTAATCTTATACACGGAAAAATACAGTAAGTTGACAGAATATGCACAACGTGCAGTCTTCATGGGCTGCTGAAGTAGAGGTGCATTTTGAGCATTTTTCGGGGGGGGGGAGTTCATAAATTTGATGAGGCTGGGGATTTTTCTGGTTGCTGTTGGTTCCTCCCCATCCCCTACCCCTATTGAAACTTTGCTGCTTGTGGCTACCTGTGAACTTTCATGTTCTCCACACTTTGTCTGGTTGAACACAAGAAGAACCATGCTGAGTCTGGCCAAAAGCTCATCTAGCCCAGTACAGTGGTACCTTGGGTTACATATGCTTCAGGTTACAGACTCCGCTAACCCAGAAATATTACCTCGGCTGAATAAGACGAAAACAAACGTCTTAGAGAAAAATTTAACTGTGAATAAGAGAGAGAAGTTTCAGGAAGAGACAGGACTAACATTGGTTAAGAAATTGAAATATTTAGGGGTTAACATGACTGCCAAAAATGTGAATCTGTTTAAGGATAATTATGAAAAATGTTGGATAGAAGTGAAAAAGGATTTAGAAATATGGTCAAATTTGAAGTTATCATTGTTAGGCCGAATTGCTGTGATAAAAATGAATGTGCTGCCAAGGATGTTGTTTCTGTTTCAAACATTACAAATTTTGGACAAGATGGATTGTTTCAAGAAGTGGCAGAAAGATATTTCCAGATTTGTTTGGCAGGGCAAGAAGCCTCGAATAAAATTTAAGATATTAACTGATGCTAAAGAAAGAGGTGGATTTGCCCTGCCAGACCTTAAACTTTATTATGAATCAGCAGCTTTTTGCTGGCTGAGAGAATGGCTGCTTCTTGAAAACACTGACGTGTTGGATTTAGAAGGTTTCAATAACGTATTTGGTTGGCATGCATATTTGTGGTATGATAAGGTACATAAAGCGTTCAAAAATCATATTGTTAGAAAAGCATTGTTTAATGTTTGGATAAGATATAAAGATTTGCTAGAAAAGAAAACCCCAAGATGGTTGTCTCCAATGGAAGCGAAGGCACAGAAAAAACTCAATATGGAGGCCTAATGGCCGAAATATTGGGAAATTCTGGCTCAAGATGGAGACAGAATAAAATTGCAGAGCTTTGAAAAATTGAAAAATAAAGTGCGAGATTGGCTCCATTTTTATCAAATAATGGAGGCATACAGTTTGGACAAAAAAATTGGTTTCCAGGTGGAAAAATCAAAATTGGAAACAGAATTGTTAGACTCCAAAATTAAGAATTTGTCAAAAATGTATAACTTGCTGTTGAAATGGAATACTCAGGATGAAACGGTGAAATCAGCAATGATTAAATGGGCACAAGATGTTGGACATAACATAATGATGGCTGACTGGGAACAGTTATGGACCACAGGTATGAAATTTACGGCATGTAATGCTCTAAGAGAAAACTTAATGAAAATGATTTATAGGTGGTACATGACACCAGTCAAGCTTGCAAAAATCTACCATTTGCCTGATAATAAATGTTGGAAATGTAACGAGACTGAAGGCACATTCTTTCACCTTTGGTGGACATGCCCAAGGATTAAGACATTCTGGGAGATGATTTATAATGAAATGAAAAAGGTATTTAAATATACCTTTCTGAAGAAACCAGAGGCCTTTCTCCTGGGCATGGTCGGCCAATTGGTGCCAAAGAAGGATAGAACTTTTTAAATGTATTTTACAACAGCAGCAAGAATACTCATCACGAAGTATTGGAAGACACAAGATTTACCCACCCGGGAAGAATGGCAGATGAAGTTGATGGACTATATGGAATTGGCGGAAATGACTGGCAGAATCCGAGACCAGGGAGAAGAGTCGGTGGAAGAAGATTGGAAAAAATTTAAAGATTATTTACAGAAATATTGTAAAATTAATGAATGTTAGAAAAATGTTGGAATGAAGTTACATGGCTTCAGTAGAAATGTTATAAGGAATTAAGTATAAATAGATTAATAGAGTATTAAAGGAAAAAATAAGGTTAGAATGAGTTAAGATAATTATAGGATAGAAAACAGAGGTAGATGGAAAGGAATTGCTGAAATAATTTACAGAAGTGGAATACAAAAAGGGAAGTGTGAGGAGGTCGAGGAAAGAAGTGAATGAAAGATGGGATAATGAAATTTGATTTATTTTATTGTTGTTGCATTGTTTTGTTAGTTTAATGTATTGTATGTGTTTTTTCTTTTCTTTTAGTGTTTAATTTTTTTGGAAAAGTAATAAATACTATTTATTTTTTTAAAAAAACACAGAAATATTACCTCGGGTTAAGATCTTTGCTTCAGGATGAGAACAGAAATCGTGCTCTGGCGGCGCGGCGGTAGCAGGAGGCCCCATTAGCTAAAGTGGTGCTTCAGGTTAAGAACAGTTTCAGGTTAAGAACGGACCTCCGGAATGAATTAAGTACTTAACCCGAGGTACCACTGTATTGTGTTCTCACAGTGGACCACCAGATACTTATGGGAAACCGGGAAGCAGGAAATGAGGGCTAACAGCACTCTCCCAGGAACAGATATTTAGAGGCATAATGCTGTGTAACAGTTTAGAGTTGTTCCAGAGATCCTGTGTGTGTTTGTGTGTGATATAGTAACATTTTAATGCATCTAACCCAAGGGCCTTTGCAAGACCACTATGGCCATACATTCGCAACAAACTAATGATTGACAGGAAACAATGACTGAGAATATAAGAAAAACATACATAAAATCTGTACCCACCATATTTGCTACTCCTATAAATCAATTCAGGTAAAATCGCTAACAGAATTCATTTTTTTTAAAACAACAACAACCATGTGCTGAGTTGTTTCCTAGCAGCTGGTGCACATAAAACCATCCTATATATAATATAATCCTGGTTAAATATTAAAAATTCTGCCTATATATATCTCGGAGTGTTTTATTTATTTATTCCAGTACTGGGAAATTATATTTGCAAAGAATTTCCCCCTTGGCTCAGCATATAATGGGCAGAATAATAAATAGTGAATTATACATCCAATTCAATTGCATCCAAATAGTTTTATGCCTTTTCTCTCTCCCCTCCCCAGTGTGTGTGTACATGGCAGCGCTGCTTTGGGAATCGTGGGTACCATTGGAAGAGGCACTGTGGGAGAACATGGCGTCTATTTGGTAGTGGAAGAGTGATGATACTCATTTATTTGCATTGTTTATAGGCTGCCCTAGAACTTAAGAGTTCCAAAGAGAGAAGAAAAAGACAAATACATTTGTTTATTCCCCAAGGAGGTGTTTAACCTCCAACAGCAACCCTGTGAGATAGGTCAGGCTGAGAGGCAGGGTCTCCTGGGTCATAGTCTGACACTTTAACCACTACACCACACTCATAAATGAGGGGGTTGAACCTCTGGCCTGGGCACCCAAGTGCCACCATCCAGGCTATCAGAAATCTCCCTGGGCCACAACCACTATTCCACACCCCGGCCCTGATTTGCACCTTCCTCATGTGTCTTTGCCTGGCTGAAACATGTCATTGAACCATGACAATACTTCTTGCTTGCCTGGATGAAGAAAGAAAGAAAGAAAGAAAGAAAGAAAGAAAGAAAGAAAGAAAGAGGGGTGTGTGCAGAAACTAGTTCTGTGTACAAAGGTAAAACTTTACATTTGCTGCTCTGTCTGCTTTTATGTCTGGTTCTGCCCCCCACTGGTATGTGGCCCTTGGAAGCTTACCCAGAAAGAATGTGGCCCTCCTGTTGGAAAAAAGTTTTCCATCCCTGCCATAAAGAAACAACCATCTGCAGCCACCGCTTCTCTCTCCGTAGCATGACAGAATCTTATTTTGTGGATTTCACTAAGCACAAATATAATCCCTATCATACATGTACTATGCATCTGTGTGGGAATTAGGGGCAGGGGTGAACATAATGCTACAGGTAATGTTCAGTATCATCCCCCTCCCCTCATGCCAGTGGTACAAACCCATACGCTTAGCTCTCTCTCTGTCTCTGGACCATACCACTTTTCAGGTGGTCAGTCCTGTGACTGGATGTTCCCCAATGCAAAGCATTCCTCACATACAGAAAACAAGATGCCAGGTGGAAGGGTTCAAAAGGGATATTGATAAACTGGAACGTGTGTAGAGGAGGGTGACCAACATGATAAAGGATCTGGAAACCAAGCCTTATGAGGAATGGTTGAGGGAGCTGGGTATGTGTAGCCTGGAGAAGAGAAGCCTAAGATGTGATATGACAGCCATCTTCAAATATCTGTAGGGCTGTGGAAGATGGACCTGAATCAATGGGTTCATTCAAATTACAAGGAAGGAGATATTAGGAAGAACTTTCTGACAGTAAGAGCTGTTCGGCAGTGGAATGGGCTACCTCAGAAGGTGGACTCTCCTTCTTTAGAGGCTTTTAAGCAGAGATTGAATGACCATATGCTAGGCATACTTCATCTGTGATCCCTTTGCACCCATTCCAACTCCACAGTTCTATGATTCAATGCTTCTCCTCCAGCCTTCTTCCTGAAACGCTAGCTTTACACATGCAGTGCTTTCTCCTAATTCTTCATGGGGGAGCATTCCATCATAATAGCAGCCCCCCCCGGGAGTCTGAAGTAATATAGCTCTGAGATAGATATGCCACTTCAGTGAGCACCAGGCCTAAATAGATCTGGGGCAGCATTTCCATCTCTTCCAGACAGTGAAGTGCTAACAGAAGCATCATTAACACTTCCGTTTCAGATTTTGCAATTACAATTCTATTGACACCAGCTTCCACCAATACCCCTGGAAACCATTTGGCAACGGAGGAATGTTCACTCTGATTTGCCCGCCACTTAATGGTGCTATCAGAGATAATTGCCAAAGCCCGAATCCTAGCAACAAATTGAGTCCCACCAGAGCCAAACGTCTCTTGTACGATTGCCTGGTGCCCAGTTTGCCAATGCTTCAAAGATTTGCAAAGATAAAACTAAGCTACATTTTTTTTTAAAGCCCTTTGGCTCAAAGGTTATGTGATACAGCCCCACCCAGCCCCACCCAGGCTAGAAAGGGCTTCAGTGGGGTGGGGAACATATGGATTTCCAGGCATGGTTGGACACCGAATCCCACCCTTCCTGATCATTGGTCATGCTGGCTGGGGCAGATGGGAGTTGGAGTCCCCCAGTCCTCCTTCTCCATTGGAAACAGGTTCAGGGGAGAAATGCAATTAAATCTGCATTGAAAAGCAAACCTACTAAATTAGCATTTTCTGAAACAATGTGCAAACTGGAAATTCGCACATTTCTGAATTTTGCAGAGTGGTTCCCCAGCCAAGTAAGGAGTACAAAAATGAATAGACTAAAGGAAAGTGTGCACAAAAGTCCATATAACAGCGAAAATGACACACCAAAACCACATTATATTCAGGAAAATTGTTGCATACGTAAGGCAAAATTGCAAAAAAAAAAAAAAAAAAAAAAAAAAAAGGAATGTGAGAGGGGAATGTGCACTAAAATGCTGCCTCCTATCCAGGAGAATATGGAAAAACAAAATTTCTGGAGAAATGTGGAGAAATGAATTTAAGACTGGGGGGGGGGATTAGAGAGTGAGAGAACGGAAATTGACAGAGCCAGCCACACCTAGTTGAAGATCAGAGCTATGTGTGATACGTGCAGGTCAGAACAGAGGTGTGTGGGCCAATTGGCATGGGCCTATGATTTTGAGGGGCCTACTCTGAGCCCCCCTGTTAGAGGCAAAGAAATTAGCCTGCTCCCTCAAGTGCCCATTGCCAGGGTTCAAGTAAGATTCAGTTGCCCCCTGCCCAGTCAGTTTTTCCTCAAGGAGTGGTGATGGAGCACCTTCTTTTCCTTTGCTTCCAGTAGCAAAATGTGGCGCCAGTGTGGTGTAACGGTTAGAGTGCTGAACTATGAACTAGAGGACCAGGGTCCAAATAACTACTCAGTCATGAAGCTCACTGAGGGGGCCTTGGGCCAGTACCTGCCTCTCACCCTAAACTATCTCACAGGGTAGTTTTGAGGATAAAATTATGGGAGCAAGGGGAAAACGATGTGCTCCATTTTGAGCTCCTTAGAGAAAAAGGTGGCATATAAGTGCATCAATAATAACTTTAAAAAATGGGTTGGTGAAAAAAAACCAGATTGGTGGGGGGAAATTCCTGTTACAAACCAACATAAATAAATTTGATATGTGAAATAATTTTATGGGATCCAAGGGCACTTAAACACAAACACTGAATATCTACTTATTTCCACAGCAAAGTAACTCAAAAATGAACAGTCTGTGCTGACACAACATCAGCAGTGGGAACAACTACAGCTCACAAAGCATCAGAGAACCCAACTGCGTTTCAGCCTTGGTCTTCCTCAGTGGACTCTGAGGACCACGGCAGATGTGGCTTGACAAATAAGACCACAGAACACAAGTAACGCTGTCAGCTGGGGCTAGTAATAATAATATTTATCTAGCCTTTGAGCAGCTTACACAAATATATGAATACATTGCCCAGTCAAATAGGCTCTGAAAGAACTCGGTCTGTCCTTCCAAATGTAGCAAGTGTCTTAAACTGGTCCAGCTAGCAAGTCATCAAATAGTACTGTACATCCTGGGACTTGCAGCCAACGGTATGATTTGTCACATATTTTTGTGCATGCCAAAGGTCACCTTAGGCTAGAGCCTGGACCAGCCTGGGGACTGAGGCAGCTGCCTCAGGTGGCAAAATCCCAGGGGCATCACTGTGGGATCCCCCATCACCAGGCAAGTGAGGAGAACCAGTGGTGGCTCCCAGGTTCTGGTGAAATCTCAAAAGAGCCCTGCAAATATCTCGTGGGGCCCTCGTCAGATCTTGCTGGAACTTAAAAGCCCCCCCCCCCCCCGCAGCTGCACAACCCTGGGAAGTGAGGTTTTGGTAGGAACGCAGGTCAACACCTTCCCATTTTGCCTCAGGTGGCTTAATGGGATGGGCCACCCTGACTAGAGCAGTGTCGAGAGTGATATGTGCTGGGTCCCTCAAGGCAGCTTCTGTAAGTTCTCCATTTGGAGAACTGGTAAATAGTAGGGCTGGTAAATAAAAGCCAGTGACCTCTCTCAGCTGCGTGAGTCTCATAGAAGCTTTAACAATGGCAGATTTTCACCCTGAGGTTCTTGTGGTAATAGGAAGCCATCTTATACCTGTTGGAGTTTGGTAAATGCATTGTGGTGCCGTGCAGAAAGAAATGGTCTGCAAATGTGCAGTGGGGAAATATGCACATTTGCATAATTTATGTTTATTTTGCATAATTTATTCCGGTTTTGCTGGTAATGAGGAAGGGCAAGGAGGCACACACGACACTGAAGCTCTCTGGCTTCCGTGGTTTCAAAAAGCATCATTCATCATAAGGGCTAGAAATGAGCCGTTTCAAAAATGAAACCTGAGGTTCCAGATGAATTCTGCTGTCAATACCATATTCTTTGCTTTCTTTCCTCCCACAGATATATGAGATGCACATGAAATGCACTGAAATGTACTGGAGGATAAACCTTAAATAATAAACAATATTGGGATAGGAACTCACTTCAAACTCTGATACGTGTTTATATATTCATGGAGTGAATCAGGGCTGGAAGTCCACAACCTTGGCAAGAACAGTGACATTTGATTGGTCTCTCTTGGCAAATCCTAGGACCACATCCACACCATACATTTAAAGGACTCTTATACCACTTTAACAGGCATGGCCTGTTAAATCCTGGGAATTGTAGTTTGTTAGGGACTCGGGTGGCGCTGTGGGTAAAACCTCAGCGCCTAGGACTTGCCGATCGCATGGTCGGCAGTTCGAATCCCCGCGGCGGGGTGAGCTCCCGTCGTTCGGTCCCAGCTCCTGCCCACCTAGCAGTTCGAAAGCACCCTTAAGTGCAAGTAGATAAATAGGTACCGCTTTATAGCGGGAAGGTAAATGGCGTTCCGTGTGCTGCTCTGGTGCCGGTTCACCAGAGTAGCTTCGTCACGCTGGCCACGTGACCCGGAAGTGTCTGCGGACAGCGCTGGCTCCTGGCCTCTAGAGTGAGATGAGCGCACAACCCTAGAGTCTGTCAAGACTGGCCCGTACGGGCAGGGGTACCTTTACCTTTACCTTTAAGGGTGCTGAGAGTGGTTAGGAGACCCCTATTCCCCGCACAGAGCTACGATTTCCAGAGTTCTTTAACAACTGGTCCTTCTTCCCAGGGGAATCTAGAACTTGTAACTCTGTGAGGCGAGTTGGAGCTCCAACAGCCTTAACAAACTACAGTTCCCAGAGTTCTTTGGGGGAAGCCATGGCTGTTAAGGTAGCCTAAAGCACTTGAAAAATATGGTGCAAGTGTGACCTGGGGGAAATGATTATAGGAACAATAGCATGGTTGATTATCTTTGATGGTATAGATTTCAGAGCTTCATAGAGAAACACAGTGAAAGACGCAGTAGTCCCACTCTGTAGTTTCCCAGTGTGATTGCCACAGTCTCTATAGTTCCTTCCACTACTATCTAGGCAGATGTAAAGACTTCTGCCCACATTCTCCAACTTTGTGGCATGTATACAAACCACAAAGGTGACGGAATAGGCATCAAAAAGCAGTAGAACACATCCGTTGCATGCAGAAGGAAGACCCCACCTTCATTGTCTGGCATCGTAAAAGGATTCGGTAGCAGGGGAAATGAAAGGCCTCTGGCTGAGAGCTCAAAGAGTGGCTGCCAGTCATAGTAAACAATACTCTGAGTAACAATACTCAGAGTAACAATAGATAATTCCATGGTCTGATGCTGAATAAGGCAGCTTGGCAAGTTCATCAACCTTCTAAGAGACTAGCCATTATTTTCATACTGAACCACATGGTTGGAAGGCTGTCAGCCTGAATTAACAGTCTCTGGAGATTTTTAATGGAATTTATATCCCAACCTCCCTGCTGAAGGAACCCAGGATGGCAAACACATACACTTTTTTAAAAGCCTTCTAAAACATCTGAAAACAGTTAAAACATCTTTAGGTAAACTAGCCATAACAATTCAATTACATCTCTTTTAAATCTATTTAACATTCCATTTACAGTGGTACCTCAGGTTAAGTACTTAATTCGTTCCGGAGGCCCATTCTTAACCTGAAACTGTTCTTAACCTGAAGCACCACTTTAGCTATTGGGGGCTCCTGCTGCTGCTGCGTCACCAGAGCACGATTTCTGTTCTCATCCTGAAGCAAAGTTCTTAACCCGAGGTACTATTTTGGGGTTAGCGGAGTCTGTAACCTGAAGCGTATGTAACCTGAAGCGTATGTAACTCAAGGTACCACTGTATAGTCGACTTTTGCTCCAAAAAGCTTAAGATGGCATGCATGGTTTTCCCTGATCCTCATTTCATCCTCACAAAAATCCTGTGAGGTTGGTTAGGTTGAGTCAGAGACTGGTCCAAGGTCACCCAATGAGCTTTATGGCCAAGTGGAAATTCAACTTCTGACCTCCCAGCTCCTACTGCAACACTTTAACGACTATACCACACTGGCTCCCATCTTGGTGTTACTGGGAACAGTTTTTTCTACAGCATAACTTCAGTATTCCAAGTGGTTTTCATCTGCATTCTATTCAGTGAGGCAAATTATTGATAACCCCATTTCACAGATGTGGATCTGAAGGATAAAAGGTATTGCCATTTTGCCAAGCCCATTTCAAGAAGCCACATTTGATCGTGGATTTTCCCATCCCTAGTGATGCATCCAGAAGATCGCACAAGCCCATCTTTAAAAGGCTTCCTTCTGATGCCATGTTTATCTTGAAGATAAAGAAAACAAGCTACAAACATTCCATCAGAGCAAATCTGCTGAAGGAGGTATACTGGCCATGTGGGGAGCCAAAGCAAGTGGTGTGTGGGAGAAGTCCAATTCCATTCTCATTTGAAGGTGGGCCTGCCTAATTGATACTTTCCTAAACAACACACAAACCCAAACATAGCCATTATTTGCAACCCACGCTGTCTGAATTTTGCGGTGCAGTATATCAGCCAAACAATGTATACAAAATGCATATTCTAAGGTAAAATGTGCACCAAAATACATTAGTTTAGAGGAAAACACTTCACATAAATATGTATATTAGACCAAATTGCTTACAAAAAAAGGAAGATTTTGCATAAAACTGCTGAAGAATTTTCATGATGACCTAAATAATAATATTATTATTAATAATAATAACAATTGCAAACTGGTGTGAAAATCTGGAGAACTGAACTTATGAGTGGAAAGATAAGAAAGATGAGAAAATGAGAGAAACCAAAATTGACGGATTTGCCAGTCTTTAGCTGGGCCACCTGCTTTTCTCTTTTTTTCCCATACCCCATCTCCCTCTCCCTCTCCCTCTCCCTCTCCCTCCTCTCTCTCTCTCTCTCTCTCTCTCTCTCTCTCTCTCTCTCTCCACAATTATCAAACTACTGGGGGGGGGGGGAGAGGGAGATCACTCCTGCCAGAGGTCTGACCCAGTCACTTCTAGAGGGCTGTTGTTACGAGGGCCACATAAAAAGTGACTGAGGGCCACAGGTTGACTGCCCTTTGTTACAGTACATAAACCTGATGTGCTTAGAAGAGCCATATCTTTTGAGAAATAGTAAAACACAAACCTGTAACCTTGGTAAATAAAGGCAGACTCCCGTTGCACCTGGCCACTGTGCCATACATAGTACCTGCAAGATTAATCTTTCCTAATAAAACTCTGGCCTTGGATGTTAGTCCCCTTTGGGAGCTAGACCAGAGAGAAGGTTAATAAGTGCTCAACCACCAAGCAGGCAAGGTTGTTTACAGCCTCAATAGAGGCAGCATTTTATAGGGTGGGTTTTATTTTCCTCTGGTGAGTCACTGCCGATTTCGTTCTCATCCAAAGCCAAGCCAGAACGACCTTGCGGTGTGGTTGCTATATTCTAAGTGTGATAGCAAAAGAAGAAAAGAAGGAAGGAAGATAGGAAAGGTGAATAAAGAGAATTGGGACAGGCTAAAATGTAAAATTCAGCTGTGCTGGCTAAATTCTCCCTATCCTGTGGGTTGTGCTGTGTATACCTAAACACAGGGCTTAGGACTCATCCACACTCCCACTTGTCCATGCCTAGGGAGCAAGGATCTGAGCAGTTTCCTGCTTGCCCATCGCCTGTCCCAGGGAAAAACCCACTCTTTAGTGCTAAATTGGAGCAAATGACAAACTGGAGAAAACCCAAATTGCTGTTTGCTCTGATTGAGTGCTAAAGAGCTATTTTCCCCGGAGGAAAACAGCAGGACGAGAGGACTTGTGGATTGCCCTTTAGTGTACCACCCTGCCTAGACTTAGACTAACATTTGTCATCTTTTCGGGCTTCCTGGAAAGCAATGATTCCGGAACAGCCTCTAAGTGGTAACTGTTTTGGTCATTAACCTCAGTTCACTTCATAGATGTGCACTTCATTCTTCATTTATCAGTGAATATGGGTGCTCCGGACAGAATGGATGGTAGTAGGAGGGGAGCAGTTTTCTTTGGGGGTCTTTCTTGACTTCTCACAAACCCTTTCTAATGGTTTGCAGCTGAGTCAGGGAACAACCAGAAGATGTGTTCTGAACTGACTGCGGTACCTGAGCCATTTTCAAAGGCAGCCCCATGAAGATCCCATTGCGGTAGTCCAGCATCAAGTTCCTCAGGGCATAGATGATTGTGACGAAACTCTCTCTGCCCTGGAATGCAGACCTCTTGGAAGGAAATTTGATATAGACTCTGGCAATGGCTCGCTGAGTCCAGTGGGGCTCTTTCCCATGTAAACAGGCCTAAAATCACAGACTTAGGAAGGAGGGAAGATTCAGGAACACTCTTCTATACAATGAAAGTGTGGAACCTTGTCTTCTTTTGCATCTGGCAAAAGAAGACAACGCATTGACTACTCAGAAGTAAGTTCCTGCGGATATAATCTCACAGCCTTTGTCTATGATCTTTGAGAATTCTTGGAGAACAGGTGAGGTCCTTGCAGACTGGAGGTGAGCAAATGTCCCCATCTTCCAAAAAAAGGGGGGGGGAGAAGACCCAGGTAACTCTCAACCAGTGAGCTTGACATGGATGGTGCATGGAAAGCAAGATCATG
Source organism: Podarcis pityusensis (assembly GCF_964106645.2). NCBI lineage: Eukaryota > Metazoa > Chordata > Lepidosauria > Squamata > Lacertidae > Podarcis > Podarcis pityusensis. The sequence continues at coordinate 23,833,889 of NC_138033.1, read as the reverse complement.
GCAAAGCATTTGGCCATGCCCTGGAGGAGAGCCATGGCCCAGTGAGCACAGCACACTCTTGCTTTGCATGCAAGAAATCCCTGGTTCAATCCTTGGCATTTCCAGGAAGGGGTAGAAAAGAGTTCCCTTTTAACAGCACCCTTAACAAACTACAGTTCCCAGAATCCTTTGGGGAAGCCATGGTTGTTTAAAGCGGTATGATACTGCTTTAAATGCTTAGTACCAATGAGCGCTCTCTCTCTCTCTCTCTCTCTCTCTCTCTCTCTCTCTCTCTCTCTCTCTCCTTTGCCTCCTTCCACTTACACAGGGCTTCTCTTCTTACTTCCATTGCCCTCTGTTTGGGGCTCCATGGAATTAGGCGCAAGGTTACAAGTGTCCCACTCCAGGTGGGTCTGACCCAGTATATGGTCACTTCCTATGTCCCTATCCCTTTCTGCAATGATCACCAGAACTGGTTTGCCTGGAGGGGTGGAGCCTATGCTGGCAGGGAGCTTGGTGTATGATAATCATGGTGCTTCACTAGCCAGGAAAAGCCATTACATAGACAATGGAACTGGTTTGGCGAGCTTGCTCATATATTACACACACACACACACACACACACACACACACACACTAACAGGTTTTGGGAAGGGCACTGGGTATCATCCAGACGGTCACCCCCTCCATCTCATAACAGTATACTATTTTTTGCAAACGAATTCCCCTAATATAATGCATTTTATATGCCGTTTCCACTAATTCCCCCATGATAATTTTGTTTCTGTTCACATATTGCTTTAAAATGTGTGAAAGAGGTAGTTTGTCATTCAAATGCAAGCAAAATCAAATTTCTCCCCCCATTTCTAGTTCTGAGATATTGCAGGTGTTTCTCTCCCATGATCCTGCACATAGGTCAAGGAAGCACTTACAGACCTATTTCCTTTTATCCCCAGGTTAACACTGGGAGCTGGTAAGTTGCACAGGCTACCCAGTGAGCTTCATGCCTTATCAAGGATTTGAACCCAGATCTGCCACCAACTGCATGCACACTCATCCTGCTAGCTTGACTACTCTGTGTCCTAGTTTCCCTATATGTATAAAAGGAGAATCCTATCTATGACGTGCTTTGAAATCAGAAGTGCAGACATTCTGTGCTAAACGTTAGTCAGCTAGCCTAAGGGGTGGGAAAAGATAACAGCCGGCACAATTTAGAACCACTGAGACTGTAAATGTGTGAAATTGGCATTTCAAAGGATAGAACTGGCACTTGGGAAGAACTGAAGAAAATGACCCTGAAAGAGCAGAGGCATCAGCAAAGTAGCAGGAAGCAAGATACGGGGAAGTTATATAATTCCTGTCCTTAAAAAAGCAAAACAAAACATTTCACCCCATCCTAGACATCAGGGGTTGGGGAATGTGAGACTCTACAGATGTTGTTGGATTCTAGCTCCCATCAGCCCCAGCCAGCATGGCCAGCAGTGAGGGATGATGGGAGTTGTAGTCCAGCAACTTCTGGAGGGTCTCCAGTTCCTTATCCCTGTGTTAAAGGTAGAAAGAACTGGGTTCTGTGTTGGGCTCCAGAGGCTCACAGATTTCCCCTGCTAAAACGTGTTGATTGGAAAGTCCCATTGATTTCAGTGCAGGGATGGAATTTGTAGGGTGGTGGAAGAAACCGACCTATGCAGATATCTTAAAGAGATGATTCTAGCTGGCTCCTGGAAGGAAAACAGCTGGCGGTCAATGCTATTCCCCGAACTGGATGGAAGTAAGAAGGCAGGCAGGTGGAGGCTGACGAAGGGCAGAAAGGGGTTGGTGGGACAGTGTCCCCATTTGTCCTGACAGGCCAGCCTCTACTGGTAAATGGACACCTGAGAACCTTGACTGATCAAGGCTCTTGGACAGCTGTTTTCCCCCCTGTTTCCGTGGAATAAACCCCCTTCAAATAATACTGTGTGTTTGTTCACTGAAGGATAAAGTGGTGGGAACACTTCTCTCTCTCTCTCTCTCTCTCTCTCTCTCTCTCTCTCTCTCTCTCTCAACATAGGCTACTGTTTATATTTATCAAAGAGACCATCAGAGTAATTCCCAGGAGATGACAGAAGCTTTGGTTGACCAGGCTGCCAGGGAAAGTTTTCAGCTTAATGCGCTGCAACTGTGAAAAAGGAAAATGTCACTCTGTTGGGAAAAGAACTTAAAAGAAAACAGCAGGCCTTGCAGCTCCATTATAGAGTCTAAGAGTGTTTGCAGAACACTCTGTGCTGTTGGAATTACCGCATTTTTAAAATGTTCTGAGAGAGCCGCAGAAGATGCGCACACACAAAATGCCCAGCAAAAAGGATCACATCTTGCTCACAGGGAACGACCAGCATCTTCCTTACAAAGAAAGGCTTAAGCCAGACGTGGGGAACCTTCAGCCCTCCAGATGTTGTTGAACTACAACTCCTATAAACCCTGGCCATTGTCCGTGCTTACTTGGGCTGATGGGAGTTGTAGTTCTGGGCCAAAGTTTCCCCACGCCTGCATTAAGCAGCTGCCAATGTTTCACTTGGGAAAGAAGCAAGCTGGGCATGCCAGGGCAGAGAGCTGTGAAAATTGTGAATGATGTGGAGATTGCAAAGGGAAGTAAATGTCAACATATTGTAATCCAATGATTTTGACTTGCTGTTAATCAGTGCTATTGTCTGACAAGTTTGCAAAATCAAAAACTCCAAGAAATGCACAAGTTACCTGTGGGATTCATTGCTATAGGCCAGGGGTGAAGAATGCTTTGTCTTGTTGAAGGCTGCATTCCCTTGGGCAAAACCTTCTTAATTTATGTTTCCACCTCTATCCCGCCTGTTCTTTGAGAAGTTTAAGGTGGCCTTATCCTTCCAGGATCAATCTATACCACTGCCCAAAGAAAGAGAGAGCAGATGCTCATCCTCTCATTCCACATAGGAGAAGGGCCATAGCTCAGTGGCAGATCATCTACTTTGCATGCAGAATGACCCAGGTTCAATCCCTAACATCTCCAGGTAGAGCTAGGAATGTCCCCTGCCTGAAGACCTGGAGAGCCACTCAGTGTAGACAGTAGAGATACTGATGGACCAATGATTTGATTCAGCATAATGCAGCTTCTTATGTTCTGGTAACTGCTCACATGTTTGGAAAGAGCATATAAACAGGCAGTGACAGCAAGGAGGTGGAGTGCCAGGGAACTCTTGGGATTGACTATTGGTCTTCTACTGGGATGTGGGCCTCAGCAGATGCCTCACATTGCTGACTCCAAGTACTGGATCCAATTGTAAGTCATGACCCATTGCTGCTTGATGAACAGGGAACCTATGGGATAAAGCCACCAGACACTATCCCTAGCTCCCAATTAGCTCTCGTAGTTACTAGGCAACTCTAAATGTGCGCAGCACTCCAAAACTCAAACTCAATTAAAAATATTATGTCTGAAGAGTATATGTAATCCTTTCTGGTTGTCTCCCTGGTGGTTTTTAAAAGAAATCATTTGTGCTCCTCCGCAGCAACTGGGATCTCTGTCATTTTGCTGCTGTTGAGAAAGCTGACTCCGCAGGAGGGGATTTGTTACAATTCTCAACATGCTCAGGATTACATTTGCCAGTTCTGATCATCATATACAGCTTAACCATAGCTTTCCGACTTGTGCAGCTTTTCCAGCAGGGGTTTCAATGAGAGCAGAGCCAAATTGTCACAGGGTACTTTGCCCTTCCCTACCCTACACCTGAGATATTTTCCACGATTTGCTCTTTCATCTAGGAAAAGAAAGGCAATTTGCAGAATTCCACCCCCCAACCTGAATACTCTCTGCCATTCATTTGGGGGGGGGGGAGAGGGAGGTTAGTTGCTTCCATTCCAGCAAGTGTTCCACCCAGCACTACCCTGGAACAATACTAGGTCTGGGCCATAGTGCAGGATGCAAAATGGTGGCAGTGCTGCCAAGCCCACAGCTGAGTGGTCGGGCACCTGCTTTACATGCAGAAGGTTCAATCTTCAGCATCTCCAGTAGAGCTGGGAATTTTCGCTGCCTGAAACCCCTGAGATTGGCTGCCGCTCAGTGTTGGCAATACTGAGTTAGATGGGCAGGTGGTGTAGGCAGCTTCCTCTATTCTTAAGGCTGTTGCTGGCACTTGCAGCAGAAAACAATTAAAATTTTGGTGGTGGTGGTGCTGCTCATGGTGAGGCCCATCCCTAAGGAACACTTGGAGAATTTCCACACCCCCTGGAGAAATTCACTGGAATTTCTCTGTCTTCAAATAAAGGTAGAGAATGCAAAGAGTTCTGGAACGCTGTGTGTATAGCTCTGGTAGTCACACTTCAAAACATATATTTATAAACTGCCTCTCACATCAAGCACCCACTTATACCTCAATTGCCAGAATTTGTTTCATTTTTTTAAATAAAAAAGTCTGAATAATTATATGCCAAAGAAGTATATTATACTTACAACAATAAAGAGCCAAGAGTTATGTGATTCTATTCTTTTGCACCATCATTTTTCAGGTATTACTACACGAGCATTTTTATACATCTGTACGCATTGCTGTTTGCATCTGTTTATGTGCTAGTTACTTTAGGAAACCAGGAGTGTAGATGAGCATCATATTGCCTGCATAAGAAAGTGAGAATTGTTCTCTTTTTCCTTTTTTTCTTTTTGCAGAACCAGTAAAGAAACATCTTCATTCACACGGAGAGCAAAGAGTCATATGGGAATTAAAGAAAATCCATGCAGACCAGCTTGACATTTAGATGTTCAGAAAATCCCATGAAGTTCACCTAGTACAACCCCTGCTCCACACAGGATCTGCAGTACAGTCTGCAACCAGTGGCGGCTTGTGCCCATTGGGACTGATAGTGCTGAATGCAGGGAGACCAACACCTGATGGAGTCAGAGCCACGGACAGGCAGGGCCAAACAATTGTAGTGCTTCTCTACATCCTCCTCTCTACCGAATTCTACAAGGGCAACACTGAGCCACAGCCACCCCTGGACTGTTGAAGTCAAGAAGTGGGGGTTGGCTGAGGTTGGTGGAGCAGTGCCCCATTTGCCCTGATGAGCCAGCTTCCCCTGACTGCAACGACAGCATCCCTGACAGATGCCTGCCCAGCTTCTGCTTAAATCCCATTAGTCAAGATGAACTCGCCACTTCTGTTTCACTGCGAAACAACTCTTAACATTAGGAAGTGTCTCCTAATGTCTAGCTAGAATGTGTGTCCCTGCAATTTCCACCCACTGGTTCTTAAGGTGCACCTCTGTCCCATCCTGTAATGGTTCTAGGGGTTGCTCGTGCGTAAGCCGGTGCTTATCTCCCCGGCTGGGTGCAAACACCTGGCTGGGTTGCCAAAGTGAACCTTTTCTGTCCGGACAGCCACTCACCCATGGCTGACTCAATCGTTGGCAGAATCCGTCAGTGGGCGTTTCTTAAACTTCTTCCAGCAAAGAAGCTCTTTGACGCCTAGTCTCCTCCTACTCTCTCTGCGCGAAAGCCTTCTGCGCAAGGAGGGCGTGGGCAGCGGAGGACCCCTACTCTCCCCGCTGGTCCCAGGCAAGGAGTCATGGGACCACCTCGCTGCTTCCCCCATCTGCCCCCCTTCTCCACTGGTGCTACACTGATTCTCTTCCCCAGAAGATGGGCTGCTTCTCCCGATCCCTGGACGCTCTCTGGAATCCCTCTGGCTTTTGCTCTCTCCCTCCGGCACTGATGGCAGTTCCCTGACACATCTCAAAGCAACATTCTTGGAATGGGAAAGCCAGTAAACCTAAATAGGAGTGGGGGAACTTTGGCCCTTCAGCTCCCCACCCCTCTTGTAAGGGCTCCAAGTTGCTGTCCTTGTGCCACTGACACTCTGCTATCTCACCTCAATAACCACCACTGGTCACACATTGCCAGGCAATTTTGGGAGTTTGGGGGAAGAAAATCAGGGGACACATGTGCAACATCCCCCCCCCCAATTTAATTTCCTAAGTAGAATTTGCACTTTCTAACCACAGAATTTGATGACCTTGTTATGCAAAGTTAGAATCTTCTGACTCCAGGAATCTTGTAGCCTTGCCAGAGCTTCCACTTTTGCCAAATACAGAGGGAGGATGTGAATCTAAGGATGACTCTTCTCTCTCTTTTAGATTGTTGTATGCATGAGTACAGATCACTTCTGCCTACAATCTTGGATATTCTACACAAAGCATGACTCAGAAAAAAACATAGAAATACAGCAAAGGTATAGCATGCAGATCAAGGGAAGTAATAGTACTGCTTTAATCTATCTTGGTCAGATCACACCTGCAATGCTGTGTGTAGTTCTGGGTGCCACAATTTAAGAAGGACATTGACAAGCTGGAACATGTGCAGAGGAAGGAGACCAGGATGACCAAGGGTCTGCAAACCAAGCCTTAAGAGGATTGGCTGAAGGAGTAGGATATGTTTAGCCTGGAAAAGAGGGGACTGAGAGGAGATATGATAGCCATCTTTAAATATCTGTAGGGCTGTTACATAGAAAAGGGAACAAGCTTTTTTTCTCTTGCTCCAAAGGGTAGGACCAATAGATTCAAGTTACAAGAAAAGAGATTCTGACTAAGCATCAGGAAGAACTTTCTGATGGTAAGGGTTGTTCAACAGTGGAATAGACTCCCTAGGGAGATGCTGGACTCTCCTTGCTTGGAGATTTTTAAAGCAGAGGTTGGATGGCCATCTGTCATGCATTATCTAGCTGAGATTCCTGCGTTGCAGAGAGTTGAACTAGATAACCCTCAGTGTCCCCTCCAACTCTACAATTCCATGACTCTATGAACATTAGAATGAGCATTCTTCACTGCAATTCCCCTTCCAAATGTGTGAATGGTAACAGCCTCTCAACGAACCATGATTTTCATGGGATGCGGGTCTGTGCAGATGTACACATGGGTTGCAAAACAAGTACCTCAAAATAAAAAGCCACTATGAGTCACTCTCGTTTGCCCAAACCCCTTAACACCTGAGGGACTTGCTTTCATGGAGGCTATATATGAGCACAAGCGATGCTAGAAAACAGTTAATGCAAAATACAATTTTGAGAGCAAAGCTCTCACCATAACCCTAAGCATGAGAGTAAAATCATTGCTTGTGCTCCCCTAATTACCTCCACTCAAGATTAAAATACTGGGCTGGATGGAAAAATGATTTGTTTTTGTATACAAGACAGTTTCTTATATTTATTAGACAGTAAGCATTTTGATGGCACAGAGTAAGCATTTAAGAAAGGAGCAGAATTCATTCTGTTGATCCAGTGGCAGAATTTATTACATAAGATTGTGATTTCATGGATAATCCTGCTGAGTATGGTTACCCCTGACACTTCAACAAGAGGCACCTGCTGCTGTAAATGTCTCCTTACAACAAAAAGACTGCATTGCTTATTCATTTCATTTATGAATCGCTTCCCTTAAAGCATCCCAAAGTGATTTAACCATAAAAACGCATAGAAAAAACACTTCCAATTTCATTTATTATGAACCAATCCAAGAGTCAAAGGAACATGCCATGTTCAAGATAAGTAGGTGCTTATACATGCACGATACACACATTGTGTATGTACAGTATACTCGCACTGCAATGAAATCAGAGTTGGCACTCTTGCATGCAGGCACATGTGGTCAGTGTGAAAGAACTAAATCATGTTCCCCCACGCCCAGTTCATAAACACTCAGATCAATATATCTAGTATTCATTGTGCAGCTGGTCTCTCGGATTAGAAGCTACTCCAATAGAAAGGCAATTTCCTGTTATGAAAACAGGAAATTGCCCCCTCCACTCAAATGCACCCACATATAATATCCACAGAATGGACAGAATCATAGAGCCCATACATAAAATGAAAGTCCCGTGCAATGAACTGTGATTGCCTGTCCCAACCCCCATAATAACATATGGTCCTCTTGTTGTTTTGCATTCACAAGTGCACACATTAAGCCTGTGATCCTATGCTTAGTATGCAAGCCCCACTGAATTCAGCTTCTAAGCTGACGTGCCTAGGATCGCGCTGGAAGACAAAACTGTCTCCTGAAGCTGAAAGAAATCCCCACGTTCTAATATCCTGCTGCTCTGCCCCCTTCCATATAGTAGTAATATATTGCTTAACGCAGAGGCAAGGTAGGGTCCTCAGCCAATCCGAAACTATCTGGATTTCTTAGGTGAGAGGGTACTTGATGCAGCATGCTACATTCTCTTCCAGACACAATCTGCATTATCCCATACATTCTCTCTCCGCCCACTTATCTTTATGATTGTATTACACACCGTTCAGTGAACATGCACGTGATGTCTTTCTTCCCCAGACACGCACACATGCACACACTTTTCTCTCCAAGTTAGTGCCACATACACTTCTACCGATCATCCTACACAATACACAGCAAAGCCTCGCTGCCTCTATATTCCTTGGGGCGCCCAGCCAAGGGGAGACGTGCATAGGACTTTCCCGTGGAAGCATCTAGGGATAAGCCCCTTAGATCCCGGCTATCCTGCCCTTACCTGACAATGCCGTACATGACCAGGATGTTCCCCAAAAGCCCCACCACGCAGACGACTGAATACAGGGCAGTGATGGCGATGGCGATGATGATTGAAGTCGTGTTCTTGATCGGGGACTGACTCGTGGCGTTGGACGTCGTGAGAGAAGTCGACCCGAAGTCTTGAAAGGTGCTGTTGTAGGGGAAATCGGGGTAGGGTTCAGCACCGGGAAAGGTGGACGGCTCCATCTCTGCCGGGAGCTTCTGGATCCCACCCCGAGGTCGGGCAGACGGGGAATACTACAGGCTTCCTGGGAGCTGTCCCGTCCTGGTGGTGCTGAAATAAGCGAAGTGCATCGAAATAAACCCAAAACTTAACCAGGGGGTGAGGTGGGGAGTTGCCTACCAAGGTAACGACGGACTCTCTCAGTAGCAACTATGCTAGCCAGAAAGGTCTGACATCTCCTCTAGTCTTTCTGCAAATACTGTTACAGACACAGCACTGCCCTCCCTCCCTTCCTGGTCTGCTGCTGAGCATCTGAGCACGAGAAACCGTGAATCTGCAAGCTCTCCTAATGGTTGTGATTTCTTTCTCTCTTTCCCCCCTTCTTTTTTTAAAAAAGGAGGGGATATCTGACATCTCTCTTGGACGTCGGGAACGACGTATGGGGCTGCAGATTAAAGGGAGGGGGGGTGCCCATCAAAACCCTTTAAGGACTGGTGGGGAGAGCAATTTTACACATTGCTCTCAGCTGCCTTGGAAATGCGGTGCCCCTGCCTAACGCGTGTTTCTTAGGGAGCTACTGATATCATTAGAGATCTCTAATAGATGTTAACAATGGAGGCATCTATTAGAGATGTTTAACTGCATTTGAATGGGGGGGGGGAGGGTTGGAGAAGGTTTCCAGTGAATTTATCGTGGAACATCCAAGCAAAACAGCCACTTTATTTTCTTTCTTTTTAAGGCTAATTATAGATGGAAGAAACAGCCACTATGTTCCACCAGAAGCAGTGGAATTGGTTAGCATTAAGCACACAACGTCGGAATAGCAAAAGCACCCAGAGAGGCATTGTCCACGGCAGCCCTCGAGTTTTAGAATTCTTTCCCCCTTATTACAGCTCAGTTGTATAGAGCACATGCAATGTGGGCAGAAGGTTCAGTCCCTGGCGTCTCCCAGTAGGGCTGGAGAAGAAAGACTCTTGTCTGCAACCCTGGAGAGCAGTTGCCAGCGAGTGCAGCCATCACTGAGTCAGCTGGATCAATGGTCTGACTCGAGATAAGTAGCATAATTTAGCATATTTTAACCAGTCACTTTGGCATGGGGTGTCTATCAGTCCAAATAATAATAATAATAATAATAATAATAATAATAATAATAATAATTGCTCCAAACAACAACTTTAAACACTGGCCAGTTCAATAGCTTTGTGCCTGAACAGAGTCCATCTATAGAGGTTTTAAAAGCACCAGATAGATCTTATCTTCCAATAGTTACAAAGAAAGAGGAGGCTTGCGTACTTTCCATTTTAAAAAAAAAAGGCAGTCATTTTATCTGTAAACATATTTCCACTCCTTAATTGCCTTAGTGCTTGTTAGTTGGACATCCTGGTCTCTCAAAACATTGCCTCTCTCTCCCCCCCCCCTCCTTCTCCAAATCAGTCCTATTGATAACTGGGTAATATTTTAATCAAGGACAGCCCTTAGATCTTGCACAGGAAGAGTTCTGTTTTATAATTCCCAGCAAGTTATGCAACTGAATTCATATCCTCATATATGGAGAATATGAAATATCTGTGTGTATTAGATTAGAGACCACCTCTTCAACATTACACAAGATAAAACCAGGAAGCAGATGGGAAGAAGTGTGCTTGATTCCCAACCCTCCTCCCACCCTTGCTAATAGAAAAGAAGCAGTTTAGGTCTCCAAATATTCTACCAAGGGATGAAAATTGGAACCCAGAACTTCAAAGCAGATTTATGCCATGCAACTGATTGCATCTTAAAGTCTTCCACAATGACACCCAACTGCTTGTTTTTTATTTTTTTATTAAATCCTGTTATAATTCTTCTTGTTGTTCGTTCTCTCTCTCTCTCTCTCTCTCTCTCTCTCTCACACACACACACACACACACACACACACACACCTCCCCACCTTTCTTTTTTTTTGCCAAGCTACATCTGTTTGCTTAAGTACCATGTCAGGTCTATGCTCCACCATGCCACAGGGGGCTCCCAAGATGCGTCAGGGTTGATCACCCAGCTCCCCTCCATTAACACCCACATTCAGGAAAAAAGAAATGGTCTGAATGAGGCAGATGAGGAAATGGAATCAAACTTTCGTCAATGTTTACCTCTTGACAGAGGCTGTGTACACATGTCCATTTACTCTGCATCCAATGCACTCCCACCACTGGTTTGGTAAGCAGTGTGCATGTTAACCACAATCCATATCTATCCTGCTGTTTCTTATGAAATACTGCATTTTGGTGCATTTTGCCTCAAGTCAGCCTCAAACTGAATTGAGAAAAAAAAGAACCTAGCAACGTTTTAAGCAGATAGTGTGTACACAGCCAGAGCATTTTCAGGAAGGCTTCTTTCACATTCGGAGTTTAGTAATTCACTTTAAAAATATATTATTATTTTTAAAAATCCCTTATTACCAAAATCCTCTCTTCTACTTTCTCTGTCTGTCTGTCTGTCTGTCTATCTGTCTGTCTGTCAGCAGCAATCATGTCTATACACTTGCCTCTCAAGCATCTTGCCATCCCATAATTTAGGAATAAGGAAACTGAGACTATCTAGCTTTTGCTGTACTGCAACTCCCATCATCCCTGGTCATGGGCCATGCTGGCTACGACTAATGGGAGCTGGACTCTCACCACAACTGGAGGGCTGCATGTCTCTCAACCCTGCCATAATTAAAGCAGCAATGCTTAAGGCACATAGGGGGAAAGCCACTTGAGTTTGATGTGACGCACTTCTGCGGAAACAAGCTTACAATCACACAGCCCAAGAGAAATAAAAAATAGTATACATTTGGGGTTTTCCTGTTCATTGTTTTGTTTTTCACACTGTTGCTGCTGTTTGCATGCATGCAAGATTGCACCTGCAATCTATCACAAATGGGATTTGCAACAAAATGATGCAGCGTGGAATGCAGTTTTTCAGGGTTCTAGACACTTCAATCCACTGTCCCCCAGTTTTCCTCGCCCCTCGAGAATAAGCTGGTATTCCATGCCCACCGAGCATGCACATTGGGCTATGCGGGGGGGGGGGGGCTTTCTTTCTCTTCCTTAGATTTCCCCCCTCTTAAATCCTTTTGCTCTTTCTGCAAATCTTGGGTCTCCCTGAAGTCTGCTTATACTTGTGAATGGATAATGCCATGTTGGCTACAACAGCGCTCACAGCCCAGATATCGGAAATGCAGGGAAAGGTGGAGTAGTAGCATCTGGACTTCACCTAAAGCTGGCCTTTCTCTCCCGAAGAAGAGTTCTGTCCCACTCAAAAGCTTGCTGCACAGCTGGATGATGTATTTGTCTTGTTTTCCCCCCAAAGCATCACTTTGCCTTTTTCCAGTTCTAAGTAGTGAGAAGTTCCAGGGGTAGCACTAAAGAATTTTGTTAGTTTTCAGTGGTTGCTGCTGCAGCCAATGGCAATAAGACCGACAGTAGGTGGAGCCCAAGCCACTGACACTCGCAGCCAACTAATTCTAGGTTTCTGATGAGTTCTACAAAGGCAGCTGAGAGCTAAGGAGGAGGAATTTGGCAAACAGTGCCACCCCCAGGACTGGATCTAAGCAAGGAGACAGGCAGATAAGGGCAGGCTGGCGGTAAACTGAGCTTGGTGGGGCAGTGCCCTATTTGCCCAAATCAGGCATAGGCAAACTCGGCCCTCCAGATGTTTTGGGACTACAACTCCCATCATCCCTAGCTAACAGGACCAGTGGTCAGGGATGATGGGAGTTGTAGTCCCCAAATATCTGGAGGGCTGAGTTTGCCTATGCCTGGCCCAAATGGACCAGCCTCCACCATTCGTTTCATTTGGCTGGGAGAGAAATAATGATTTATGCTGCCTCTGTGATATCTGCTTTACTGACAAGCATGTAAGCAGGGGTCAGTGGAGGCATATACACCGCCATCAGTGGATCGCACAGCTGCTAACCCTGCACCAGCTCCCCAAAGACGATACCAAGGATGCTTCAGCTCATCTCGTTCACATCTTCACCTGATTTTCTTCCTCAGCCAAACTGGGCATTTCACAAACACACAAACTTCTGCAAAAACACTGGTCTCAGACCCCATCACTGACAATACTAGGAAAAAAATAGATATGGGGGATGGGAGTTAGGGTAAAGTGCCCTAGCCAGGAGGTCTTATTATCACATATTCAGTTTCTGAAAAACAATTAATGGTAAATTTCACATTGGTGCTCTTATCTGAAGCATTCGCTCCCCCCACCCCCCCCAAAAAAATGTATCAGAGAGTCTTGTGGCACCCTAAACAAGGGTGGTGAACCTCAGGCATTTCTCTATACGCTTCTTGAGTGCTTTTGCCTGGTTCAAAAGTTTCCTTCTGCTATGGTTGTAGTTCTTGCTTGGCTAGATGGAGGATTGAGAGGTGTCTGTGTGTGTATGATAAAACATCTGATTTTTGCATGGCTGGAGTGTAGCCTACTGAATAAGACTCATATCCATTGCCCCACTTAATTTTGCCTTCTTCCTTCCCAACCCGGCATGTGGCAAGTGGAAGGTTGCCCACAAGTTGATGTTCCTCTTGGGCTTAAAAAGATCCACCACCCTCCTCCAGCACACATGCATACTATGCTCTAAAGATGAAGGTGTTTATTGTGGCACAAGGTTTTGGGGACCGTAGTCCACTTCATCAGATCCACAAAGTGTAATTCTGAATTGGCAGGTGTATATGCACAAAGGGTGTTGGAAGGGTGCAACACAGCTTCCTGAGAGCATTTTGCATGGGTTAAGATGGATAGATGAAGGGACTTCCAGATTACCCCTCTACCTTTATCACTATGCTGACTTCTCTCTTTCTCTTTGATGTTTAGATGGTTTACATCTTAAGTTGCAGCCTGTTTACAACTTCCTGGCCCTCCTCACTTTCTTTCTCTGAACTTCAAGGCAAGAGGTCACCTTGGACCTCTCTCCTGAGGACAAAGTGGCAAACATGGCTTCTTTGTTTCTTCAACCAGATAGTTAACTAGCACTATGAAACTCTTTCCTATCAAGAATGTACTTCCTTTCATAAGCATAATTATTTTATACCAAGTCTCGGTCTGAATACCTTTCAGCTAAAGGGGTGCTCCAAGCATGGATTCGTTTAACAAAAGCTAACTTCTGCTGCTGCATATAAACCCTCTATGCTAACAAAGGGTTGGAGTGGATTGGAGGGAACAGAACACAAAAAAAGGACAGGTGGGGATGATTATCATCATAGTGGCCAATTTACAAGCCAGCATTGGCAATAACCCAAACACCCTGACACTAGTTGCTCATTAACACTTGTAGTGTATAAAAACAAATGCCCATCCGTTGCCGAGACTGTAAGTCCCTGCCAGTGGCGGAGCTTCATGCTCCGGTACAGAGGGGGTGGAGAGCATGTGGGGGCAGGGCTGGCGCACGTCCCAGGGGCGGGGTGCACCGCCCGCAGGGGCATGGCACATGTCCTGGAGGTGTGGCACGCCTCCTGCAGAGGCAGGACATGTGTCCTGGGGGCGGGGCATGCCACCTGCAGGGGCGTGGTGCCCAGCATGGGCAGCTGCAATGGCACCCTACTGGGATCACACTACCAGGGGCGGTGCACTCCCCCCGCACTCCCCTTCCTCCGCCAGTGTTCCCTGCCTCCCCACAACCGTCTATGTTCCTGGGCTTTTTCCAAGCAATTGGAGACAGTGCCTGCATGAAGCTAACCTCTCCTCTGCCCTTTCATGCCTCTTCTGGTTCTGGGAGACAAGGGGGAGAGGAGCTTGTCACAGCAGGAGGGGAGACATCCTTAACTCTTCACCAGCCTGACTCACCTCTTCCTCTTGGCCTCCATCCTTCCACTCTCCTGCTTCAGCTTCAGCTTCTGCTTTTGAACTTCTTTCTGCCACACACTCTCCCAGCTTATCTTCTCCCTCTTCCCTCTCTGACCGCTCATTGTTGTCCCACCACCACTCCTTAGGCTCTGAGCCTCCTTCTCTTGGTGGTTCCACAACTGGTTCCTGCCACTGTTTCTCTGAGTCCAACAAGTCAATGACAGCTGGAATACAGATTATTGTACTAAGGTAAAAGTCGCAGCCAATACTCTACCCAGTTTTGCCCAAGGCCCTTCCCACCTCTTTCAAGTGCTCTCCCTAGAAGGTTGCCCATGAGGGAAAGCAATCCTTGGGGTGAGGAAGATTCCCCACTCCTGAAGTAGACAGTTTCTGCCACAATAAATGTGTTTGTCTTTAAGGTGACACAAGACCTTTCGTTGTGTGTGTGTGTGTGTGTGTGTGTGTGTGTGTGTGTGTTTCAGATCTCCCTTCTAGAAAATATTTTCTCTGAAATAGGTTATTTTTATTTCAGTGGAGTGAACTTTCAGGTAAACAGACAGTCTCATTTTAACATCTACTCTATGACTCAGTTATAATTTGCAAGTGAAAAGTGCCTTTCTTTCATGTATCTACAGAAGTCCAGCTATGGGGATGGAAACAAATGGAAAATGAGGAAAACAGGAAGCAGGACAAACTCTGGCAAAGAGAGAGAGAGAGAGAGAGAGAGAGAGAGAGAGAGAGAGAGAGAGGCAAGCAAAGAAGAATCTGAAGAGCACATGGCTAAAAATATTAAACATGACAATTTATTTACATACATCAGAAGCAGACAAAGGAAGTAGCAGCAAAGGAATTAAAAGTGCGGGTGGTGCTGTGGGTTAAACCACAGAGCCTAGGACTTGCCGATCAGAAGGTCGGTGGTTTGAATCCCCACGATGGGGTGAGCTCCCGTTGCTCGGTCCCTGCTCCTGCCAACCTAGCAGTTTGAAAGCACGTCAGTGCAAGTAGATAAATAGGTACCGCTCCAGCGGGAAGGTAAACGGCGTTTCCGTGCGCTGCTCTGGTTCGCCAGAAGCGGCTTAGTCATGCTGGCCATGTGACCCGGAAGCTGTATGCCGGCTCCGTCAGCCAATAAAGCGAGATGAGCACCGCAACCCCAGAGTCGGTCACGACTGGTCCTAATGGTCAGGGATCCCTTTACCTTTACTAGAAGTCATGGTGAAGACTGAACATAGCAGCCTGCTTTATAGGAAGCCAGACCATTGGTCCATCTAGTTCAGTATTGCCTACACTGACTGGCAGCAGTTCTACAGGGTTTCAGGCAGAAGTCTCTCTCAGCCCTACCCAGAGATGTCGGGATCCGAATTTGGGACTTTCTGCATGCAAGGCAGATGCTCTGCCACTGAGCTACAGCCCAGACTGGAGATAAGCTGGATCATTTCTTTGCATCTGCCTTCTTGGTGAAGGACAGTTAGCGCACTAAGCCAACTTTTTCTGGGCATCTGAAAAACTGAGTAAAATAGATACAGCTAGTGCCAGGGCTTATCAAGAAATTAAAACTGGACAGTTCACTGAACCAGCTGAGAATTCTGTAGGAAAGAACTCGGATCTGAAATTGCTGATCTTCGCACACAAGTATGCATGTTGTCACTAAAACCAGCCTCTGAATAGAAGGGAGTCTACATAATTTGATTTTTTTTTTTTAATGCAAGGATCTGGGAAATGACAGGCCAAGGTGATATCCACACTATACATTTATAAAGAGCTTGGCTTCTCTCATGGAATCCTGGGAACTGTTGTTTACCCCTCACAGAGCTACGTGCCCAGCACCCTTAACAAACTATGGTTCTCATGATTATTTGGTGAAAGCCATGTGCTTTAAATGCATGTTAATGAGCTTTAAATGAATGGTGTGGATGTGACTCAGTTAGCTTAATAGCTGTTCCTTCCTGAGAAGCTGGTGGAAAGTAGGATTAGAGATAGAACAAGTGGCTACTGCAACAAAATGTTGTACCGTGGAGGATTCCTATTCACTGTTTCGGTGTTCCCATCAGTTAGCCATGCACTCTTCCGTTATAGTTCTGCTGGGGAAGCCCAGCCAGATGGGCGGGGTATAAATAAATTATTATTATTATTATTATTACCCACACACCACAGCAGTTGGCATCCCATGGTCAATGAGAATATGCTTTGGGCTGTTGTTTTGCGGGTTCCCCCTCTAAGGCATTTTTCTCTCCTCATCTGGCTTTTCTCTTTTTACTTCACAAACCTCCCAGTGCTTGCTGGTGCCTTCCCTTTGTGCATGAGCAGAGCTATTTGTCCCTATATACACAAACACACTCATAACTGAATGCCTGAAATTAAGAAAATGATTATCAAGCATATAGAAGAATTGCTGAGAAGGAATCAGCATGGCTTCTGCAGAGGGAAATCTTGTCTCACCAAACTCGTGGACCTCTTCAACGTTGTGAACAAGTATATGAATAGGGATCATCTGACAGACGTTGGATTCTTGGACTTTCCCCAAAGGGAAGGCTAAAGCTCTGGAATGTTAGTTTTGGGGTGGGGAGAGATGTCAAAGTGTTTAGAACAAGGTTAGCCATTATGCTGCCCTCCAGATGTCGTTGGACTCCAATTTCCATCAGCCTCAGCCAGCACGGTCAAGGGTGATGGGAGTTGTAGTCTAGCCACATCCTGAGTGCAGCACTTTGGTTACCCCCGGTTTAGAACATTAGCCTAGCGGAGAAATAAATATGTCGAAGGGTTTGGAAAATGATGCATGCCATTGTGGAGTACATGCATAGGGAGACCTTTTCCTCCCTGCCTCATCAATCACTTGAGCTCCTTGCGGGGAAATTGATTGGCAGTAGAGTCAGGACAGAAAGAATAGCGTACAGCTTCACACAATGCACAGATGATTTATGGAAATCAATGAGAAGAGGTGTGATGATGGGCCCTAGCACAAATGGCTTTAAAGAGGTAGGACTGGTATGTCAAGCGGTTTTAGTCAAGACAGCCAAGCTGAGCCTCCACGTGCAGAGGCAGCATATTGCTGAATACCCCTGAAGGGCCATAGCATAGCAACTATCTGCTTTGCATGCAGAGGGTCTGAGGTTTGATCCTCAGCATCTACAGGTAAGGCTGGAAATGAATATTGTCTGAAACCCTGGGGAGCCAGTGCCAGTCAGTGCAATCAGTACTGAGTTAGATGGGGCAATGGTTTGTCAACAGCATTTATATGCAGCAGCAGAAGCTAACTTTAGTTAAATGAATCCTTGCTTGGAACACCCCTTTAGCTGAAAGGTTTTCAGACTGTGCCTTGGTATAAAACAAGCAAGATTACGTTTATGAAATGAAGTACCTTCTTGACAGGAAAGAGTTTTATAGTCCTAGGTAACGATCTAGTTTAAAAAATAGAGAAAACCTATTGGTGTTTCGCAACTTTCTGACTTGTTGCAGGACCTTAGCCAGACCTAGCAGAGTAAATGCAGAGTCCACAAAAGCAATTGGCAACTTGGCTGCAGACAGGATGGACGAAGCAGGAACCAGGAACTTGTAGTTAGGTGTTTATTATATACAGTGGACTATTTACAGGAACAAAACAGAACACGGATCTTAGCTAGCTCTCTCCTACACGACTCACAACTCCTACACTTAAACTCGTACTAACACATTCCCGTTAGTAGGCCATTAATCATTATTCCCGTGAGAGAGCTTGACCAATCATGGAGCTGTCTCCATGCCTCTGTATCACCAGGCAGACTTACTCCTTCACATTGCCTTGGTTGTCTGCCAAACCCTAATTGACTCTGTGTATGTAGCTGCATGTATTCAGATTCCCAACAGCTATGTTTGCTGCTGTGTCCTCAGAAGAGAAATCCAGAAGAAAGGCCTCTCACCTCAAGGTCCAGATAAAAGCATGTGAAGAGGAACAGGAAGGTGTCAATGGGATGCAGCCTAAGAAATATCAATCTGAACATGAAAAAGATAAGCAGAAGTCAGCATGGAGCTAAAGGTACAGGGATAGTCTAGAAAGCTCACTTACTCTATGTGTCTTAATCCATGCAAATTCCTCTGAGCAGCCAAGTTGCACCTAAATTTCCAGTACGGTCTGATCCTTAGTAAGGCAGATTCCTTTGTTCATATGTCCAGTCACTGGGAACAACAGTGAGAAAAGGCTGTTTACTTCAAGCTCTGTTTGCAGGATTCCTGGAAGCATCTGGTTGGCCACTCTGAGAGGCAGGATGGTAAGCTAGGTGGGGTACCTGCTGGACTCAAGCTCTCCCCAGCCCCACCTAGCATGGGCAATGGTCAGCGATAAGTCCACTCAATTTCTATAGTGGGCAGTGTTGTGGCCAGGCCTTGGGCCATGCCAGGTGACCCGACGAATGGCAGGTTGGATCGCCCAGCTGCCAGCTACGGTATTTGGCCAATGCCGGCAGTCTTTGGTCAGGCATTCCAAAAGGCCCAACCAACCAGTGAGAACCGGGGGGTGGGGATAAATTTTGGTCTGCCCAGTGCCCTTCCTTAGCATTTTTCATTGGATCTCCCCACCCCCACCTAGCATGGGCAATGGTCAACCATAATGGGACC
The DNA here is from genome assembly GCF_964106645.2 of Podarcis pityusensis. Taxonomy (NCBI): domain Eukaryota; kingdom Metazoa; phylum Chordata; class Lepidosauria; order Squamata; family Lacertidae; genus Podarcis; species Podarcis pityusensis. The sequence goes on along the minus strand of NC_138033.1, from coordinate 23,814,796 downwards.
TTGTATTCCAGCAACATCTGGAGAGCCACAGCTTCCCCATCCCTTGGGCCTGACCAAAAAAAGCTCTTTTTATGCATGGACCACCAAAAGTTCCTTTTCACCTTTTCCACCCACCTCTGCTCCCCTCCTGTCCCTTTGCACCTTCCACTGCCGCCGGGATGAAGTAATCAGTTTGCTTGGTCGAACACATGAGTGAAGATCACCGAAGAGGATGTCAAATTGCTGCCTCATTGAGCACCACACCAGCTCACAGTGTGTCAAAGCGCAAGATTGACAGATCTTGCGCAAGAGGGTTTCACAACAAAATCATTCTCTTGAGAAGGAAACATTGGTTCATTTGCAGGACAGGGAGAGGCTGTTAGGGATCAAGATGTTTGCACTATATCCATTTGCTTGTGTTTTCCCCTCACCTCTGCTCAAAGCTCCCTCCAGTTTATTTATAATTGAAAAGCTCTGGGGAGATTTCCCAGCAGCTCAGCTTGGCATCAGGCTAGCTGCTGCTTCAGCATTGGATAGTGTCATAAGGCATCCCCTCTTTTTCACACTCCATTAGTGCCCTCCCCTTTCCTGCTTCCAAAGATGACACTCATTTTCCTTGCCAGCTTCGCTACCAAAAGGAATTGGATGGTGATCAAAGCAAGCCACTTGTGCCAATCTTGTGGGGCAATGGATGGGCGGTGGGGGGCACAGATGTGTCACTTAGCTTCGTACAATAATCTATATTCCAGCCATGTAGGAAACAGAGGTTTCTATGCTAACATGTCTCTATCCATTCATCCAAGCATGAAAGAGGCATTGTCATAGTGCCAGGACACTCAAAGTTGGATCAGAGGAGGATTGAAGAGAGCTTGACTGGTTTGCCCACTCTGGGTGCCAAGCTGAGAGGGCGCTGCAACAATGATGAACAAATAGGAGGGGAGAGGAGGGGGGTGCTGAATTTTGGCGTTGCAGGGGGTGCCACCGAAAGCCCAAAGTCCACCACTGGTTGGGCAGGAACAGGGCTAGTGAGTAGCCTGGAAGGGACTATTGCCTGCAGAAAGTCCTGAGGACAGTTGCAGTGGTCTGGAGAGTCACGTTTGCCCAAACCCCTAGGGCCCAAGGCTCCCTACCACTAGGCTAGATAATTGGCCTTAAGGTTCAAATGCCTGAGTGGCCTGTTTGGACAAGCCGCTTCCAGCAGATTCAGCTCCCCAGCTGCAAAGAGGACAAAGTCATGACCTGCTTCTACGGATGCTGATGACATGAGCAAACAAGGGAGTCACAGTTTGGATTTTTCACTGCTTGGCGTCCCAGTATTTATTGCAAGTCTTAGGCGCCCTTTGCCCCCCAACCCCCTGCCAGCTCTTATTCTGCTTGAAATTAATCAGGAATGTTTGAGATGATGTCCTGCTTTTTCTGCCTGTGTGGTCAGCAGCATTCATCAGATCAGGTTGACAAGGCGGGTAACTCCTGCTGTTGGCTCATTCCTAGAACGTGATTGCTTTTAACTCCTTACAAAGTCAGGGCTGAACTAGACCTTGTGCACACTGGGCTGTGTTCAATGCTAATCCTATTCAGAGTTGTTGTTGTTTAGTCGTTTAGTTGTGTCCGACTCTTCGTGACCCCATGGACCAGAGCACGCCAGGCACTCCTGTCTTCCACTGCCTCCCGCAGTTTGGTCAGACTCATGTTTGTAGCTTCGAGAACAGTGTCCAACCATCTCATCCTCTGTCGTCCCCTTCTCCTTGTGCCCTCCATCTTTCCCAACATTGGGTCTTTTCCAGGGAGTCTTCTCTTCTCATGAGGTGGCCAAAGTATTGGAGCCTCAGCTTCACGATCTGTCCTTCCAGTGAGCACTCAGGGCTGATTTCCTTAAGAATGGATACGTTTGAACTTCTTGCAGTCCATGGGACTCTCAAGAATCTCCTCCAGCACCATAATTCAAAAGCATCAATTCTTCGGCGATCAGCCTTCTTTATGGTCCAGCTCTCACTTCCATACATTACTACTGGGAAAACCATGGCTTTTACTATACGGACCTTTGTTGGCAAGGTGATGTCTCTGCTTTTTAAGATGTTGTCTAGGTTTGCCATCGCCTTTCTCCCAAGGAGCAGGCGTCTTTTAATTTCTTGACTGCTATCACCATCTGCAGTGATCATGGAGCCCAAGAAAGTAAAATCTCTCACTGCCTCCATTTCTTCCCCTTCTATTTGCCAGGAGGTGATGGGCCCAGTGGCCATGATCTTCGTTTTTTTGATGTTGAGCTTCAGACCATATTTTGTGCTCTCCTCTTTCACCCTCATTAAAAGGTTCTTTAATTCCTCCTCACTTTCTGCCATCAAGGTTGTGTCATCTGCATATCTGAGGTTGTTGATATTTCTTCCGGCGATCTTAATTCCAGCTTGGGATTCATCCAGTCCAGCCTTTCGCATGAGGAATTCTGCATATAAGTTAAATAAGCATGGAGACAATATACAGCCTTGCCGTACTCCTTTCCCAATTTTGAACCTATCAGTTGTTCCATATCCAGTTCTAACTGTAGTTTCTTGTCCCACATAGAGATTTCTCAGGAGACAGATGAGGTGATCAGGCACTCCCATTTCTTTAAGAACTTGCCATAGTTTGCTGTGGTCGACACAGTCAAAGGCTTTTGCATAGTCAATGAAGCAGAAGTAGATGTCTTTCTGGAACTCTCTAGCTTTCTCCATAATCCAGCGCATGTTTGCAATTTGGTCTCTGGTTCCTCTGCCCCTTCGAAATCCAGCTTGCACTTCGGGGAGTTCTCGGTCCACATACTGCTTAAGCCTGCCTTGTAGAATTTTAAGCATAACCTTGCTAGCGTGTGAAATGAGTGCAATTGTGCGGTAGTTTGAGTGGGTCTATTCAGAGTAGACTCATTCAAATTAATGGATGTGCTTGTTGGGGCTAATGGGAGTTGGAGTCCACCCAATTCCTCCAATTCTTCTCCCTCCCAGCACTATTCTGGAGATTCTCCTGACTCCCCAGAGCAGATTTGGGGTGTGGGTGGGTGGCACATGGGGGAAGGAGAGAGTGGAAGTCCTGTTGTGCCTGTTGCCCTGGCTTCCCCTAGTGCACCAGATTAGTTGAATCTTGTGACCCACTGAGATTTAATGTTAGTCATGTGTTTAAGTAGGACTAACATTAGATGCAACTCTGAAGCAGCTGAAGAAGGAGCAAAAAGGGTGTTCTTGTGTGTGTGTTTCTTTGTGGCTGATTAGCTGCTCTCCCTGTGCAAAGGTCAGAGGGGGCAGGGTTTCTGTTGAGGCAGGTGATTAGCTGTGGGAGGAGCTTATTAGAGCTTGCAGGGCAGCAGTGCGCGCCTAGCGCCACGCGCAGTTTGATCCATCTTTTAGATTTAGGGGAGCTAGTCTCAAACGTTTGTTGGGGAGACCTAGTTTTTTTGGGGTGGGGAGTTATTTGTCCTGTCTTCACGCTTTTTATGATGGAGGACCGCTGTAGCCACCCTCAACGACACGTTCTCAAGATGAAGGGGGAGGGAACAGCTGCAGTCGCCTGCGGTTCCTGCGCAATGTTTGCCATCTTGCCAAAGGTTGCAGGCAGCTTTACCTGCAGCAATTGCATGTTGATTGCCCTCTTAGAAGACAAAGTCCAGCAACTGGAGGAACGTGTAGCTACGCTCCAAAGAATTAGAGAGCTGGAGCTCTTCTTGGAAGCAACAGAGCACACCGTCTCCACCAAGGAGGAGACAGGGGACTCCCCTGAGAAGGAGGCTAGTTCACCAACACAGGAGCCAGATATATGGAGAAACGTGACTCAAAGAAGTAGGAGGCCCAGGGTTCGCTCTGATTGTTTAGAAATACGCAATCGCTTTGAGGTCCTCTCCCCTAGCATGGAAGACGAAGAGCAGACTCCATTTGAGGATCTCTCCCTCATTACAGTCGATCAGGTATATGAAGACGAGCAGCAAAGTCAGTCCTCAGGGAATGTGCAGGCGACCTTGGAACGGACAGCTCATGGAAGAACCCCGACCAAACCTAAGAGGAGGCGTGTAGTGGTGATAGGGGATTCCCTACTGAGGGGAACAGAAGCAGTGATCTGTGGGCCTGACAAGATGTCTCAGGAAGTGTGCTGTCTCCCCGGGGCTAAGATCCAAGATGTAACTGAACGACTGCAAGGAATCATAAAACCCACTGACAAATACCCCTTCCTCTTGGTTCATGTGGGAACCAATGACACTGCAAGCAATAGCCTCCAGAAGATCAAAAGAGACTACGAGGCTCTGGGCAGGAAATTGAAGCAATTAAATGCACAAATTGTCATCTCATCTGTCCTCCCAGTTGAACGACGTGGCCCAGGAAGAGAGGGAAAAATAGTGGAAGTGAACAGCTGGCTTCGCAAATGGTGTAAACAGGAACAGTTTGGATTCTTAGATCACGGACTGCAGTTTCTTGAAGATGGACTTCTGGCAAGCAATGGGCTGCACCTCACAACGGTTGGGAGGAATGTTTTTGCCAAAAATCTCAGAAACCTCATCAGGAGGGCTTTAAACTGACTAATGTGGGGGAGGGAGACAGTGCTCCTGAAGGTAGGAGTCTATCAACTGATGAAGATGATCATCCAAATGTCATAGACCAAATGGAGCAAACAGCACGCAGACCTAGTGGTGGGAGGAAAAAATCCTTAAATAAGAGACACGGGGGAATGATTAATGGACTTCAATGTCTGTACACTAATGCGCAAAGCATGGGAAATAAACAAGATGAGCTTGAGCTCTTGGTACAGCAAACTAAATATGACATAATAGGCATCACTGAAACCTGGTGGGATAAGTCCCACGATTGGAATGTAATAATGGAGGGATACAACCTATTTCAGAGAAACAGACCAGACAAGAAAGGAGGAGGAGTGGCGTTATATGTCAGGGATGTGTATACCTGTGAAGAGATCCAAGATTTAGAACCTCAAAGCCAAAGTGAGAGCATTTGGGTCAAAATTAAGGGAGAGAAGAATAACAGTGACCTCATTGTGGGAGTTTACTATAGATCCCCAAGCCAAACGGAGGACATAGATGATGCCTTCCTAGAACAGATGGCCAAGCATGCAAAAGGAAGAGAGATAGTAGTAATGGGGGACTTCAATTACCCGGATATTTGTTGGATGTCAAACTCAGACAAGAGCATAAGGTCAAACAGATTCCTCACTGGCCTTGCAGACAACTTCATTGTCCAGAAAGTGGGAGAAGCAACAAGAGGAACAGCCATTTTAGATCTGGTCCTAACCAATGTTGATGACCTGGTTAGTGGGGTAGAAGTGGAAGGATCATTAGGCGCGAGTGATCATGCTCTTCTGAAGTTTACTATACAGCGGAAAGGAGCAGCCAAGCATACTAGGACTCAATTTCTTGACTTTAAGAAAGCCGACTTCATAAAACTTAGGGAAGTGCTGGGTGAGATCCCATGGACAGTAATACTAAAAGGAAAGGGAGTTCATGATGGCTGGGAGTTTGTTAAGAGGGAGATAGTAAAAGCACAACTTCAGGCAATACCAATGAGACGGAAACATGGAAGGTACCTAAAGAAGCCAGGGTGGCTATCTAAAGAACTTTTAACTGAGTTAAGATTAAAAAAGGATGTGTACAAAAAATGGAAAAGGGGGGAAACCACCAAAGAGGAATTCAAACAAATAGCCAGCACGTGTAGACACAAAGTCAGAAAAGCTAAAGCACAGAATGAACTCAGGCTTGCTAGAGAGGTTAAAAGCAACAAAAAAGGCTTTTATGGGTATGTTTGTAGCAAAAGGAAGAACAAAGAAACAGTGGGGTCACTCAGAGGAGAAGATGGTGAAATGCAAACAGGGGACACAGAAAGGGCTGAACTCCTCAATGCCTTCTTTGCCTCAGTATTCTCCGATAAAGAAAACGATGCCCGACCTGAAGAATTTGGAGCAAATGATTCAGCAGAGGAAACACAGCTCAGAATAACTAAGGAGATAGTACAAGAATACTTGGCTAGTCTAGATGTATTCAAGTCTCCAGGGCCAGATGAACTGCATCCAAGAGTATTAAAAGAACTGGCAGATGTGATCTCAAAACCACTGGCAGTCATCTTTGAGAATTCCTGGAGAACAGGCGAAGTCCCAGCAGACTGGAGGAGGGCAAATGTTGTCCCTATTTTCAAAAAGGGGAAAAGAGAGGACCCAAATAATTACCGCCCAGTCAGTCTGACATCAATACCAGGGAAGATTCTGGAGCAGATCATTAAGCAAACAGTCTGTGAGCACCTAGAAAGGAATGCTGTGATCACCAATAGTCAGCATGGATTTCTGAACAATAAGTCATGTCAGACCTGATCTCATTTTTTGACAGAATTACAAGCATGGTAGGTGAAGGGAACGCAGTGGATGTAGCCTACCTTGATTTCAGCAAGGCATTTGAGAAGGTGCCCCATGATATTCTTGTAAAGAAGCTGGTAAAATGCGGTCTTGACTATGCTACCATTCAGTGGATTTGTAACTGGCTGACTGACCGAACCCAAAGGATGCTCATCAATGGTTCCTCTTCATCCTGGAGAAGAGTGACTAGTGGGGTGCCACAGGGTTCTGTCTTGGGCCCGGTTTTATTCAACATCTTTATCAACGACTTGGATGATGGACTCATGGGCATCCTGATCAAATTTGCAGATGACACCAAACTGGGAGGGGTGGCTAACACCCCAGAGGACAGGATCACACTTCAAAACGACCTTGACAGATTAGAGAACTGGGCAAAAACAAACCAGATGAATTTTAACAGGGAGAAATGTAAAGTATTGCACTTGGGCAAAAAAAATGAGAGGCACAAATACAAGATGGGTGACACCTGGCTTGAGAGCAGTACATGTGAAAAGGATCTAGGAGTCTTGGTTGACCACAAACTTGACATGAGCCAACAGTGTGACGCGGCAGCTAAAAAAGCCAATGCAATTCTGGGCTGCATCAATAGGAGTATAGCATCTAGATCAAGGGAAGTAATAGTGCCACTGTATTCTGCTCTGGTCAGACCTCACCTGGAGTACTGTGTCCAGTTCTGGGCACCACAGTTCAAGAAGGACACTGACAAACTGGAACGTGTCCAGAGGAGGGCAACCAAAATGGTCAAAGGCCTGGAAACGATGCCTTATGAGGAACGGCTAAGGGAGCTGGGCATGTTTAGCCTGGAGAAGAGGAGGTTAAGGGGTGATATGATAGCCATGTTCAAATATATAAAAGGATGTCACATAGAGGAGGGAGAAAGGTTGTTTTCTGCTGCTCCAGAGAAGCGGACACGGAGCAATGGATCCAAACTACAAGAAAGAAGATTCCACCTGAACATTAGGAAGAACTTCCAGACAGTAAGAGCTGTTCGACAGTGGAATTTGCTGCCAAGGAGTGTGGTGGAGTCTCCTTCTTTGGAGGTCTTTAAGCAGAGGCTTGACAACCATATGTCAGGAGTGCTCTGATGGTGTTTCCTGCTTGGCAGGGGGTTGGACTCGATGGCCCTTGTGGTCTCTTCCAACTCTATGATTCTATGATTCTTTTGTTTGATGTTTGGAAGGTGGGAGCATAGGAACCAACTCCTGGGGGGGGCACGGGGTCTTTAGCCCCCTCGTGTGCACAGCATCACATGATCGATTATGTGGGGTGGGGCTTACCTTCCCACTCCCCCAATATTTTATTCAATTTGGCATCCCTGGGTGGGAACAAGTTAACTTTACTGAGTGATGGGAAAGAATACTGCCAGAATAATTTTCCTTTTAAATCCAGGAATTAAAATATAAAATGTAAGCTATAACTTCTGAAATGGCTGTGGAATATCATCCTTGCCGCACAGCTATAGCTCTGTTCTTCATCTCCCAGTGTACAAATTGTGTTGTCAAGAAGAGAGCATTCTTGGCTGAACTTAAAGATCACTGTAAAGCACAGCCAAGATGGAGGTCTCTAATGAACATTAGACCAAGGCATTTTGCAGTTTTATAGTTCAAAGCCAGTGCCTTGAACTATGTCCAGAAGGTAATAGGAAGACAATGCAGGTACAGATGTGTTGGCACCATATTTGGCCTGCAAGGGACATTAATCAAAAGAGGGCTGTTGAACGGTATAGTGATTAAAGTTTCAGAACAGTGATCGTGGCCGATCCCACGTAGGGGTGGAGGAGAAATCTGACTGAGCTTGCATTTAAAAGCAACCCTAGAAAAACCCTCACTTTCAACAATACATGAACCAAAACACAGCCATCTTTTCAGACTCTCATTTCTCTGAATTTTGCAATGTTGTTCTCCAGCCAAGTCACACAAATAAAGATGCATATACTGGGGTAAAATGTGCATTAAAATCCATGTATTAGTGAAAAGAACATGCATATGATTAGGGGGAGTTGTTTTGCAAAACTGTGTCCATTAGGCAGAATTGAATGCATTTTTTAATTAATAGGCCCTTCCTCTCAGTTTCTCAGAATCCGCTTTTTAAATCAATCAGGTACAATTTTCTATTTCGGTCTCAAGATCACTAGCTACAAACGCACGCTCTGTACCAACCCAAAACAATCTGTTATCCTCATTTTCTTTTCATTTCCCATGGTTATTAATCTCACATCCCAAGAAGACCTACTATTTTTTTTTACGAGTTTCTTTTTAAGACAGGGACTTGGGATGGATTTACTGCCACCTATTTCCAAAATGAGTGTTTCTTATTTCCTTTAAAGCCATAGAAGGCTGAGGGCCAAGATGAATAAAGAACCACTTTCTCCCACAAGGGAAGGGCCATAACTCAATGTCAGAGCACATTCTTTGCATACAAATATCCCAGGTTCAATCCCTGGAATCTCCAGGTAGGGCTGGGGAGAACTCTCCCTGAAGCCCTGGAGAGCTGCTGCTGATAATGAGCTGGATGAACCAATGAGTTGTCTCCTTGGCAGCTTCCTGTGTCCCGCAAAAATCAGCTGCCAAGCTGGGATTTCTGCATGCCTGTAGGAGACAGCTTCCTGTGTTCCACTTAAATCTGTGCATCCTTTGACCACCAGCAGTATGGCTGTCAGGAACATGTGAGAACCTTCTCTGTTTCAGGGCTTACTGGGTTTATCACAACTTTGTTTTCATATTGTCAGCCATCATTATACTTCAAGGGCAGAAGGACAAACACCCACTATCTGCTACCAGTGGTTTGAAGATCTCACTGCCCTCACTGAGGTCCTCCTCTGAGGGTCTTCTGGCAGTTCCCTCACTGCAAGAAGTGAAGTTACAGGGAACTGGGCAGAGAGCCTTCTCAGCAGTGGCGCCCTCCCTGTGGAACGCCCTCCCATCAGATGTGAAGGAGATAAAGTACTACACAACTTTTAGAAGACATCTGAAGGCAGCCCTGCATCGGGAAGTTTTTAATGTTCGATGTTTTATTATGTTTTTATATGTGCTGTAAGCTGCCCAGAGTGGCTGGGGAAACCCAGGCAGATGGGCAGGATAGTAATAATAAAATTATTATTATTAGTACTACTATTAACTAAATGCATGGCCTATAATTATCACTTTCATTTAGTTACCTCTTTGGATATTTGGACTGCCTATATTAATTTCTGCATTTAGATCAGGATTGGTGATTCTTCTTGTTAATGCCAGCTGGCAATGGTTTTGTTGTTGTTGTTGTTGATTACTCTTCTTTTATTATTATTTTTCTCTCCTATCTTTCTGTTACATCCACAAATAAAAACAGTACAATCCTATGCCTGTTTACTTGGCAGTCTCACAGTGTTCAATGGGCCTCCTAGAGCTACAATTACTAGAATTTCCTGGAAAGGGGAACTGATCATTAAGCCATTCTGGGAATCATAATTCTGTGAGGGGACTAAAGGTCTCCTAACAACTCTCAGCACTCTTAATAAATTACAGTTCCCAGAATTCTTTGCAAGAAACCACACCTGTTTAAAGTGGTACAAGTGTGCTTTGAAAATATACTGCACATTTCCCAGCTCAATTCGTCCTGGCTGGGTTTGAATGGAATCAGGGTTCCAAATTTCTGGAGGGCACCAGATGAGGGAAGGCTGAAGTGGAGAATGAAGTTGTATACTTTTACTATTTATTAAGAAGATTTCTGTCCCGCCTTGCTATAAAATACCCCAGGTGACACTCTCTCTCTCTCTCTCTCTCTCTCTCTCTCTCTCTCTCTCTCTCACACACACACACACACACACACACACCATATAAAAAGCATTCACCGTTATATGCAAATTTCTAGAATGCTCAATTAATAAATCAACTGCTTGGAGCGAATTAGCAATATATGAACCCAGATGCAGTTTTGCAGCCCAGAAGCAATTATGTGCTTTCAAAAGGGTATTTTGCTTCATGAGTGTATTTTCTGTAAACAAATTAATAGCCAAAACATTTCTGACACAAGGTACGATGACTGCCTCCATGTTCACCTAACCACCTTCTCTGGTACATGCTAGGACTTGGTCTCTGTCTCACACAAGCATCCCACCAGCATGCAGAAGTCCTCGCTAAAGGCATGGACTCAGCATGGACTCAGCTACATACAGGTCAGGTAAGTGCGGTGTGGTTTAGTGCTGGCAGTGGTGCTGTAGGTCATTTGTGGACTCTGGACTTAATGAGCATTTGGCATAGCTCCAAGACTTAGGTTCCATCATCCTCACTCTCACACTTCACCCTGCATGCTCCTAAATCTGTTCTGGATTTCCCCCGCAACCTTCTAGAGCAGATCTGGGGGGTGGGTGCAGGTGTGGCAGGGGAGGCAGAGGGAAGCCCCATTGCACAAAATCCCTGCACACACATAAACATTTTGTTGATTACCGTGCAATGATCTTTACCAGTCCATTACTCTGTAGCTGTAGTGGTCGGTGAGACTGAGTGGGGTGGGACGGTATTGCTAACCTATCTTCCCAACACGAAGATTGCTGCTGGTAACCAAGAGAGACAAAGGGAGGGGTGAAGTGGCAGTGCTGTCAATGTGTTGTGGGTACATTGGTAGAGCCAATTGGATGCTCTCACTGCTGAGCCTGCAGTGCACCAACTTTCCCACTGCCTTGCACATCTCCCTCTCTGTTACCTGTTCTGCATGTGCAAGCCAGGTGAGCGATATACCTCTACTCCCCTGACCAATACTGCTCTTTAGATTAGGGAAGAACCAACATGGTACTCTCTGGATGGGACTGGATTCTAATTACCATCAACCCTATTGGCCAGGTTGGCTGAGCTAGTGGAAGCTGGAGTCCAGAAACATCTGTAAGGAACTATGTTTCTTACCCCTGCTTTAGATGATGGTGCCTATTACTTCACTCTGTGATAAGCCAGCTCAGCTACATTTATCCCACCAATGAGTGTCGAAGGGGTGTCTGGACATCTGTCCCACAGTGCTGTTGGGTTTAGGCTTGAAGTCTGTGTTACTTCATTATGACTGTAGCATTTTTATCCCACCCTTCCTCCAGAGAGCTCGGGCAAGGGCACTTAGTTCTCTCCCAGACCATTTTAGCTTCAGAACAACCCAGCAAGGTAGGTTTGGCTGAGCAATTGTGACTGACCCAAGGGCAGCCAGGGAAAACTTCAGGCTGAGATGAGGCTTTGAAGCTGGCTCTTCCCAGTTCTGTACTGATGCCGAGGCACCCTGCCTCATGCCCATCTATGGCCCAGGTTGGGAAGACCTAGAAGAGACTGGGGAGAAAGCGGATCATAGCATTTTCTCTTCCACTGCAATTTAATCCCCTGCAAAAGCCTCCATTGTGCTTTTGCTGCTCAGATCATAGCTAATCCTGTTTAATAAGCTGGTTATGATGCCAGCAGGGGTGAAAAGTGGTCAGTAATAAATATTGTGTGTGTGTGATTTAGAAACTGCCAGCCAAACTGGCATTATTTTGTTGCGGTCTAAAACATTGGGGGTCTACAACCTTCAGTCAGGTGGTCTGTGGCGAGTCTGTGAGGACCGCTTACAATTTGAATTCTATAGAATTCTGTGGAGCTGAAATTGTATTATAATAAAATACAACATAAGAAACAAAAGAAGTGCAAAAATCATTTCAAAAACATACAGCATCTAACGCAGTGCATTAAAATTGCTACAAAAGGCAGAGGGGTCTTAAGTGGTCTGCCAGGACTCTCAGTAATTTTCAAGTAGTCTGCCAAGATCCTCAGTAATTTTCTAGTCGATGCAGTGGGAGTTTGGGAACCATTGTTCCAGGGCCTCTCCTATAGGCAGAATGTTTCCACCTGTTGCTACAAATCATAAATGCAAACAGAGTAGGGATGGGAGGAAAATTCAGTAAGTTCAGATATAAAAGAGTATCCAATTAACACTTCCAGAAACAATATGTGAACTGAAACGCAGCCACACTTCAAAATCTGCACTTCTCTGAATTTTGCAATGCAGTTTTCCAGCTACAGAAATGAATGTACTAAAGTGTGCCTAAAATGCCTATGGTAGTGCACATTATGCACAAAATACATGGTAACAGGTGAAATTGCTTGCAAAACAAACAAGCAAACAAACAAAACCCCCACATGTATATTGGGCAAAAATGCATACAAATGTACATTAGAAGAATTTTGCACTAAAATGCTAATGAATTTCCACAATGACTTTCTTGTGTTTTTTGTTTTTGTTTTTAATGCAGAAAAGTAGAGAACTGAGCTTAAGGTTGAAAAAATGAGAAACGAAGAGGCACTGAAAATGACAGATCCATCCATCCTTAATTGCAGCTCTAGCTCCAGAAGAGGTGAGCATATTTCTAACAATAGACTATGCAGCAGCAGCAGCAGTGTCAGGCTACCATCATTATAATTCGTCTTTCTTCATCTGGTGGAAGGAGCTCAACTTTAAAATGCTTATTTTAAAACTTATCGTCTAAAATGGGGAGGGGGCAGAAGACAGATCTGGATCTGCTGATACAGCTATGGATGAACTGCAGATCTGCCAGGGTTTAACAATAGTGACAAGAAAAGGCTTGTTTACCCTCCTAAATGAGACCACTAACATAAAGGAAAGAGGCTTGTGGGGAGGGGATGCAGGGGAGAACAAAGGGATTTGTGTGCAAGCTTCAATTCAGGTTCCAGGTTTGGCACCAGCAGTTGACCTTGTCATAGCTGTCAACTTACAGATTTGAAAATAAGGGACCAGCAGCCTTGAAAATAAGGGACCAGCAGCCAAAATAAGGGACCTGCAGCCTCACCTGTTCCAGGCACTCCAGTCTTCCTGTCCTCCTGCAGTCTGGTCAAACTCATGCTGGTAGCTTTGAGAACACTGTCCAACCAACTTTGTAACCAGAGGTTCAACTGAATAGAATCTGAATCACATGCACCACAAAGCCTATGCAGCCTCAACTTAAGATGGCTCCCCGGCCTGGCTTTGCACTGCAAAGTTTTCAGCAGCATGTGCAACAAAATGGCGTCCAGCATTCAAAACCCCCCTCAGCTTGCATTAACTAGCCACACACAAAGCATGCAAGCTCCACCCCCCCAGTCGTTCTTAGACTTCTTATTGGGTGAGCAACACAGCCAAGCAACACAGTTGGAGCCTCCTTCCTCCCTGACCAGCAGGCAGGGAGGGAGAAGAGCTGCTTCCTTTGAAATTTAAGGGACATTTAAGGGTCATCCATCAATAAGGGACACCAGCGGGACATGGCGCTGGAATAAGGGACTGTCCCTTCAAATAAGGGACACTTGACAGCTATGGACCTTGTGTTTGCTGACTACAAAGTCTGCTTGCCACTATTTCCCCTCCTGATCCCCCTCCCCCTTCAAGTTACATTGGCTGGGATGCCGATTCAGAGGACAAATGCTTATCCACTTCTTGTTGTTTAGTCGTTTAGTCGTGTCTGACTCTTCGTGACCCCATCCACTTACCCTTCCACAAAAAACAATGATCAGACTCTAACATAAAAAGGGAGCAAAGGGCTTTGCAAGCCTCTTATGTGAAGACACCTCTAGATTTATTGCACACCCTCAGCTGCTTTGATTTATGAGGGACAGAGCCGCAGCTCAATAGTGAGGCACTTACTTTGCATGTAAAAGGTGCAAAGAGTTTATCGCTGATTTCTCCGGGTTGGACTGGGGAAAGACTGCAGCCTGAATTCCTGGAGAGCTGTGGTCAGTCAGTATTAGCAATATTTAGTCAGATGAGCTAACTCCCTCTCCAGAGGGACAGAGATATTCACTGCAAGAGGTTCCCTAAGTAAGTCATGTTCATTAACTTCAATGAGTCCACCCTGAATAGAACTAGCACTGGCTACAACCCAGATTTGTTTATGTGTTCAAGCTGCTCAAAAAAGTCTGCTGAACCAAGCCCTGAAGAGTGGGAAGTTTTATTTTGGTGCATTTCCATCTTTTCATGTAAAATATGCATTCTACAAGAAAGCTGCATATCAGCCCTATGAGACCTTTTCTCTTTCAAGCCTTTTACAAATTCATTACTCCATATGGACGCCTCATCCATCCTTAGTTTCCCATAGGGATGGGATATAAATAGAGGAAGACAGTCAAAATGAGAAAACCTGACAGCAGATGAGATGAGAGACAAACAAGCAGTCAAAGCCGATATGTAATCAAAGGAGACAGATAACCTATGCAAAAAGAGAGAAAGAGAAGGGGGGCAAGACGAGCAGGACTCTTTGGCATCACTTTATGGCGTTGTTCCAAGATGAACATTATCCAGTAGCAAAAGTTCCCAAAAGGAACGCCACCTGAGCACTGCCATTGCAATCTATGTCTTCAATTAGCATTCACCCCAAAGAACTTTTATATGGTTAGATTCAAAAGGAGGGGGAATAGATTTTGTCATGAGCGGCTAATCTAATATTGAAAGGACTCTTCATACTGAACTTTGTTGACCTACAAGAAACAGTTTAGCCCTTAACAGAACCAAGAAAAGGTAGAGAGTGTAAAGAACGTAAGAGGGACCTTTGATTTGCAGATCTAATTTTGCCTACTAGGCCATTTTGGCCAAGCTGAGATGCCCCATCCCTGAATTGACATCAGGTGTGAGGCAGGTAAAAACTGTTGGTTCATGGAAAAATTAGTATACGAAAAGGAGAATTCCTAGATGCCAATCTCCACGTTTGGGGCAAGTACTCTTTAATGTCACAAAATATGCAACAAAGTAAAGTGTGGGAATATTGGTTCTTTAAAATATACCCTTCAAAGTGATTGCCAAAGCTTCCCATTTCCCCTAGCATAGAAAAAGTAAAAATGGGTTTACTTACAAACTCTCTAAAGGTCAGATTCATGTGCTTTTCCATGCAGCACTCAGAAAAAGTTGTGCATGAAGAAGATTTGGTATATTTGCAAAGTGGTGGAAGTTCCTAAATTGTTGGTATAGAAACTAAAGAGAAACTTGTTGGAGCCATGCAACTAAGTGGGAGCAATGAGCATAGTCTCTTCACATGCTGAGCTTCTCAGGTAGACTAAAGGTACCACAGTAGGCTTGATTACCTTCCTCCCAAGGTGAGGGGGAGTGACTTAGCTAAGTCCTTAGAGTAAGGACACCATACTCTATGGCATTAACCCCTTCATGCATTAATTAGACTTAAGCATGTTGGTTATGTGAGGCTGGTTATCCTAGGCCTAAAAGGGGTTTGCAAGCAAAGCCCTGTTACAGTGCCCTGGACTGGGCTCTTGTTATTAACTTATACTGTTATCCCCCTCCCCCAGCAATCTTAACATGTGGGACACAGCTCACCCACTGAGAAATATACCCTATGCCTTCTATGTTCCCCACCCATATTTTATTCTGGGGCTGCCACTGATACAGTCCATAATAAATAAAATAGATATGTGTGATAATTTATGGCAAACTTGTATCCATAACCATTTACTGCAGCAGCACTATTTGGAATTTCTCCATTGAAAAAGAAAGAAAAATAACAGTGATGGGGCTCTCTGAAGATGGAGCCAATCCACAGACCCCAGAGTCCCTGAACATCAGCAGATGATGCCAGTTTAACTACACTGAGAATTGGTTTTGACAGCATTAAAAATAAATACATTAAATCTACCCTCCCCCCCGCAACACACCTGTAAGCACACCTTTCTGTTGCCTTCAAAGCCCCAGCAATTTCTAAAACTGGTTACTTGCCTGAATTCTTTGCTCTTTCTGGATTTCACACATTACCAAAGATGAAAATGAGCCTGTGTATTGTTTTTGTTTCCACACGTCAATAAAATCTCACCATGGGTGTTGCCCCCCCCCCTCCATAGTTTGCGCTGCATCTGCTAAACAGGGGAAAATACATTTCCAGCGCTGGAGTTAAAATTAGAATGGATTCTTCTACCCATCACCATTGTGCACAAAAGGATGGAAGACATGTTTTTTCTCCCTCAACCTTTTGCCTCCTCTGCGGTATTAAGAATCGGCAAGGTTTCTCTGCAGGATGTTTAGCCGGGTGGTTGGACAAAGCTAAGGGTTATAGGGCATGATTTGAAAAGCGGCGTCGCTTTGTTGCTTTCCTGAACTGATTTTTTTTATAAAAAAAAAAACATTAACAGGCTTCATTGATGAAAATGCATCTTCAACAAAGGTGCAACAAAATGCACTAGTAAAGTGACCAGGTAAAGAAGTAAGTTTCAAAAGGGACAGGCAATATCTGAGTTGAGAATCTGAAAAATAAAATATTGTTATGGCTGGGGTACCAGAGTCTTGTAGTGAATAGTAGAAATTAATAAACAGTAGTGTTTAGATAATAGTTGGAGTATCAAAGGGAAGATTCCAGGCCAGTGGAAAAATACGGACTAAGCCAGGGCCTCACCTGAGATAGGTAGCATGACAAAAGGTGTTAGTGGCCCATCTCTGAAAAATCCTTGGGTCTGTGCAAATCAGAGTTGCCATGGTTACTGTGGGTGGAGACAGGTTTAGGATTGAAAACCAGGGAGGGGCAGACTGTGCTCAATGGAAAAATGTGCCTTTTTAAAACTAGGATTAGGATAGCCAACGGATGGGGAGGAGCTGCTTGGATCAAGGGTAATTTGCCACTGAAAAATGTGTTAAGATGCTTAGCAGAGCATGAGCTTCTCTGGCTGCATCTAAGGGTGTGGTAAGAACCCAGGGCGTTATCAGGCAATATGAATATTATATAATATATAATGTCGTTTCAACAAAAATGCGTCTATATTGAGCATTATGGCGACCAGCACATATTCAGAATCTTTACACATCTAGTGTCCATTATTCACTTGTTTATTTAAAATGCCTTTCCTGAAAATAAAAATCTCAGCAAAAAGATAAACCAACACCCAACCTATAAAACAAATTGAGAGCTAGTGGTAACCAAACGCTAATGAAGACGTATGCTCTGTGTTCAGAAAACATTGTCTCCAGCTGAGTTCTGCATTCCTGCTGGCCTGAAGGGCTCAGAGGTGATGTAGAAAATGAAATTTCATTTTAAAGAGAATGTGAGATCCTAGGAAATGTAGAAGCAACAATTCTCCTCCTTCTGTAATGCTGTCAACCCGATCCTGCTTTGGAGGTTTGCAAGATTGGCAAGTGTCAGCCGGAGCCCCAGGCAGTGTGTGGGTGAACTCTGTGCAAGATTCTCCCACGCGGGCTCATGGCTCCAGCTGAGCACCTTCTCCTGACCCGCAACACCCCTGCGCTGCAAGCAGGCTGACTCCCACACACCTCTGACAATCTAGGTGAGCAAAGTCCTGTAGCGGAGCCATCACCTGGGGGGATCTCCCTGGCAGATTAAAAACTTTTGGCCAAACTAGATGTGACATCAATCACATAGCTACACCTTTAGCCTTTGAACGGCTGTGTTTGGGGTTTTAGTTTTAACAAATACCAGGGGCAGCTCCAGTCTCAGGGATTCGATCACATACTGCCAATTTAGGTTTGCGGATGAATGCCCTCTGCCACAACAAAAGTCACTTTTTATGTTAGCATCAGGCCAGCAGTTTGGTTTATTTGGTTCACAGACCATAAACATCAGATCCAGTATAGCAGGAAGTGGGAAATGTTTTTGGCCCAGAGGGTCTGATCTTTATCTTCTCCCCAATACAGTGGTACCTCGGGTTACATACGCTTCAGGTTACAGACTCCGCTAACCCAGAAATAGTGCTTCAGGTTAAGAACTTTGCTTCAGGATGAGAACAGAAATCGTGCTGTGGCGGCGCGGCGGCAGCAGGAGACCCCATTAGCTAAAGTGTTGCTTCAGGTTAAGAACACTTTCAGGTTAAGTACGGACCTCCGGAACGAAGTACTTAACCCGAGGTACCACTGTACCCCATTGCCCAACTTTGAAAGCTGTCAGAGTTTGCCTGTAGGGGTAGGTAGGGATGAGCAGGATTGAACTGTCAGCCGCTATGCCTGCAGTTCAATCCTGCTTTCTGCACTCTTTGCATGCACAAGGGAGTTCCCTGCAGTTGACTCTCTCATGCACCTGAACTTGACAGGATTGAACTCCCTGTCCATCAGCTGCTCATCCATCCTGATTTCTGCAGGGATTGGCTGCATCATGTGAGTTCATGTGAGTGGGTGGGACTAGCAAGCGCAACCAAACCAATCAAGAGTCAACACATGCACACACCAACCATCAGGGTGACATCACCTGGTTGACAGGTGGACATGTGGCTTATGAAAATGAAGCATGCTATGATTTACTCTTCCGGCAATGAACTGAATGTTCCATAGCCTAGAAGAGAGCAGAGCAGATTCCTACCCTAAGCCAGAGGTTCTGCAACATTTCACATACATTTCCTATCCTTATATGCAGTGCACCTCCATTCTGGCTTTGTATTCATGGTGCTGGTGAATCATGCTTAAAATGGGTATTATATATGAGAGGATGGCAGTGGGTGTCAGTTGAGAGACAAATGCAAGGGCAAAAACCTGACAGGCAGATACAATAATGAAAGATATAATAAGGCATCGATTTCTCCCCCCTCCCCCGTGTTCATCACATGCAGCAATGTGATGTATTCCAATAAAACCTACATTATTGGAAAAATCCATGTAGGCAGAGAAGAAAAAGAAAGAACACAAATATCGGAAGACAAACATGACCCATTGATGGAGGCTTGTATAGCTATATTGGTCTTCTTTCTTTTTCTTTTAAAGACTTCATGGGAAAGGAACCAGATATCATAAATGTGTTGGTTGGTTGGTTGGTTGGTTGGTTGGCTGGTTGGAGTTTTGGTTAAAAGAAATTCTGGTATAAAGAAAAAGGGAATTCCTTGGATGCCTAGACCCAGTTTTGGGGCAAGTACTCTTTGGTGAACTAGCCCCAACTGAGATCTGAATTCACAAAATATGCAGCAAAGTAAAGCATGGAAATATAGGTTGTTAAAATATACTTTAAAATATCCCCTTCTCAGTTGCTTCCAGAGTTCCCCACTTCCATTAGCACAGAAAGAGGCTACACATTTGGTAAGTTAAAAATGGTTTACTTACAAACTTTTCAAGGATCAGATTCATGTGCTTTTCCATACAGCAGCAAGAAAAGATAGGGAGTATGATTTAGTTTCCAGAATTATTTGTATAGAAATACGAAGATGGCTTGCTTAAGTCACATGGTCTAAGCTTGGAGCATCCAGCTTAGACCTCCTTACCAGTAGGGTTCACATGGTGGGAGGAGAAAGTACAAAGAGCATGGTAACCCTTCCTCCTAAGGTGACAGGGAGTGACCTATCTATTTTTTTTTTAAATGATATTTATTGGGGGGGAAAAAAATAAGTTACAAAAGAAAAACAAAGTAGAAAAAGAGAAAAACAAGCCACTTCCAACCATACATATACAAATTCAAAATAAGAGAGAAAAAAACAAAACAAAAATACACCACGAACATTTAAAAACATTTAAAAACAAATCCATTATTCTCAACTCCTCAACTATCATTACCCTCTTTCCTTGACCTCCTCCTCCTCCCCTTCCTTGTATCCTGGTTGTTAATTGTCACAGCAAATCCTTTCCATATTTCATAATATTCTGTCATTACATTACCTTAAACTATTTTAATCTTATCTTACTATAAAAAACCTTGAAACTTAAAACTTAAATCTTATTTTTACCAACTTCTCATAACCATAATATTCTTGCAAAATTCTTTAAACATTTTTACTAAAGCCAAGTAATTTCATTCCAACATTTTTCTAACATTCATCAATTTTGTAAAACAGTCCTAGTAGTGAAAAAGAGAAATAAAAACAAATCCAATCTTCATCCAGCGTCCCTTCCTCCTGGTCCCGGGTTTTGTCAGTCCTTGTTATCCCATCGATCTGGCACATTAACCTGGTATCCTAATATCCGAGGCCCTTAAGTCTCTTCCATGTCCCTTCCGCAGCTCTTCTTCATATTTGTAACTGTATTTTCCCTTGTCTCCTGCTCGTTTCACTCGTGGGAACTCCAGCTTAGCAATATTTTTGACCCTTCTCAACAGATCAGCCCCTTTTCCATAATCGACACTAAATTCAATGTGGTATTTAAAAACATGTTTCAAAATCCCTCCAAAATTGAGAGCCCCCACAATCCCAAACATCTCACGGCCCATTGCCAGACTTGAAAATTCCAAACATCCCTGCATAGGAGGGTCTATCCAACCCCCCATTTCCAAACCAAACCAAACTTTTTCTTTCCAAATCTGGCTTTTTCCAAGTTCATTTGTCAAATCCGAAAGTTCATATTCCTGCTGGGCCTGTTCTGTCAGGGCACACTCCTGATTTAATTCCTGGGTGGGCTCCACATATTTTCCCACTGCCTGTTCAAAATTTCCCACTGCCTGTTCAAAATTTCTAATCGAATCAGCCATCAAATTCGTCTTCTCATGTAGCTGTTCCAGTAGGGCATTTGTTTTATAGAAAGCACACAACAGAGCTTCTGAATACATTGTCCTGAAGGTCAGATGTCTATTCCCACGATTGTAATCTGTAACAGCTGCCAGCTCCCAGGAGTTGGTTACAGTTTCACAGTCTCCCTCTAGGGGGGAAACTTCTATTTAATCTTTCTTTTAAAGACAAGTCTAGCAACAGAGTTTCCTTTTTTCAGATATTTTGTCAATATTTGTTCCTTTAAGGTGCGAAAGGAAACAATGGATTCACTATGTTTCTCTTCTTTTAGCTATCTGTCAAAAGCGTTTGTCTCTGGTCAATGAGCTTCAAACGTCAGTCCTGACACCCCGCTCCAGGGTCAGGACGATGGAAAGTTACTTTACTTTAAACTCACTTCTGCAGGTTTAAACAGTCCAGAAAAGATCCCCCTTCTTCTCCTGCTGCCGAAGGGGGGTTCAACAATTTTAAATGATGAAAGCCAATCCTTTAAAAGCGATTTTCTGAGCTCTAGTTTACGTTGTCTTTGCTTTATTCTGTCTACAAAGAAACGGAAGGCTGACTTCCTGTTTAGACCTTCCCATTTCAGTACCAAATTGAAATAAAATTTTTAAGTCCAATTCCTTTCTGGTCGCAAGTCCTTATTTAAAGTCCAATTGTTCAAAGTTTAAGTACTCACGGGTGCTTATTTTAGAAGCCAAATTGTCCCAGGAAAAAGGCAGCGCTCTCCGGCAACGGCTGTGCGGCTTCGCTCCACGGAAATAGCAGTTGACTCACAGCACCGCGCCACTTCCCCCTCTTTGCTTCGGAGCCCGTTAGTGGGTTCCTTTGTGGGTTGGGGGGGCGCTAAGGGTGCCCACCGAGTCCCATGGTCACAGGCTTCATCCGCCTGTGATTTTTAAGAGGGTCCCCGCTTCGCCGTAGCGGAAAAGACCTGTTTCGCGCAGAGCTAGTCCCTCCAATTCAGAGGGAGTCCGCCATTGCTGATGGCGCCACCCCGGAAGTCTAGGGAGTGACCTATCTAAGCCTAACAGGGCAGCTTACTCTATCGTCTTAACCCCTTCATGCATTAATTAGAGTTAATCATGCTGGTTATATGAGGCTAGATATCTACAGAAAGAATTGTTGACTGTTCTCATCATATATTCTTCAGACCTAGTGTTGCAGTGCATCAGGTGTTTCTTGGGGTCATAGTAAAGCACTGGGTCCATATACCGGTATATCTTCACAAGCTGAACTTGAACTTCTGCTCTTCCTCCCTCTCCCAACTCATTCCAGCTATATGTTGCCCTGCCTGCAATTTCACTTAGAACTGTGTTGCCTTTGGTGGAGAATAGCAGCCGTGCTTCTTCAGCCCTGCTACTTTATCTCAAATATTTGCCTGGTGAGAGAATCTTCAGGGGATACAGCTATCATCAGGATCTCAGCACATGGCAAAAGATCACAGGCAGCCCTGTGTGTTTGTGGGTGTATTGAATGATATTTACTCTTAGCCTGTAAAAGACAGAGACTTCCAGAGATCAAAAGGCATCTGCATCTACTGTGGAGCTTGGCTGAATTAATTACAGTGTTCAAAAGGACTCCCCCAGACAATCTGTTTGTTGAGCATTCATCCGGATTTGCTTGCACAAAGCATACATGGTGGTCAGACCACACCCAATCTTTATTGAGCATTTGCGCTCTGTTTGTGTGGGGAGGTTATATGACAACGAGCATTTAATTTCAGTGTTCATAAAAACTCCTCCAGACAATCTGCTGAGCATTCATCTGAATTTGCTTGTGCAAAGCGTACATGGTGGTTGGACCACATCTGATCTTTAATGGGCATTTGTTCTGATTTGTTTGTGGGGAGGTTATATGACAGTGACCATTTATCCTGGTTTGCTTACATGGTGTTTATGCATCTTCCTGTTAATCTTTTTGTGTGTGAAATCATTTTTATTTGATTTTTACAATACAAAGTTATAAAAATTTGAATACATATCCATATACAGAGATCTCAGGACTTTCCCCCAACCCCTCCCTGGAGTCCCATTTTAAACATTTAAAACTGCATCTTCTTCCAAACTCTCACTATTATATCAACCCGTATTTTCCATGGTAATTGTTACACTACAAGTGAAATCAGAATCCTGCCAATGTTTCCATCTGCTTGCAGTGGCCTCTTAAATAACATCTTCCTGTTAATCATTTGTAGAGTTAGGAATCAATCAATGCTTGCTGATCTTAATAGAGAATTTATATTTCTTTAACATCTGCCAAATCAAACTAATTGCCAAAGGTCACCACTCTTCCGACACCCCTAATACGAAAAGTGTAAAGCAAGGGTGTATTCTTGCTGCTTTTCTTTTAAAATTATTTTTATCAGGTCTTCCAGACCACATTCAAAAAACAGAATCAAATGCCCCCAAAATCAATCAAAACCCAGTCCCACTGTTAGTGTATGTGGATGATGTGGCATTATCACTGATGAGGATAGGTCTGAATTGTCTTTTACTCTCCCTGATTTCCTATTGTGAAACCAATAAACTCTCAATAAATTATGAGAAGACCAAAATCCTGGTCTTCTCTAATTCCCGGAAATTAGAGAAATGGAAAATAAGGGGACAAGAAATCCAGCAAGTAAAGATGCAGAGATATCCCGGAATTTAATTCCAGAGCAACTCAGATTGGTCAAACCACCACACAAGTCCTATAACAGAGGCAAAGTGTACCTCCTCAGCAGTAGCTTGCTTTTATTTTCAGAAAGGTAACCAATTTATACCAGCTGCTATTCAAATTTTTCAAGCTAAAGTGTCTTCCCAGTTACTTTTGGGGATCCTAATATGGATACAAACATATAATAGTGATTTAGATAAGATACACTCAAGTTTCTTGAGGCATATCCTGGGGCTCCCAAGTTCAGTCAAGTATGAGGTGATGTGTGCAGAACTAGATATACAAACGATGGAATATTGGGTGTGGGCTAACACTATAAAATACTGGTTGCGTTGCAATTTCTGTTGCCAACCTTTGAGGCTGCTTCCTGACTTACTTAAGGACTCTTATAAATCCAGATGCTTCCAACGCTTACATAGCAAAATCAGATCTATTGGTATTGACTTGGAACTCTTGTATAATTCAAGTGAGCAATATATTTATCGTAATATTCAAATCAGATTCAGGGGCACTGAAAAACAAAACATCGAGTCAGCTGTAAATAAAATTTGCTCCCCCAAGTTTTATGGTTTAAATCCAACAGATATCAGGGCCACTTACATTTCAAAATGAATAATTCCAGTCCAACTCAGGGCCTTTATCATAGAATCATAGAGTTGGAAGAGACCACAAGGGCCATCGAGTCCAACCCCCTGCCAAGCAGGAAACACCATCAGAGCACTCCTGACATTTGGTTGTCAAGCCTCTGCTTAAAGACCTCCAAAGAAGGAGACTCCACCACACTCCTTGGCAGCAAATTCCACTGTCGAACAGCTCTTACTGTCAGGAAGTTCTTCCTAATGTTCAGGTGGAATCTTCTTTCTTGTAGTTTGGATCCATTGCTCCGTGTCCGCTTCTCTGGAGCAGCAGAAAACAACCTTTCTCCCTCCTCTATGTGACATCCTTTTATATATTTGAACATGGCTATCATATCACCCCTTAACCTCCTCTTCTCCAGGCTAAACATGCCCAGCTCCCTTAGCCGTTCCTCATAAGGCATCGTTTCCAGGCCTTTGACCATTTTGGTTGCCCTCCTCTGGACACGTTCCAGTTTGTCAGTGTCCTTCTTGAACTGTGGTGCCCAGAACTGGACACAGTACTCCAGGTGAGGTCTGACCAGAGCAGAATACAGTGGCACTATTACTTCCCTTGATCTAGATGCTATACTCCTATTGATGCAGCCCAGAATTGCATTGGCTTTTTTAGCTGCCGCGTCACACTGTTGGCTCATGTCAAGTTTGTGGTCAACCAAGACTCCTAGATCCTTTTCACATGTACTGCTCTCAAGCCAGGTGTCCCCCATCTTGTATTTGTGCCTCTCATTTTTTTTGCCCAAGTGCAATACTTTACATTTCTCCCTGTTAAAATTCATCTGGTTTGTTTTTGCCCAGTTCTCTAATCTGTCAAGGTCATTTTGAAGTGTGATCCTGTCCTCTGGGGTGTTAGCCACCCCTCCCAGTTTGGTGTCATCTGCAAATTTGATCAGGATGCCCTTGAGTCCATCCTCCAAGTCATTGATAAAGATGTTGAATAAGACCGGGCCCAAGACAGAACCCTGTGGCACCCCACTAGTCACTCTTCTCCAGGATGAAGAGGAACCATTGATGAGCACCCTTTGGGTTCGGTCAGTCAGTCAGTTACAAATCCACTGAGTGGTAGCATAGTCAAGTCCGCATTTTACCAGCTTCTTTACAAGAATATCATGGGGCACCTTGTCAAATGCCTTGCTGAAATCAAGGTAGGCTACATCCACTGCGTTCCCTTCATCTACCAGGCTTGTAATTCTGTCAAAAAAAACGAGATCAGGTTAGTCTGACATGACTTATTTTTCAGAAATCCATGCTGACTTTTGGTGATCACAGCATTCCTTTCTAGGTGCTCACAGACTGTTTGCTTAATGATCTGCTCCAGAATCTTCCCTGGTATTGATGTCAGACTGATTGGGCGGTAATTATTTGGGTCCTCTCTTTTCCCCTTTTTGAAAATAGGGACAACATTTGCCCTCCTCCAGTCTGCCGGGACTTCGCCTGTTCTCCAGGAATTCTCAAAGATGACTGCCAGTGGTTCTGAGATCACACCTGCCAGTTCTTTTAATACTCTTGGTATTAAAACTGAAAGTTTTCCCCTCAGCTTTTATCAAGGGCAGATATTTAAACATTCTCAGAAATGGTAGACATTGCGGATCATTTTTGAATGTGCTGGATACAGTAGAACATATATTTTGTTCTACTGTCCATTGTACAACACATGCTATCCCCTTTTCTGGGTAGTCTAAGATCACGGCACAATGAAAATATCAGATTCTATTTGTCTGACATTAAGCCGGCAGTAACCGCAAAGGTAGCTGAGTTTTTATCAATAGTATTTCTTAGAGTGGTGAATGGCACTATTTAGTGGGAAGAAACTCCAATGAAAATCCTCGTTATTACATATTTTTACATGGCTGTTTATTTGTATATGTTTTAAAATTTTCTATGTGGATGTTTTACAATGGCCTATATTGGTAATGCCTAATAAAGGTTTGGCGAAGTAAGCAAAGTGCCTGTATTTCAATTTTCTCTACTATAATGTATGTTGCATGTTATTTTCACCAATGAATACATTTTCCACACACATTCCCCCCTAATATGTGTACTTTCATACAGATTGTTTGGTTGGATAACTGCATTGCAAAACTTGAAGAACCGTGAATGCTGAGGTTTGCTCTGTTTCAGTTTGCATATTGGTTCGAGAAGTGTGAATTGGGCATTTTCCTGCTAGAATGCCAACAAAATCGAAATTCTCCCCCATCCCTAGCCCACCTTCGCTGTCACTGGTGGACTCTAACTCTCTGCAGCTTTCAACATTTTATTGATTCCATTTCAATTGCATCCCACCTTTCCTCCCATGAGCTCAAGGTGATGTTCATAGTCCCCCCTTTTATTCTCATAATAACCTTGTGAGGTAGTTTTGTCTGAGAGTGAGTGACTGAGCTTCATGGCTATGCGGGGATTTAGTCTGACACTCTGACCACTACACCATCCTGTCTTGTCCACTGGTGTGCACGTTTGAGGCAGGACGCAGACATTCGAACCTTGAGCATGCTTGGTGAGTTACAAGTCACACACCCATTTGTGTTTCTTTTGTTTGTTTTTTTGATGTCCTGATCCTGAAACGGCTTTCTGGATGTGTTCAAATTCTGCTGGCAGATGACTCTGAGGACTGGCTCTTCAACACGGTCCTGATTTTGATTAAGCTGCTGTGGTTTATCACATGGAGACAGGTAGGAGTTTTTCGTAGAAAGTGTCTGAGTCCTGTCGTCAGGTTGGCGGTGTGATTTATTGCTCCTTTCATTTCGATCGTCACTCTCATGCACAAACCAAACTGATGCTTGGAGTCAAATGCAAACATTGTTTGCCATTAATTTTGTCCCTAATTGTTGTAATTAATCACACACACACACACACACACACACACACACCGGTGGGAAAGCATCAGTTGGTGGCTAAACTTTGAAAACACCTCTCTCCCCCCAAAATCCCAGGATGTTGCAACATGGTTGCCAACAAGGACAGCACAGCATACAACACCTTTTTCCTTCCCCCAAATGGCATCCTGAACTAATTATGCCTAGCTGTGCTCCACAGGTAAGGTTGTGAGAAAGGTCTCAATGATGCCACTCATTTTTACAGCAGGGATGGCTAACTTGTGGCCTCCGATATGTTACTGGACTACAACTACCATTGGCTCCAGCTAACATGGCCAAGGTAAAGGGATTGTGGGAATTGTAGTTCAACAATATCTGGAGGGCCACAAATTAGCTACCCCCTTTTTAGAGCATCATTTTTGGATCAGTGCAGGAATGGAGGGGACTACTGTGACAACAGAATCACAGAACTGTAGAGTTGGAAGGGACCATGAGGATTATCTAGTCTAATGCCCTGCAGTGCAGGAATCATTCACCCAAGATGGGGCTCGAACGCACAACCCTGAGATTCAGAGTCTGATGTTCTACCAACTGAGCTACTCTTCCTGGATTCCAACTCTCACCAACATCAGCCTGCTTCAGCGCTGATTTACCAAATAGGCAGAGTAGGTACCAGCCTATGGGCCCCATGCCTTATTGGGGCACCATGACAATAAATCAAAATAATATTGATTTATTGATCACACTAGAGCAGGGGAGAGGCAAGATTTCAACTGCCTAGGAGGCTCCACAGGGTTTAATCTGGCACTGACCAGCTTGGCCAATGGTCAGGGATGATGGGAGTTGAGTGCATCTGGCGGTCTACAGATACCTCCTCATCCCTGGTTTGATGGATGGCTCATTGCTGACTGCAAGATTTCTCTGTCTATTCACCTACTGAAGTAACTGGAGCTATCTCTAGTGCAGATTGCTGCTGCAAATCAGCAATCAGAGGGAACTGGTGCAGGTCACAGCAAGGATTGAGATCTGTGTCTACGGTCAGTAATTGAACTCCATATCAGGGTGATGAATGGGTTGATTATTTTTTTTAAACCACCTCTTTACAGCTCTGCAAAAGCCTATAGGGGCTTCTTAGTCACAGACCACAAAAACTAACTAAAATTGAGTCTGTCTCCATGCTTTCTTCCCCACGATCATTTCTTTTGTCTGCAGCTTATTTTGTAAAGAGACGGTAATGTTATGTTGTTGTTCCCTCAACTACTGAACTCATTTGGTTGTGCGCCAACAGAACGACAGCCAAAATGAAATCGCTGTGAAACAAAAGGAAGGTAGCAGCCCACTTGAGAGAACCTCAGGGTAAGCAGAAGGGGGGAAGAATCTTTTAAAAAACAAAACAAAAGGGTCACCTCTCTTGGATAAAACTACTCCAGTGAGAACTAAGCTTACTGAAAGATCTCCAGGAGCCACAGAGGCAGTGAAGCCATGCTGGTGTGTGACAAGAGACAGACGGACAGAGAGTTGGCCTTCTTCAGTCCCTTGTAGCTTACATTGTCCAGGAGGTGGGCACAGTTGACGGACTGCTACTGTAAGAGGGTAAGGCTATACTGCACCATTTTGTTGCAGGTTCCACTCTTGACTATGATAGTCCACTAGGTGGCCTTTCAGCTGTGAATCTCCACCCATTCCTGTATCCAGGTGCAAATGTGTACCAGCATCTGCTGCCCATCTCCAACCCATCTCAAGGGCCCAAAAACCTCCCTTGTGGCAGGGAAAGGTAGTGGAAACATGCCTACTCTGGAATCAAAGGGGTCTTTTAAGTCTAGCCCATCCTTCCCCAACCTGCTGCTCTCAGGTGCTTTTGGCTACAACTCCCTTCACCCACAATCAACACAGCCATGCTGGCTGGGACTGATGGGTACTGCAGTCCAAATCATGTGGCGGGCACCAGGTTTAGGAAGGTGAGCAGTGCACACTGCCTTGCAAAACAGAGGCAGCCAGTTCCTCAACACCAGGGATTCCAAGACCAAGGCTGTCTACCAAACAGACACTCCCAAATCTTCCTCAAATTGCATTGAAGAAACCTTCATGGAGGGCTTGTCCACACTGTCATTTGCCCCATGCTGAGAAAGCACAGGTCCAAATGGGTTTCTACGTGACCCATACATTTTCTAGGCATGGGTCCAAGCAGGTTTTTCCCAGCCTCACTCCTTTCCCAGGAAAAGCCTTCTCTTTAGTGCTAAGTCGGAGCAAACATCAATCCGGAGAAAACACGAATTGCTGTTTGCTCTGATTTAGTGCTAAACAGCAGCTTTCCCAAGGGGAAAGCAGCAGGACAGGAGGAAGTGTGGAGAAGCTCTTAAGAGTCTGCATCCGCCCTGTTCAAGAACAAGGATAGCAGCCGTGACTTTTCAACGTTTTGCACTGAAAGGCTGCAAGCTCACCAGGTCTTACTGGGAGCCATTCTAATGCCTAGAGAAGAATCTGTGGCTCCTGTCTGGTGTTAGACAAGAGCAGAGCAGACTCTTTTATAGAACAGTCTAATGAAACCCTGTATGTTATTAACAAGATCCATTGTTATCATTCCAAACAGGTCCAGTTTCATTTCAGGTGCCAGAGGGTACCTCAATTAGTCCCTTCAAATGCAGATCAGTGCTTTGAAGTCAGACTGCGAATGGGCTGTTATGTCTGACTGCTGTGAGGACATGAATGCACTTTTATATTACAGGCAGGTATTTATCTTAGCTAGTGGAGCTTAGAATACCGAAGTGTGTCCTTGCCTGGTGATTTCTTTCCCCTATCAGCTTCAAGCACAAGAAAAGAAAAAGAACTTTACTCGCCAGTGGTGGACCTACATTTTGGGGGCCCCTGAAGCTTGAATTTTTATGGGGGGCCTCCTTCACAACCAGCAGCAAGATCTGGGTAAACACTGTGGTCTTCTTCAATGAAGTTGTTCCATGGCAGATCAACAAATTTAAAATGATAATAATAATAGCTACTGCATCTCAGATTTTGTTTAAAATTGCTATATTGGATTATCCCACACATCAGTCACTGGTGTGAATAAACATTTTCTATGCCTTATAGTTTTTGAGTTGTGTGACTCAAATTGGGTCTACTAGACCCCCCAAAAATTAAGCAATGTGTACTAAAGTCGCTTTTTTGTTGTTGTTTGCTGCCCTGGGCTCCTTTAAGAGGAAGGGTGGGATATAAATTCAATAAAGAAATTAGTAGCTCTGTCCACTCTTGCCTCTGGCCCCACATATTCCTTGGGAGGTTGCCCAAGAAAGTGTTAGTTTCAGTTTCTCACTGAGAAGCTGGGAGTCACAGGACTCTGTTTACATTCCAGAGACCTTCCAGTCTCACGGGAAAGGAGACGGGATGTGACGTTAGTGGTTTCCTGTTTCCTTTGTTCCTTTGTTCCTTTGTTCAGTTGCTCTCTGCTCTCACAGGGAGAGGATGTATATTTCTTTGCTCTCTGCGTAGCTAGAAAATAAAGCATAGCAATGTAGCTCATACTATCTCATCCTTCCGTGTGCTGTTTTGATGCTCTGCTGGGACGACGTGCCTGAGGCCTTATCAAAGGATCAGGTCATCAATTAACCATTGGGAGGCGATTCTGAAGATGAGCCTTATCAGCTCGGTTGAATGGAGATTCCGACAGAAAGAATGTGACTCTTGGGCTGAACATGACTCTGATTGTAGCTTGGGTCCCAAGTAGCACAAGCTTGCTTTCAAGTGCCCAGGAATTCTCTTCCAGCAGCAGAATTCTCTTCCTTTTCTCTCCCACTCGAAAAAAGGTCCAGCCCGAAAGTTATCAGACCTTCCAGGATGAGTTTTTTTTCATTAAAGGCTACCAGAGAGGAGCAGATTGACAACGACTACGCAAAAATGCTTTGCGCAGGGTTCTCTCTCCTCCTCCTCCTCCTCTCTTCCTCTTCCTCATTCTGGAACAGGTTTGTATTAGCATGTCTCACTTTTGCTCCAGAGGGAGAAAAAAACTGAAAGAAAGATTCCACACTAAGGAAACTGCCGCAGTCTCTGACCCATTTCTACCTGCTTTAAACATCTGGAGCATGAACACTTATTTTTCGCAGAGCAGCACATGAAGACACGCTCTGCACTGTTAGCAAGCTGTCCAGAGTCATAATGTGCTTCTTCATCACCCATGAGGGACCTATTCAGACCGTTACCAGGTGTCTGTGCCAGGGGAGAGACCCAGATCCTTCTTCTGCGCCTTGCTTCTCCATCTGTGGTTTGAAGAGGATTTTGCAGAGCATCTCGCCGAAGGACTTTTAGCAACTGGTGCGTAACGGGGGACTTTGGGCTATCCCACAGAGGTGATCAAAGTCTTCCTCAAAACTGTTGAAAATATTTGGAGTACAGTACATCACAATGCTGAGCATCTCAGCACAAGGTGATCTAGTTTTGAAGAACAAACTAATGTTGACCTCCTGTCAGAAATGTTACAGACTTTTGCACTGCATGGTTTTTGGGTCACACTGTTTACACTGTTCCCTCATCTCTCCCCCCGCCCCATGTTTAGGAATGGCCGCCAAAAGAGAGTAGATGTGCACCGGGTGAAGTGGGCTCTGGATAATGGAAGGGTATGCCACAATCAATCTGTGTGCCTTTATAATGCCCCGAGACTGTTTTCATTGCAACAGAATAACATGGCATTTATCAGAGAAAAAACCTGGGCTTTGTTGTTTGTGAAAAAATGATAGTAATGTTGACCTCCGTGGCCTACTGCATTATTTTATTTAAACGCCACCATAAATACTTCAGGCCTTAGTGCAAAGCTGTCCCCCATTTCCCTTCACCTCATATTTTACTGAGGGAAAGCACTCGACTGAGATCATTTCACTTCAGTGGCCTGTACAGTTGATTCAAGTGAATTTCTTTGTCTAATTCAAGCAAGCCTGGCTTAAATCGGTTGATTCAACATGGCTGATTCACCTCACGCTGCAGCTTGTTTCAAGCTGTAAGAACAATATATGTGACAGCATTTTGGAAAATTGCCTAAAAAGATTGCTCACCTCTTATATGCCCAATCACTGCTCTCTGCAAGAGGCAGCTGCCTGCAGATACCTTCTTAGCAGGAGGTCTGTTGGGTACGATACAGGAACCAGGCCTTTAGTGCAGCTGCTCCTGGAAGGACAAC
Source organism: Podarcis pityusensis (assembly GCF_964106645.2). Lineage (NCBI taxonomy): Eukaryota > Metazoa > Chordata > Lepidosauria > Squamata > Lacertidae > Podarcis > Podarcis pityusensis. The sequence goes on along the minus strand of NC_138033.1, from coordinate 23,782,809 downwards.
AACAGAGATCATTCATTTTGTCATTTAAGAGTTAACTCTGTTGGTGTTTCAGGTCAGCTAACCAAGAGAGGTAGTGGAGCTGGTGTTGTTTAGCAACCAGAGTGGCATGACGTTTGCTGAGGTTACAAGTGCTCTGGCAGTGTAGCTGTTGTTGAACTTATACCTGCCCCTCTTTCTAAAGGAGCTTTGGGTGGCAAACAAGGGACCAAACAATCCAGACATCTTAAAGGCATCTTTAAAATGATCCCAACAAAAATGCAAACTGGGGATGGTCTCAGATGGAAGGGCTTGTTGAAAGTGGAAGGTCTCCAGTAGGCAAAGACAAAAGAGACAATGCCTGTCTAATATTCAAGAGGAAGGAATTCCAAAGGGTAAGGGGCACAGCACTAAATGCACAGTTCCAACATTCTCCTAATAAGTTGGTATCTGCAGGAAGCACACTGATAAACTGGGAATGAAAGGGCTGAGATGATCTTACATGTGTCCTGGTCCCAAACTCGATAGAGGTTTATACACCAAAACCAGCAACTTGAACTTAGCCCAGTAACTAGCTGACAATCAGTGTGTTTTAGTTGACACGTCAGCTCAAGAAGTGTGAGTTGCGTAGTTTCTCATTCAAACACAAAGAAAATGTAATTTCTCCTCTGCCCCTAGTCTCGGGATGGGCATATATGCGGTGTTAAGAGTGGTGGACTCGTAATCTGGTGAACTGGGTTCGCTTCCCCGCTCCTCCACATGCAGCTGCTGGGTGACCTTGGGCTAGTCACACTTCTCTGAAGTCTCTCAGCCTCACTCACCTCACAGAGTGTTTGTTGTGGAGGAGGAAGGGAAAGGAGATTGCTAGCCGCTTTGAGACTCCTTAGGGTAGTGATAAAGCGGGATATCAAATCCAAACTCTTCTTCTTCTTAGTTCTGCAGTGTCTGGGGGACACCCACTAATTACTCCATGCTGATAGCAAATCCCCAAGGAGCAGCTTGATCCTGCTCAGTGAGCTCACCAGGGCGACTGTGAATGGCAGCGACGAGGATGCAAAGCAACAGCCAGTCTCCTTTCTGCAAGTAGCTGCCACCTCTAAGCATTCTGGTTCCTGGATGCCCAGGCAACAGGATGCAGCTCAGCATGGCCCCTGCTGGCACACTCTGGTTCTCTGAACAGCCTGGCTTGATGTGATTTGATGCTTCCGTTACCCGGTCCAGCTCATCCGCTCTCACTTGGAAGCAGTTGTGACATATTCCCCAATAAGCATCCTACTCGCTGCTCAGCTCTCAAATCTGCCATCACTGCTATGCTTCCTGCTGCAACCATCTGCTTTCCAGTGCGAGGACTTTTATCTCCGAGGGCGACAAGCTTGGAGCCAAGACCGTGATTCTCCATCCCCAGGATGGCATGGCAACCAAGAGGGTCAGGAAGCCGCAACACCTCCTGCGCTCTCCTCCGTTTCCTGACCTGTCAGGGCACCTTATTTTTTGACACGAGCTGTCGTGATTCATAGGGGTGTGCAAGAATCCTCCACACACAAATACATCCCCTGCATTTTCACTATTAAAGTCTCCATTTGTTTCCCCTGTTCTTTTTTTTTAAAAAAATCATGATTGTTTTTATCGCTGGGTTGATTTAAAAGCATGTCCAATCTGTTTCATATTTTAAAATCTCCAAGCAGTATACAAAAATTACAGCATAAAGTCAGAAAGGGGTCCCTCCAGACTGGTGTTTTATTGCAAAAAGTATTCTGTAACTTGTTCTTGACACAATAATAGCATATTAGCATTGGGTGTACATTGTTCTGTTGGTTGTTTTGCCTTGCTTCTCCAGGGCTGCCACATTCTTGCTATCCAGAGGGGCTACAAACCAACAAAAACATTTGTGCCAAAAAATAATAATTGAGCAGAAACAACAACAACTATTGCATGAAAAGTTACGGGATTTCAGCAAGAAGTTGTAGGATATGCACTTATCGGAAATGAAGCAGTTTGACTGCCCAAGACTGAACATTAGGAACATTTTTTTCTAAACGCACATTTGCAATTGTGAATCTCTAGGAAAAACTGTGACACACAGTATCCCCACACAATACCAGCCACATGAACAGTCAGAGCAGTATCAATATCAAAGCAGCTGACAAGGCTTCCATATCTTCTAAAGGGTTCGCTGCATGAACTCAACAACAGATCCAAGTCTATCTAACAGACGGAAAGCTGCTTGCTGACTAATCTGCCTTGAGCTGTTTGTATTATTTCCTGGATAGAGCAGAAATACTGGAAAGAAAAAAGAGAACAATGTTCTTCCTTCTGCATGCAGTCTAATTTGTGGAGGTCAAGACAGAATGATCGTAATCCTACAAAACCTTTAAGGTTTAATCTATGATACAGCTGCCTCAATGGACTAGAACTGCAGCATTAGGATTAAGAGATGGGAGGTTCTATCCAACGCCAGTCTTTACTCAAGTGGTCACCCACTAAAATTAATAAGCATTTCTATTAAAAAAATGTTTAGGGGTACTCTCATTTTCCTACTCATATTGAAATAATGTCCCTCAATGAGGCCAAACTTAGATTCACAAAATGTCTAGGGGTATGCGTACCCCTGCGTCCCCCCCAGAAAAAGGCACTGAGCATGACTATCTTGGGTCCAGTAGATGAAATTCAAAGTAGCGTTAAGTGGGGTATGCGAGTTGGAGCAAGGCTCATTTGTGCAACAGGACTTCTCCTCCCTCTCCTCCCCCTGGTACACCCCTAAACATGTCCTGGGTTCCCCCCACCACCCCTGCAGAGCAAATCAAGGGGGCTAGAAGAAGGGGGGAAGTCCCATTGCATGAGCAGTCCTCGTTTTACGCATGCGACAGTTTGGTTGAACCCCACCCATTCCCTTTGCCAGAGTAAGGAGTAAGGTTGAAGCCCTTTAAGTGAGGAGGCACCTCTCGCTGAAGTTGGAGCTTGCGACTGCAACAGAGCTTCTATATAAGCCCTAGTCTGAGAGCAAGGGCTGCTGAAGCAACATCTTAGTGTCCCCCGCACAGAAGCTCAAGTACTACTTTTGCACCAAAATCTTGCCCCGGGCAGCACCACAGGCAATGTTGCTTCAGTACAAGGAGCCTCGGAGAGAAACGAGCCTGTGTATTCCGGCAGCTGAGGCGTACCTGAGAGTATCTCATCCCAGGATTAATGGCTGGTCTGCTGCAGGAGCCGCTGAACTTGCAAGCGTTTCACCTTGATTGGTCCCTGGTATTCAGGATGCGGTTCCATTAGGCCTAATTCAGAATTACATATGCTGCAAGAGCTTCTCCGCACAAGGAGGCTGCCGCCTGCTCTCTCAGCTCCTTCTGCCTTTAATAAAGTGCTTGAAATGTAGCCTAGATGGCACTTTATTAAATCATGCAGAGAAAAAAGAGTGGATAAATTGAGGGATTTAATAAAAGGCTCCAGCAGACAAAGCTGCATCGTGCCGCCATTGTCTGATCTTGAAAACTGCTGGGGAAAATGGGGTTGGCTGAGCAACGAATTAAGAGCTGCAATGTTGGTAAGGCTAACATGGAAAAGTTAGAGCTGGGTAATTTGGGTGTTCTCTACAGCTAATGGAGAAGGGTGTGGGTGTCCTAAGATTTCTTCAGAATGGAAAGCCATAGAATCTCAGCCTCTCCACATTTATGATCGCATGTCATAAGAACCTGACTCCTTGTTCTGCTCAAGCTTATGTGAAGAAAATCCTGACAGCTGCTATTTTCAGTATGGGTATGCAGTCATATTGGCATGGATGAAAACTTAAACCAAATGAGGCCCGTTCAAGCATTCAGATTCAATTTCCATTCATTCCAAAGCAAATATCAAGAGTAGCCAAAGGATGCTATCAGGCAGAGGGCCTTCTCGGTAGTGGCACCCGCCCTGTGGAACGCTCTTCCATCAGACGTCAAGGAAATATACAACTATCTGACTTTTAGAAGACATCTGAAGGCAACCCTGTTTAGGGAAGTTTTTAATGTTTGATGTTTTATCATGTTGTTAATATTCTGTTGGGAGCTGCCCAGAGTAGCTGGGGAAACCCAGCCAGATGGGCAGGGTATAAATAATAAAATTAGTAGTACAGTGGTACCTCAGGTTAAATACTTAATTCATTCCGGAGGTCCGTACTTAACCCGAAACTGTTCTTAACCTGAAGCACCACTTTAGCTAATGGGGCCTCCTGCTGCTGCCGCACCGCCACTGCGCAATTTCTGTTCTCATCCTGAAGCAAAGTTCTTAACCCGAGGTAATATTTCTGGGTTAGCGGAGTCTGTAACCTGAAGTGTATGTAACCTGAAGCGTATGTAACCCGAGGTACCACTGTAGTAGTAGTAGTAGTAGTGGTAGCAGTATGCTACAAATGGGCGCTAGTGAATGCCGTGTTGGCGACCTTTGGCCTGAGGCATTCTGGGAAAATTAAAAGTGGTCTACCAGAAGTGGCCACTGAAATCACCTTGGCTGCTGCAGGAAGAGGATGATGAAGAGGAGGGTATCATAAATTAATGTGAGTAATGAAAACGATGTGTTTTCATGGGTTGACAAAATGAAAGGAGAGTTTAATACTGCTTTTTGCTGAACACAATTTCCAGCTTCATGAAGCAGCAACTTAGAGTTGAAAAGCAGTGGGTGGGGAAAGGATTACTTTTGCACTGCAAAACTGCTGCATCCCCAAGTTGCTTTTACTTAGGAAAAAAAATGGCTCTCAGGAGTCCATTGTGGGCACATATGTAAGCCCTAAGGGAGGCCATTAAAATATGAGAGGTCATACAGTCCTCCCAATGACTTTTACACTCTCTCTCTCTCTCTCTCTCTCTCTCTCTCTCTCTCTCTCCTTTCTAACCTGCTGTAGTCAAATGGTTTGGGGCTGGTCTGCACATTCAATGGGATATGAGTGCCTAACCTCAGCCATTAAGGGACAGCCCGTGCAAGAAAGGAGAAGATGTTAATTAGCTGCGGATTCAGAGAACGTCCCGTATGATCATATTCTTTATACCTCATTACAGCAGAATAGGAAACTGACCACTTTTGCCTCCAGAGGTCGTTAAAAAAGCCAGCTGTTCTAACTTGGAAATGCTCCGAGTTCCAGTTCAAAGGACACTGTGTATATAGCAGAATTAGGAAGAAGGAGACTCACACATTTGGCTGTAATCATAAGGTTGGACAGGAGGGGAACCGGCAACTGGCAACGAGCTTCAAATGTGGCATCTCTTTCGTGGTCCCTTTTGCAGGCTGCAATTTTTATTTTAGGCCAAAATCAAATACAATTCAGGGGACCTTACTAAGGTAAGAGTAGATAGCTCCCACCTTTTCCCTCCTTTGACAAAAAGCTGACACACTGCTTCAGCACAGTATCAGAGCTGCAATTTCTACACAATAGGCTGATGAGATGGGTGCTATCACGATACAGTTGACCACTGTCTCCCAGCAACTCCAGACCATGGAAAAGTTGTCAAAACAAGGGGCTACCATCCTCCAAAACAAAATAAGAATACTGATATTTGCTCCTCCCCCTCAAAATCACCCCCCCCCTGCCACCACCCTGCTCGCACACAGGTAGAACTGGTGCCCGTTGGGACTGGTAGGAGGGAAGGCAGGGAGCTGAACAGTAGGTGGCGCCAGAGCCAGTGATAGGCAAAACCAACTAATTCTAGCTTTGTCCTCATCATTCTCCCAGCAAGACCACATAACACCAGTCCTGAAAGACCTACACTGGCTCCCAGTACGTTTCTGGGCACAATTCAAAGTGTTGGTGCTGACTGTTAAAGCCCTAAATGGCCTCAGCCCAGTATACCTGAAGGAGCATTTCCACCCCAACCGTTCAGCCCGGACACTGAGATACAGCACCGAGGGCCTTCTGGTGGTTCCCTCACTGTGAGAAGTGAAGTTACAGGGAACCAGGCAGAGAGCCTTCTCGGTAGTGGTGCCCACCCTGTGGAACGCCCTCCCATCAGATGTCAAAGAAATAAAGTTAAATTACCACCGCTCCCAACCTGGAAACGGGCTACCAGTAAGACTGAAGTTTTGGATATGCTCATTGACTGTGAATAGATCGTTTGTTGACAATAAGTTAAAGAAGAGAAATACATTGTTTGTCAAGAATGTATAACTTGCTGTTGAAATGGAATACTCAGGATGAAACGGTGAAATCTGCTATGATTAAATGGGCACAAGATGTTGGACATAACATAATGATGGCTGACTGGGAACAGTTATGGACCACAGGTATGAAGTTTACGGCATGTAATGTCTTAAGAGAGAATATTATGAAAATGATTTACAGGTGGTACATGACACCAGTCAAGCTTGCAAAAATCTATCATTTGCCCGATAATAAATGTTGGAAATGTAGAGAAACTGAAGGTACATTCTATCACCTTTGGTGGACGTGCCCAAGGATTAAGGCTTTCTGGGAGATGATTTATAATGAAATGAAAAAGGTATTTAAATATACCTTCTTGAAGAAACCAGAGGCCTTTCTCCTGGGCATAGTCGGCCAATTGGTGCCAAAGAAGGACAGAACTTTCTTTATGTATGCTACAACAGCAGCAAGAATACTTATTGCAAAATATTGGAAGACACAATATTTACCCACCCTGGAAGAATGGCAGATGAAGGTGATGGACTATATGGAATTGGCAGAAATGACTGGCAGAATCCGAGACCAGGGAGAAGAGTCGGTGGAAGAAGATTGGAAGAAATTTAAAGACTATTTACAGAAATACTGCAAAATTAATGAATGTTAGAATGATGTCAGAATGAAGTTAAGTGGTTTTAGCAGCAATGTTATAAAGACCAACTAAGTTAGTTCTTGGTATGAGCTTTCGTGTGCAAGCACACTTCTTCAGATACATGTGTATCTGAAGAAGTGTGCTTGCACACGAAAGCTCATACCAAGAACTAACTTAGTTGGTCTTAAAGGTGCTACTGGAAGGATTTTTTTATTTTGACTATGGCAGACCAACACGGCTACCTATCTGTAAATGTTATAAAGGTGTATGTAAAAATGGATTGTCAATAGGTGAGAATCCAAAGCTATAATATATTAAGTTAAAGGATTAAGACAAAAACAAAGAGGGAAAGGAATTGCTGAATTAACCAATTGAACTGGAATACAAAAAAGGGAGGTGAGAGGAGGTCAGGGAAGCAAGGAAATGAAATGTAAGGTACGGAAAGATTGATTTGTTTTTAAGTGTTTTTTATTCCCCCCCTGTATTTTGTATTTTTTTTCTTTTTTTTTCTCTTGCTTTTTTTTCTTTTTATCTATGTAATCTTTTGTTTCTGAAACTTTAATAAATATCATTTAAAAAAAAGAAATAAATAAACTATCTGACTTTTAGAAGACATCTGAAGGCAGCCCTGTTTAGGGAAGTTTTTAACATTTGATGAATCATTCTGGAAGCTGCCCAGAGCGGCTGGGGAAACCCAGCCAGATGAGCGGGTATAAATAAATTATTATTATTATTATTATTATTATTATTTATTATTATTATTATTATTATTTATTATTATTATTATTATTAGAGTTCTACAAGTGTAACACTGAAACTAATGAGAAGGAAGCATATAACCAGCACCATCCTCTGGACTGATAAGTAAGAAAGCAGGCAGATGGGGGCTGTCTGACAGGAGACTAAAGTTTGTGAGGCAATGCCCCATTTGCCCTAATACAGCAGTCTCACACGTGTGCACACACATAAATATGCCCTACTCATGAAGCATACTGGGAAAATATCTCCTGAAAACTTCAGCTCAGTCCTGTTTTGAACACCGTTGTTTCACAGAAGCTGTTTTGCAGAAGATGACAGGGGAGCTCAACCTCAGTACTCTGAGAAGAAAAAGAAAACATCAAGCTCTTCTCCACCCCTGTTGACTTTTATCACAATCTAGGACACTTTCGTTGGGCGCTGCAAGAATGCCAGCAGCATTTTCAGTCGCATATTCACTTTTCCACATCTCTGAAGACCAGGAAGCTCAGGGCAATCTTCCATGGCAGCTTCCCTGGAAGCCAAACGCCCGGGAGACTTGCGGTGTGTATGTGTAATGTAAATGTAGAGGATGAACAAGCATTTACGAGGATACTGAATCATGCGCACCAGAAGTGCTGGTCCCAAAGCGATTGCGGCTCTACTGCCGCACACTCAGGCTGCCTCTTTAGTGGCCAGAATCCACAACTGTTCTTTCATACGGCTCAGGAAAATTGGTTTCAGCCCTTGCCTTTGGCAGGCATTTGCAACTTGCATTCCAAGCGCTTGGAGCATCCAACTCTCCATTAGTACTCATTCTCCTCTGTCAGTGATTAAACAACTGCTGGACAAGTCATTTTCCTCCCTGGTTCAAAGGCCCGACAGCAGGCTCCTGGGTTGACACTTTAAAACAATTGCAGCCTATGTGGTACCTTCCACATTTTGTTGGACTACAGCTTCCGTCATCACTGATCATCTCATGATGATCAAAAATCAAAACAAAATGATGGGGACACACACAAGTGAAAACAAGGCTTTCTTCTGATGTGTTTCGTAGAATCATAGAATCGTCAAGTTGGAAGGGACCCCTTTGGTCATCCAACCCATGAAACGCTTTGTGGTCCTCCATTCTAAAACCCTGACTCGTTTGCCTGTGTATCCCTGACACCTACCAGCCACTCAGGCCTGGCACTCTCCATCGCCCAGCCCAAGGAAGGTGTGGGAATGTTCAGGGATGCAGGAGAGGATATGTTGTCTGATTATAGCCTTTCCAACTTGTGTTAACAAGTTCACAATTTAGCAGAGTAACATTCCCCTTTTTAAACTTGCAGTGGATGCGTTTGCTCAGGCTCGCTAAAGTCTCTATAATAACTGTCCTGGTATTTTCCCCTTATTCCCTCATAAAAGATGAGACACAACACAGTCTTCTGTAAAAGTATAAAAAGAGTTTACTCACACATCATTCTGTTAACAATAGGAAGGCAGACTTAGCTTAGAAAAGTAACATATACCTAGAAACTAGCTCATAAGAAGACAGTCCCTTTGTCCTCTCTTGGCTGGAAGCCAAGAGAGCATCTTTGGCTAAGCAGATGTTGCTTCTTCGATGCATGTAGTCAAAGAGAGAGAGATGGCTGCCCTGCCCTGTGCTTTTGTTGTTACCTGCACAGGTTAGGCCACACCTATCTCTAGTCACATGCAGAGGAAGTCTGTCCCAGCCCAGAAGGAAACAGGAAGTTTACCTGCTGGCTGGACAAACATTTCTGCCCATGTGTAAACATGTTCACTCTAGGAACGTTGTACTTGTCTGCTCCTGTGTTTCACATCCCACAGAAGGAACATACAAAAATGTGCTGGGGAAAGAGGCAAGGGAGTCGTGCCCATTACTTGTGTCTCCTTAGGGGTGGTCGTGTCACACCCTGTGGCTCACAATTTCAGCAACTTTGCCCATAAGAGGCACCCACTCCCTTTTCTTTAGCTCCTCTTCTGTAAAAGCAATAATTGAGAAAGATCAGAAGGAACACACTAGATGAAAAGAAACATGCGTCCGTTCCCCCCGGATTTTGCAAAAAAAGATAAATGCAGAGCTTGGAGTGTTTAATCCTCCCTTTGAATTCCTTCCATAGACCCTGTAACAGAGCATTGCTTATTAATTTTTTTTCTTGTTTTGTTTGCAGCAGCACACCAACCACTCATATATTTTCCCTGGCTTGTGGGTGTGGGTGTTTTGAAAGGAATTTGCAAGGAGGAAGTACAATTGTCTCCTCAAGTTTTCTGTCTCCATGTTGCCAGAACCAAGATATTTAACAGCTGGGTTGGAGGGCGGATAAATTATTTGATTATGTGGAGGAGAGGGCTGTCAATGGCTACTAGCCATTATGGTTGTGCTCTTCTGGATATCAGTGGCTAGAAGCCACAGGATGGGGAGAGTGCTCTTGTGCTCACATCCAGCTTGCAGGTTTTCCACAGGCCTGACAGGATGCTGGACTAGATGGGACACTTCTTATGTTCTTATGCTGTGGGAAAACAACAACAACAACAACAACAACAACAACAACAACAACAACAACAACTTATTATATTATACCCTGCCCATCTGGCTGGGCTTCCCCAGCCATTCTGGGCGGCTTCCAACAAAATATTAAAATACAGTAATGCATCAAACACTAAAAGCTTCCCTAAACAGGGCTGCCTTCAGATGTCTTCTAAAAGTCTGGTAGTTGTTTTTCTCTTTGACATCCACAGGGCGGGTGCCACTACTGAGAAGGCCCTTTGCCTGGTTCCCTGTAACTTGGCTTCTCACAGTGAGGGAACTGCCAGAAGGCCCGCAGCGCTGGACCTCAGTGTCCAAGTAGAACAAGGGGGGTGGAGACGCTCCTTCAGATATACTGGACTGAGGCCATCTAGGGCCTTAAAGGTCAGCAACAACACTTTGAATTGTGTGACATGAAAATAGTGCTGCCAATGTGGTGGAGAAGGGCTGCCATAGCAGTTATAGGCTCACCCCCAGCACTTTTCGTTCCAGACCGTGACTCCAATATCTCAGATTCTTTTTGTAAATGTGTTTTCAAAACTGAGCAGCAAAATATGAACAAGAAAAGAAGCTAATAATTGTTCCTCCACAAAGAGAGAGCCAAAGCAGCTAAAAGCTATGCAGGCATATAAAAAGGTACATGACAATCAGTCAAAATCCTTCATAGGAGCCGACTCCTACCGGCCCAGGTCCCTTCTCCCCACCCCAATAAAATATTTGAGGGGGCCAGGGCCCCCCTAAAGTTGATCCACATTGCCGTTCAAATAGTGTGCACGTGCCACATCTTGTAATCGGTTATGCAGTGCGGGGCTTACCCCCCCTACACACACCAAAAGAAATTATGCAACTTGACACCCTTGAAATCCTTAGTCTAATAAAGGTCTCCACAGATTTGCCATGAGTCTGGTCTGGTTGTATTGTACGGTCTTCATGATGCATAAGTGAAATAAATGGCTGCCAAGTGACATCAAATGACAATGGGTTCATTCCATCCCTGGCTGCTTGGACTTGGCATGTCGTTTTCTCTGCCAGAACGATATCCAGATCTGAGTATGCCAAGAATCACGAGACACTCTATTGTGGAATGCCAGTTTTCATGGACAGAGCCTGGGCTAGCCTCATGGTGACCCAGCAACTAGAATATCAGCCAAGCAGGAGGGACTGGTGAGTCAAAATTTCAGAACTTGACAGTTAAATGGTTAGCTAGGGGATTCTCTGGGACCTGCGGGGAAAGGAATCTGTTATGATGGGATTAGGGGTTAGCTAGGCAGGGCAATATTGTTTGATTCCTTAAGGGGAAAGTAAAAATCCTAGAAGGTGCTGGAAGAGTGTTCCTGTCAGCGATTGGGTAGAGGAGGTGGAGTGGTGGAGACCGCCCTCCCCACCCCAATCCTGACCCTTCTAGGAAGGAGGAAGAGGAAGACATTACAGATTTACAACAGTGGTTTGTGGGAGGTTACAGCTCAGAGGCAGGTGAGGGGAAAAGTTGGGAAATAATGGGAGAGGGAGAGGAGGGGACAGAAGCAGAGTGGCAGGTGGCTGACACAGTGTCTTTAGAAAGCATTCCAGACCCACCCACCCACCCCATCTCCCAGAATCCAGGGAGTCTTAAAAGTAGGAGAGCAAAGAGCTCAAAGACAGAGGGCATGTAGCAGCACCCGTAAAGTGATGAATGAGGAAGTGGGAAAGACGGGCGATGGAGATTCACTCAGGACAACACAATTATCCAAGAGGCTGAGTTCTATAGCCTCTCTCTGTAATATTGAAATAAAAAAGGACGGTAAGAAACTTTTCCTTGGCTTTGTACTTCCCTGGGCTACCAGCCAGGAGCCACTGACAGCATCCGGACAGTTCCTGGTGTAGTAAAACTAGATATTCTAGGTGGAAATAGTCTATCCAGGATAGTTTTAAGGTTTTGGAAATTTTCTGTAAAGAATGTTAGCCTGGAACTAAGCATTGTGCCTCAGATTTATTATTTCTACCCCGCCCATCTGGCTGGGTTTCCCCAGCCACTCTGGGTGGCTTCCAACAAAAGATTAAAAATACATTAATACGTGGGGCATACCTATGGGACCACCTCTCCCGGTATGCCCCACAGAGGACTTTAAGGTCCATAAATAGTAACACCCTAGAGGTCCCGGGCCCTAAGGAAGTTAGATTAGCCTCAATCAGAGCCAGGGCTTTTTCAACACTGGCTCCGGCCTGGTGGAACGCTCTGCCTCATGAGACCAGGGCACTGCAGGATCTGATTTCTTTGCGCAGGTCCTGTAAGACAGAGTTATTCTGCCTGGCCTTTGGCTTGGAGTCAATTTGATTCCCTCCCCCTCTTTCTTTTTTCTTTTTTCCTTTTTCCTCCTGTGATGAGGCTGCATTTTAATGTTTCAATGTTTCAATGTTGTATTTTAATCTTGTTTTTAAGTTGTATTCATTCAACTTGTTTTTATTATTGCTTGTTAGCTGCCCTGAGCCCGGCCTTGGCTGGGGAGGGCGGGGTATAAATAAAAGTTGTTATTATTATTATTTATTATTATCGGTCATTAAAAACTTCTCTAAACAGGGCTGCCTTCAGATGTCTTCTAAATGTCATATAGATGTTTTTCTCTTTGACATCTGACGGGAGGGCATTCCACAGGGTGGTTGCCACTACCGAGAAGGCCCTCTGCCTGGTTCCCTGTAACTTCACTTCTCGCACTTCTCGCCAGAAGGCCCTCGGTGCTGGACCTCAGCGTCTGGGTTGAACGATGGGGGTGGAGATGCTCCTTCAGGTACAAATGGACACAGGGCATCCTTCACACCTGTCCTCAGGTCCATAATCAGAATCAGCTTGCCAGGTGGGACAGAGCCACCTGGCATTTGGGTCGCTGTTGTTTACTGGGACGGGTGAGAAGGTCAGTACAGTGCAAATACAGCATCAGGGGTGCCAGATTGGCTCCACCAGTGTGTTTGCACTGTGCCAACCTCCCAGCCACCCAGCCTTCAGGTAAGCAACAGCAACCCACTTGCTTGGGTAGCTAGCCTAGCAGCTCTGTCCCACCCGGTGATCCGCTTCGGCTCTCAATCTAAAGAGAAATGACACACAAGGAAAAAGGAAAGGGAGGGAGAAGGGAAAAGCAAGCTCAAGCATGTGTTCTTAATGTTACAATATTTATAACCCAGTTATAAAGCTCTGCCTCCGCAGATGGATTGACTATCATAGCTGTGAGTGCACACATCATTAATACTGGAAGAGGATAATGACAAGCAATTGCCAGCAGTTGGGAAGATTACCTGTGTATGCATTTCTCTTGAAGAGGTGCCAAATGGAATTATTCCTGGTTCAGCACTCTTGCCAGCTGTAGTGGAACACTTACGATTTGCTGCGTCTTGCCCTACTCTGACCCAGCTCATCAATTTCACAAAGAGTGCAGTTCCATCAAGCATGGATTCGGCTGTGCTGAGTCCCATGAGAAGTGACAGCAGCTTCATCGTCTTCGGATGACTGAAAGATGACGAGGTTCTCCAAAGTCTTAGTTGCCTCTGGCAGGTGACCTCATTTCAATGGTGGAAATCTGACCGTTTCTCATCAATCATAGTAAAGAGAACAGAACCTCAGATACTTTTCCTACCAAGACAGGCTGGTCCAGACTGAAATAAGCACTACCACTGTGGAGCAAACGGGTCAAATTGCGAGACGGATGTGGTGGGTCGGTTCTTGGACTAGGACAGGGGAGAACCAGCTTCAAATCAGTTCTCAGCTGAAATGAATCAGAAGGCATTTTCTCCTGAAAAAGATTTTTTTCCCTATTGCTCACCTTTCTAGATTTTGTTTTAGAAAATAAGATCACTTGGCAGGATTTTCTTAGGCTCTTACCCATCACGCATGTGGGGTGACTGCCATACCCTGGAATGATGCCTGTTCTGCCACCGATGCTGATTTTCAGGTAAAGCTCCCCATCCCTCTGAATTCTTCTTTTCTCCAGCTTCCCCACAAGCGCACTCCAGACCTGGGGCTCAGATTTAGGGAAAACAACATATAGTTTCTATAGATGGGAACTGCTGCATCCTAAGACCTCTCTAGTTCCTGAGCTTTCAACCTTTCCCAGTGGTGGCTGGTGGCTGGTGGTACGGTGGAGGGCAAGGAACCCTACAGTAGGTGGCGCCAGAGCCAATGACAGGCAGAGCCTGTCTAGTTTTCTCTCTATCCTCCTCTGTGCTAACTTTTCCAAGTGCAAAACCGAAACTAAGGAGGGGGAAGGAGACAGGCAGTGCCACCTCCCTGAACTGCTTAGATCTCTTCTGTGCTTCAGCCTCACTTTCTGCAATACCCGTGAGCACATCAATATACAAGGTATATCATCCCACATGTCATATTTCTGACTCCTTTTGGCTTGATCTTGCCAAGCTTGCATTGAGCCCCGAGGCACAATGACTCACCCTGCTTTTTTGAACATGGACGAGGAGGTGAAGCTTGACTTCAAATTCTTCCAGGCAGCTGGGAATTATCCTTGCTTCAGCAGCCCTCAGAAGCAGTGGTGGCGTATAGGTCACTGATACTGATGCAAAGCTAAAGGGGATTTTTTCTTGGAGCTCAGTCCCAGGAATGCTGCACCCAGGTCCCGCCTGCAGGTAGGCATAGAGGAGAAATTCAACTCAATTAACCTTTAATGGGGAACTCAGCAGAATTGCACTTTTTGAAACAATATGCAAGCTGAAACGTAGCCACTGTTTGAAATTTGCACTTTTCTGAGTTTTGCAATTCAGTTCTCCCATCAAGATGTGGATGCAAAAACGCATATCCTGGGATAAAGTGTAAAGGCATGTATTAGTGAAAAGAACATGCAGAATGCATTCATTATATTAGGGAAAGCTGCTTTGCAAAAATGCCTATGGTAGGCAAATTTGCATATAAACATGTGTATATTAGCACTACAATTCTACTTAAGGTTCATAAGAAACTGATGTGGAAATGTGGAGAGCTGCATTTGAGATTGGGAAAAAATGAGAAATAGAAAGAAACTGAAATGGACAGATTCACCCATCCTTACCCTTGATTCACACAGCATTGTGGTTGCAGGGGTCCTTTTGGGACCCATTATCCTCATTCTAGAATTTGAAGCTTTTGTGAGGATTCCAAAATGGAACTGGGGAGGGGAACACCCAAAAAATCTATTGGACAGGGATTTAGTTGGTCACCGTAAAAACAGGATACTGAGCTAGATGGGCCATTGGTCTGTTCCAGCAAGCTTTTCTTATGTTATTAGGCTGTTGCAGCCCTTGACATTAAAAAAAAAAAGTTTTCCCACCACTGCTCGACAACCTCAAGAAGCATGACTTGGCTCATGCAGGAGTCCTGGGTCCAATTTAGATAATCCCAGATCTGGAGCAGGGGCCTCTGCCTCTAGTCATCACTAGCCGAGACCACCATCACTAGCATGACATCCTCCGTTGCGACCGTGGGTTTATGTGCAGAACCCAGGCATGACTTCTCCAACAGATTGCAGAGGTGTCCTGGCGAAGGCACAGAGGCAGCTGATAGAGATGGCAAGCCGAAAACGCCTTCTCCACTGCTATTGTAAACACTTCTTGCACCGATACCAGTAGCCGCTGTGTAAAGCAACAGCTGCAGGTAGAGATTTGGCAGCTGGCAAAGAGGCTCAGAGCCCAATGCCAGATTCAGTCATGGGGATGAGTAACTGTTCCCTGTGTACAGAGTGAAAGACTGTTGTTGCCATACAGAACAAATCCAGGGGGAAGGCAGTTGTGGAAGCATCCTCTCCTGGGGCTGTGTGCTGTGCAGGTGTATGAAACTTGCTGGAAAATCCAGGAGTGCACAAAATTATGTTTTCCTGTGGTGATTTTGCAGAAATCAGTGAGGGGAGGGGAACTAAGTTGTGGAAGTTTTGCTACAAAAGGGCTGTGCTTGCACAGGTGACTTTAAAAATAAAGGATGGACATTTGGGTGGGTGCCTGTTTACACACACAACAACAACAATACTGTGCACCTCATGGGTAGTGGGACCTGGTGTGTGTGTGTGTGTGTGTAGATGAACAGCACTGTGGATGAGGCCTGCAACAAAATGTTGCAGTATGGAACTCTCCTGTTCAGTATTCCAGTGAGCCAGCTATGCCTTCACATAATCGTCAAATTGCAGGGTTGGAAGGGACCCCAAGGGTTAATTAGTCCAACTCCCTGCAAGGCAGGAATCTCAACACCCCATCCAATCTGAAACCATACTGGACCCTGCTTAGCTTTCTTTCAGCATACTCCATTCTATTTCACTTCCCTGCCTTTTTCCATTCCTAGCACAACCACCAAGAGATACTTGGTGCATTCTGTGGCTACTGAGCATGCTCAGTCTTCACTGGACTGTTTGGTGTTTGCTTTTTGGTTTCCCCCACTCCCCCACTCCACCGCAAAGACGCTTCCTACTTCTGCAAACTCTGGGCATGCTGATTCCTTCCTCTTGTGTTGCCATAGTGTTATTTTGTCTACTTGGTCATCATAATTGGTGGTGTCCATTGGAACTGCTAAGGTGGAAGGCGGAGAGACCAGTGAGAAATGGAACCAGAGCCAATGACTAAGAACATTGCTGTGTTGAGTCTTCCTGTTCAGGGTTCTGACAGCCTTTGGAGGAAAATATACTGTGGTTACACACAATGGATCCGGGCAGGGTTTCCCTGAACTTGGGTCTCCAGCCATTTTTTTTACTACAATTCCCATCATCCCTGACCACGGGTCCTATTAGCTAGGGATGATGGGAGTTGTAGTCCAACAACAGCTGGAGACCCAAGTTAGGGAAATGTTGAATTAGGGCAATGGACTCTTGGCAGTACTTTTTCTTAACACAAGTGAGATGCATGTATGTTCCCACCAGCCAGCCAGCCCATGTCCTCTTCCAAATACTCTGCTCCAGTTTTCCTCCCCATCTCCAGTTTTCCATCCTCCCCCACCCTACAGACACTTAGCATTCTGTTACCAGTGAACATGCTCAGTCCTCATTAGAAAGGGTGTTCCCCTTTTGTTCACCCCCCCCACCTCCAAAGACTGTTCGTTGCATGCCAATACCTCCCTTTTGTTTCTCTGTGTCCCATTTTCACTCCAAAACCATTGGGCCCACAGCAGCTGAGTTTGCTGTTTGACAGAGTCATTGTTTCTGGCATGGGTTCGAGGCTGTGCCTTGGCTGCAATGAAGCCCTGATGCAAAAGTGCCCTTAGGAAAACAGGAAATCCACATAACGTAGCTTTGAGTAACTGACAAGGGTTTTCATCTGAAAGAAGGCATGGGATCTAATTGTATTAAAACAGCAAGATGGATGGCTCATCAGTCTAAGCTTAGCTCTCATTGCTCTCAGATGACATGTTCACCGGCGGCAAAAGTACATTGTAGTGCTCCAGCATCAACTTCCATTAATTTTGCAGCTGATTAAGTGCCCTTTTAGTCATGTGACATTATATGGCCATGATCTGAGGGGGGGATTCAATTCAGTTTGCATTTAAAGGCAAACCTACCTGATTTGCACTTTCTGAAACAAGGCCCAGCCAGCCACCCTTCAAAATGTGCACTTCTCTGGATTTGTGATGCTGTTCCTGAGCCAAGCCACATTCACGGAAATGCAAATACTAGGGTATAAAGAGTGCATCAAAATGCTTCTGTTGGTGAAAATAGCACTAAGAGAAATTGCTTTGCAAAAATGTGTATATTGGGCAAAATTGCATGCCAACATGGGCATATCAGGAAAAATTCATGGATGAATTTACATGAGGATGTGGCAAAATGGAGAACTGAATTAAGATTGGAAAAAAGAGGAACTGTGAGAAACCAACATTTTCCAATACCTAGTGATTTTTCAGATGACCACGTCTGCCACCTAGGGAGGAGTACCAGGATGGTACCCCAAAATGAATTCACTGCATATTTTGGAACTGCAAAGCATAGATTGCAGATGCCTGCTCGTGAAGATCCATCCATTCACTCTTCTGCTGCAATCTGCATCAGGGGCTCTAGGGACATTCCCACACACCAGGAGAGAATTTCCCACCACAGCTCACATCAGATTGGCTTGGAAATCAGCTGAGTTATTTTCCCCAAACACTGAAGTAGCTCGACTGTTTTCTGAACCAACATGAATTTGCTCATTCTTTCCAGGTAGTGTTAGAAAGCACTTGGTATGACCAGTATCCATCAGTGATTGGGACACAGAGTCGAGGCTACAGGGGCATCAAATGGGGAACTGGGTCTGGGTCAGAGCTGACTGCTGCAGATAGAGACCATTGCACCTGAGAAAGTTGGACAAGAACTGTCAGGGGAACCTCCTAGGTTATCAGGGCTTCTGGGGCCAGAGCCTGGACCCTCACAGAAAACTTCCCCTGAGCCAGCAGAAACAGATGCTTCCCAATGCACATCACCAGTCTGGCAGCACCAGGAGCACATCAGGGGGAAGGCCGTGGAAAGGAGGAGGAGGCGGCTGGCCCTTTAGGGCTCAGAAATTCTCTCAAGCAAGTGGAGACTGAAGGAAGTTGTCTGCTTCAGTCTGTTCCCAACCTTTGGCTGGAACAAGTTGCTCAGCTGGAGCTATCCCTGGTCCTTCAGCCTTGCTACTTTCCCTGGGTTTCCAGCATTGGACCAGAAATCAACAGCAACCTTTTTCAAAAGCTGGACCCTGGAAAAACTGTTGCAGTGGAAAAGTCATCCCTGCAGAGGACTTTGGGGGCATGAGGGTTTGTTTGTGCGTGCTTGTGTGTGTGGGTGTGGGTGTGTGCTTGTGTTTCGTTTCATAGTGCTGTGTCAAACCCTACATTCAGATTTCTACATAATCTTTGTCCCATGTGAAATGGACTGGGTATATTTTTTTTTCTTCCTGCCTCTGGATGCTTGAGGATATATTTTTTTATTTTAATTTTTGCAGTGTTTGCACTGTGCTAATCAAAATAGACTCCTGGAGCAACAGCAAATGTATTGCTGTATGCCTCTTTGTGGACCAGAGACTGCTTGGTCAGCTCCTTCTCATTAAAACTTATGCCATACATAAACACAATTATGAGTCTTTGAGGTGCTGCAAGACACTGCTGGGGTTTTAAAGTTTTTGCTATTAACAGACTCACAGGCCCTCTGGAATTTGGCCAATGATCTCAGGTGTGATGGGAGTTGTAATCCAGCAATTTTTACAGGACCTTAGGTTCTCCAACTCTGGTCTAAACAATGCCCATTTTATTCAGGAACTGCAAATGCACTCTTGTGTTATTTTGCCCCTGTGAATGGCTGTCTAGCATACAGGGAGGTGAACATTGTTATTGCTGCACTGATGGCAACAGGTAAATAAACAACCTTTGGTTTGGTCAGCCTTAGCTGGAGTCCAACATGACAGCAGCAGCTTTGCCTTGACCCACCTGGGATGTCCTCTTAACCTACCTGGGGCTCTCAAGCACCTATGGTACAAGAGCAACAGTAACAACCAAATAAATACAGGTCTCTTGCAATACGTTCCATAAACTGATACATGCATACACAGGGAAGACAGAAACAAGGAACGCAAAGAAAGATAGAATCACATTACTACTTTGTTGATTCTCTCCAGAAATCAGTATGTAAGGCTGGTGGTTTGGGGACCTACAGACAAGGAACTGATAAATAGAAAGCATACATTTGTAAATGCTTCAGGTTTAGCCAGACCCTTAGCCAATTTTGAAATTGTGGGTTGGATTTTCCAAGGAGGCTGATCTTCAAATGCAAATCATACCAGATGCAGAAAATTCTGAGGATATTTTCCATCCTCCCACCACTGCCATTCTGACAGCTGCTAATAAAAGAATAACGAGGTCTTTATGGAGCAATTTGGGACCAGTGAAAAGTGAGAGTAAGGCTAAAGAAGGAGATTTGAGAACAGTTTGATTAGTGATTTGGGAGAGGCAATTACTCAATATTAGATCCCAAAACCGAGTTATTTACCACCACACAAAAGCCCTGGATAGAGCAACTTCTCCAATAACAGTGTATTAGTGGTGAATTCTGCATTATTAGTTATTATGTGATGCTTCCTCAATGCGACCATGTTACTGCTTCCCAGAGGAGTCACATAGCACAACAAAAGCAGGACAAAAATAACTTGAAACATTTGTGATATAGGAAGTTATGGGATTTCAGCAGAAGGCTATGGGCTTTGTACTGATTGGAAACAAAATAATGCAACCACCCCAAACTTTATGCGTGCACAAACAATATTGAAAGCTGGATGGTGTAGGGTTGCCCTGATAGCATCATGAGCACAAATCATTACTCAAGCACAATAAAAAGAACTTCTGGAGCCACCCAATGTCTATTGCATCTCATGTAGTAGTTGTCCTTTTTAACTGAAATGCTTACAAGGTGGTCTGAGCACTGATTCCTTCTTGTTACTGGCATTAGCTGACCACAGTGGCTGGCACACAAGGTGTTAGAATTCCTGCTCCATGATTGCAGTCATGGGATTTTTGTCTTTCACATGCCCGGGTCCTACTCGAGTGTAGGCCGAACTCCTGACACATAGTTCCTGCTGCATTGAGTTGGAAGCCCATCTCCAATTTCCCCTGGGACCAAAGCGACATGATGACATCCTTCCACTCTCTGAAGGGTTGTATGGAAGGGAATATGGACCCCTGGGAACAGTCACCTTCTCTCCCCCCAATCCCCCTGCAATTTTCAAGCTACATGGCAGGAGATTTGCATGCTGGCCATCCCAGGCAGCTAGAAGGAAGGAAGGAAGGAAGGAAGGAAGGAAGGAAGGAAGGAAGGAAGGGCAAGCCCTTGGGTGACCTTGTTTTAGACTTTCCCTGCAGTGTGGATTCCATGCAGACCTACATCCAACCTGCACATTAGCCCAGAACGCATCAATCAGCAGAGTCTGCTTTCAAAGCTGAACTCCAAATTGCTCCTCTTTCCCTACAAATGACTGTCTATTCCTTTTGTCAGGCAGACGGCATGTTAATGACTCGGAAAAGGGGGAAGGCGGTTTCCTTAATGGCAACTAATGGCTGGAGGTCTCTCTTGAGTGTCCTAAGCTTGGAAGGTGATGCACCCCTGTGACCGGAGAATGACATGCCTGTCTCTTCAAAATCCAGGGGTCTGGCACAAAATGGAGGGGCGAGTGTGTGTGTGTGTGGTGGGTTAAATGAGAGTGAAACAGGAAGGCAGAGCAAGCTGTTCCTGCTGTGGTTTCTCTCCCTCTTTCAGTGCTGTGTCCCGTGGTGACCAGGGTAATGGCCTTGGAAGACGCCCAGTCACCTGGAATATGTGAATAGCAATAAGGAGCATATTTCTGAGAATGAATAGAATCCATAGTGTTGTGCTTAAACCAACCAAAACCAACCCTTGTTTATCTGGAATTAGAGGAAGGGCCATAGCTCAGGGATGGAGCACCTGCTTTCCGTGTAGAAGGTTTCAGGTTCAGTCCTTCGTATCTCCAGGCAGGGTTGGGAATGTCTTCAGTCTGGAGCCCTGAGGAGCAGCTGACAGTCAGTGTAGACAATACAGAGCTAGAGAGGCCAATGCTTGTGTGGGATAGTCAAAGGGCAGTCAAACCAACAATTCATTGCCTTGCTAGATAAGCACATGATAGGAGCTGGAGCTCACAGAGTTTTCCTGCAAGTTTGCTAGAGAGACCTCTGTGAGACACTCCCACTGTGCTCTGACTAGGGGAGGGTCTAGTCATATAAAGTCTCCTTACCTGCCCAAGTACATCCTGTTTTGCCTCTCTTCACTGTTACCTCTTCATCTCATCACCAAGCCAGAAAGGTGAGAACAACTGCTAAGCTCAGACTCCATTTCAAGTTAGACTAAAGTATGTCTGTGTAACCAAATTACCATTTTAAACCTGCCTGAACAAAGATGCTGCATCTGTCATTCTGCAAAAGAAACTCAATGTTATTTTCACCTTTTACAATGACTGTTTGTGTGATTGTTGTTTTAAAGGGGGAGAAAAGGAAAATCCAGTCTGCCTTAAAGCACCCTGGATTACTTAAACTAAAAGGCTAAAACTAGCCTATCTAAGCTTCCCTTTTAAGCTGCAAAGGGATGGCACTCTGCTGAACTCACAAACATGAAGAAGGAAGGATAAAATCCAATGCATATATCTTCTCCTGGCATCTGTGCACATCCCTACAGCTCTGACTCAGTATAAGGAAACTCACTATGTCCCCGGTACATGGAACGTTGCATACCAAAGCAAAAGTCTCTGCCCCATGGAGCTTACAATTTGAACTAAGGCAGCAGAAGTTTAGCTTACCACCTGAAGTGTTAGAATGGACGGAGCCAGAAAGAAAAGCCAGAAACATCAGCCATGATCCGTTTGCACAGGGCTTCGCAAATAGTTTGATCTCAAAAAAGGGCTGGCCATGCAATAATAAATTATTCTCTTTTTAGCTGTTTGCGAAGGTGCTTCGTGCTTCAGCTTCCTCTCCTCTGCCATTTCCATCTCTGCTCTGCTCAAAGGCCTTTTTTTGTTTTGTGTTGATCAGCTGGATTCCCAAGAAGTACAAAAGGAAATTCATTGATGGGGCTCTGAGCTACACTCATGCACACCTGCAGCAAGCTAAACGAGAAGCAAAGCAACCTTACAAGCAGCAGAGCAAGACGGGGGATCCTCTTGCTCACTTTCATATGCCTGAGCCTAGACAAACAATAGCTTAACAGCACAGTCATGTGGAATGATGTGCTCAGCCTTTCCACCAAAGGCCCTCTCTTGCCTCCCTTCCCCTCCCCGCCTGACACTCTTCTTGTTGCTCCTGGTCTTAAGCAGAGCATGTATTTTTAATGTCTCCTTCTCTAATGAGGTCCAGAGCAGAGAGGAGGCAAAGGCTGGAACTGCTGACACCATTCAAAGCCTGTGAAATAAATCAGCAAAGTGGAAACAGAAGTCAGGTGAGAATGCTATGCCAGTCAGCTCAGCTACAGGCTTCACTTGAGCCTAGGGATGGAAGAATCTGTCAATTTCACTTCTCTCAGTTTCTCATTATTTCTAGCCTTAAATTCAGTTCTTCAAATTTCTGCATCAATTTGTGATTTAAAAAAAATCATGAAAATCTATCTGTGTTTTGGTGTGCGTATCTGCTAATTAACACATCTTTTATGCTGGTGGTTCCAGTGTACACATTTTTGCAAGCAATTTTCCCTAATAATGCATTTTCTGTGTTGCTTTTACAAACGCATTCATTTTTACAAACGCTTTCCCCTATTATGTGCATTTAAAAAAACATGGTTTGATTGGAGAACTGCATCGCAAAATTTGGATATGTGTGAAGTTTCAAGGTAGCTGTAGTTCAGTTTGCATTTTGTTTTGGAAAGCATGAATTTGACAGATTTGCCTTTATTATTATCCAGCTATTCATTCACTGTATTTGTTAGTTGCAGTAGCATACAATCCGTTGCGCCGGTCTGGGCCTGATCATTGGGCCCATAACATCTCTGGTGCAGTTAACATGGTGTGACATCTCCAGGGTTAATTCCGACGATTCACTGGGTTTGATCAAGAAACAATCCCATTGATGCCGCTCTGTAGAGAATGGAGGGGACATTAAACAGAGGGGAATCTGTGACCGGTTCCAAGTAAAGAGCTTTGCTTTGCTCCTGGGTTCTCCAGGAAGCCAGATGAAATGCAAACAAGCAAGCTGCCAGCAAAAGGTAATTGCACCCTTTCTCCAAAGCAAAGAAATCATTTTAATGGCTGCAAAGCCCCCTTGCATGAAAGCAGAGCATTAAAGCCCATTAGGGACCAGAGTTCTCTTTAGCCTTGCCTTGTTTGCTCCTGATTGGAACTAGTGGGTTATCTTGTAGGGCTTTTCAAGAGCTGCATAAAATTAAGGAAAGGGGGTGTCTCAAGCCCCACAGTGCTGTTAGGATCATCTTTGCATTGGCAGGCACCAACACAGGAGGTAGAAATTATTGGGTGATGGTGAATGGTGGGAACCTGGGTAGAAGATGTGGGGTGGCTCCTTTCTGCTGCAACTTCAGCCACTTTGGAAGGGGGAGCAGGTTTGTCGGCTCCCCCCCCCCCCCCGCTGGCTTGGAGGAGGGTTTGGAGCAGCTATGGGGGTAAGGTACAGCTGGAAGCAGCAGAGACTGAATAGGAGCCCGAACAGGAAGGTTCTGCGAATCAGGTACCGCTTTCACAAATGGGAGCACTCCTTACCCAGCCCAAAGGAGCCCATGTTTGTAACACCAATGTTCCTGCAAGGTGAGCGAGTCTTGTTAGTGAGCACGCCATACCTCCCCTTTTGGTGAGAGGGGCAGAACCACTTGTTGGGACATCTTCATTGCTTCCACCCAGGCCTGAACATCTTACCTTGCTCTTGAACTTCTGAACCATGACTTCTGAGCCTTGTGACTGCTGCCTGTACTGTGGTTTTCCTGAATAATGATCTCTTACTTATCTGTAGGTAAGAGCTTCTGAGATGGGAGCTGTGACAACGGCAAGCTGTGCTCAGAGCTGTTCTTGCAAATGTAAGCATAGTAGCCATGTCTTACAGCCACCTTCTCCAGATGATGCGATTGTAGCTGTACATATCAGGGCTGTGAACTGCCCCACCCCACCCGATCCAGGGAGTCCAGGGGGTTCTTGGAACTCAGCAATACCCCCCTACTGGAGTAATGGGGGCAGGGCTTACACTGACCTTACACTGACCCTGGTCCACCCAGTGGCAGATGAGGTCAGAGGCAAAACTGGGTGTAGCAATGAAGGTAAATCTTTCCTTTGTACAGTTGATCTCCTTCTATTCTCATCCACATATCCCTCTCTGTCCCCCACACAGGCAAGCAAGTGACAATTATCGGAGTGCAAGGACACACTCCAGCTTCCAGACCAACCCCAAGATTGCAGTAATCCAGCCATAAGGTTGCCCTGCATGGACAACTGAATGGATGCATTGAAGTCTCGATAGTGAGTTCATTGTATGTTTGCTAGATGGTTTGTTTTTGTCCTATTTGAATTGACTGATGTTTGGTCAACTGATTTCCCCCATCCTTTGCCTTGGATTTTGCTATGTGGCTGTTCATTGTAAGCTCCTTTAAGCACTGCTAAGGGTGACGTATAAAGTAAATCAATGCATCGCTCATTGCTCATGGTTCCACAGTCAGGTGGGTACATCTCAGTAGCTGGGGCCAGCGTGCGTCTCTCTAGGGTGGTAGAACAACATCACAAGAGAGGAGAGCTTGTCTTCTCCTTCCCTCATTTCACATCACTCCACATCTTTGCCTTCCATGATAATGTAAAGGTTTGCTACCAGAAAGGTGGGTGACTAATGGAGTCAATATATGTCAGCTGCGGTTCCACACAAACCACCATCAATGAAGAGGAAAGGGAAGGAAGGCAGCAGCTGGCATCCTTGTCAAGCCAAGAGGTATGTTTGTCACGCATTCCTTTCAAGGATGGCCTCGCCGTTCAGCCCGCTCACCAAATGATCTATGCCTGTTAATTATTTGCCTGATGGAAGACAAGTCTGTTATGGAGAGTGTTTAATTAATTAGTGTTTGTTTCCTGGATAATTGCTTACCCGGCAGAAACTTGGCATAATTGGCTGCTCTGGGTCATTTTGCACTCAACAGCAGCTATTACTCAAGGAGGCAGAGAGGATACGGGTTGCGCATACTGGATTGGGCTGAACTGTTGAGGGACCAGGTTTTAACTCCAGAAAGCAAATTGATTCTTTCTGCCAGTGTGACCTCCTGGATATTGTGGTATTGTTTTGTTTCCAGATGTCCTGCTTTTCAAATAGAGATGCCTCGACTGATTTCTCTCAGGGTCTTGTTCTTTCCCACTAATAAGTTCAGTTTGCCACATCAACTGTGGTTTTAAAAAATCCATGTGAAATTTCGTACACATTTTAAGGCATTTTTGCCTAACACACACAATGTTGCAAGGAATTGCATCTATTATAATGCATTGTTAATCAATCTAAATAATAAAAGAAGCAATTATTTAATAATACATTTGAACATGATTTTTTCTAATACAAGCTTTTTAGGAAACGTTTCCTTTAATATGTAAGCTTTTTGTTTGTCCCCACCACCACCTGCATTCCCTAACAGTACAATAACAACAACAAAAAGACAGTCATGGCAAGTAGGTATCCATCCATCCATCAAGGCCACTTTCCGAGGCCACTTGTTAATTATTTTGAAGTCAGAAAGACCAAGAAAACAACAACTCCCACTTGAAAATATGCAACTATTATGGATTTTGGCATTTTAGTTAGCCTAATAAATGTATTGCCCTAATGCAGATTATGGAGGAATGTGAATCCATTTCACTCCCCACCCCCCAAAAAAACCCTGGATCTCCAATTAATCCACTCTGGTGCATAGGAGCCAACTCTGAGGGGCCAAGGTCCCTTTGCCCCTCCCAATAAAATATTTGAGGGGGTTGCCTCCCCAAAAAGTGATGGGCATTGCCATTCAAATGCTGTGTGCCATGCCTTATGATTGATTAAGCAAGTTGACATCACTGCTGCTGTGCCTGCAAATTTTATCTGCTTCTGCCAAAAGCTTAAAAATAGTTACAACCATTCTTTTTAAGGTTCCATTTTATGCGTATCACTAATTACAGATCAAAGCACAGGGTGACTCAAAAACAGATTCATTTTTTAAAAAAAAATAAGCAAAGATACAGGCACAAGGTAAATCCTGGGGTCACTGCACACCTTATTAGGTACTCATTAATACTTGAGTCCAAGAGTTTAATGTTCTCTTCTATATGAGCAACTCAGAGGCAAAGATTCTGCCTTATTCACAAGAGAGAGTAAAGCAGGCTGCTCTCATAGGCAAGACAGCAGAGGTGTTATGAGAGTGTTTGTTGTGGGGGAGGAAGGGAAAGGAGATTGCTAGCCACTTTGAGACTCCTTAAGGGGAGTGAAAGGTGGGATATCAAGTCCAAAATCTTCTTCTTCTTCTTCTTCTTCCATGATTCCTGCATTGCAGGGGGTTGGACTAGATGACCCCTTCAGTATCTTCCAATTCTCCGATTCTGTGAGAAATGAGGGGAAAAACAAAACTGGCATATTCATCCTTTGATAACATTCAGGTAACCGGTGAATATGAGTAAATAGAATTTGAGTCACAGTGGCTTCTGGACCAGGAAAGAAAAGATTCATGTTCTCTTAAAAGGATAATGGATGTGCTTCATAAATGAATCTAGGCTTTTTTGGATCAGTGATAAGACCTCTGAGAGCAGCAGAAACCATCAACTGTGACTCTTTGGAAATGAATTCTGCTCTCTGACCAGGAGAAACCTGAACCGCTGACACCTGCAGAATGGGAAAAAATGCGAAGTGTGTCCCAAACTCTTGATGGAAAACATGACACACAGCAGAGAGAACAATTATTCATCCTTGAGAAAGGAAGTTAGCACAGCCTTATTAAGAACATAAGGAGAGTCCTGCTGGATTTGACCAAAGTCCAGTGTCCTATTCTCACATCAGTCAATGGGATGCCCATGGGAAGCCCACAGTGGAAAAGAAAACTCACAGTCAATGCCCTCAGAGTTTTGGCTTTTGCCAGCTACTCCAAGGGAGAGAGCCATGACATTTATTTCTGAGTCAAGTGTGGGTGGAGATGGGAACATTTATCAAAGGACTTTGCAACCAGCTTTTCTATTTTTCCCAGGTTCCCAAACCAAAGAACAATGTTTGAACATTTGTATCCCATTGTGCATTAGAAATCCCAAGGCAATGTAAAGTAATGTCCCTAAGAATCAGTACAATCAAACCAGAAAATGCACAATGTCCACAGTGGATAATACCAATATTCAAAGCAAGGGAATAATGGTAGCAAATGCCTGAAGAAAGAAATAAGTCTTCAATGGGTGCCTAAAACTATTCAGCACTTGCCTGATGTCTAGGAGGCATACAAATGAGTACCACTGGGGTTGGACAAGCAAACCAAGGTCCTGGGCTCAATGCAGCCCTAGGGGGCTGAGAGGACTCAGCCCTTATAAGAGGAGAAGGGACTACCTCTTCCCTTAAATGTATTAGGCAGCTTATTTGCAATTTAAAAGAAGGGGTTTACATTGCCCAAAGCAGCACATGCCCCTCTGTGTTTGCCCTGTTTATTATTAATTTATATCTGGAGGGAGACAGACTACAGCAGTGACCAGAGGAGGAATGACCATCAGGAGGAGCACCGAGAGAAGAAACGTCATCGTACACCTGCATCAGTATCACCAGATGCCTTCATCTGCCCCGGCTACCTTAAAACATGTCTCTCCTGTATCATTCTCTACAGCCATTCCAACAGTTTGACTTCACCTGCAATGGCACATTCTTCCATTTTCTCTTGAGACAGACTGATGCCAGCAACAATTTATATCCCTTTCCTTCAAGGTGGCATTCCTGGTTCTCTTTCCCCATGTTTTATCCTCGCAACAGCCATCAGGCAGAGTGCCAGTGACTTCGCAAAATCACCCAGGGAGCTTCAAGTCTGAGTGGAGATTTGAACCCTGGTCTCTCTGGTCCTAGTCCAACTCTCTAACCACTACACCACATTGGATCTCAGGATCTTCAGAGTGGCACAACACAATATGAGATGGGATCCCTAGTTTTATGTTACCTGTCCCACACCCTCATAAAAAAAGGTAAAGGACCCCTGGAGGGTTAAATCCAGTCAAAGGTGAATATGGGGTTGCAGCGCTCATCTCGCTTTCAGGTCAAGGGAGCTGGCGTTTGTCCACAGACCGCTTTCCAGGTCATGTGGCCAGCATGACTAAACCGCTTCTGGCACAACGGAACACCGTGACAGAAACCAGAGTGCACAGAAACGCCGTTTACCTTCCTGTCGCAGTGGTACCTATTTATCTACTTGCACTGGCATGCTTTCAAAGTGCTAGGTTGGCAGGAGCTGGGACAGAGCAACAGGAGCTCACCTTGTCACTGGGATTCGAACCGCCAACCTTCTGATCAGCAAACCCAAGAGGTTCAGTTGTTTAGACCACAGTGCCACCCGCACCCCTCATAACTAGCCTGCCACCATCAGGTGCTGAGGAGAACGTTATGCCATTACCTGTATTGAAATAAGATTCAGCTGCCAGTCTCGTCAGCTTCTGTACAGGAATGCTGGGTGCAGTATAAGGATAATTTCCTTATACTGTCTACACTGCCCTTTGAGCGACCTAGCACTTGGCAGTAGCTAACATTTATTACAACAGTTGTGAACAGCACTTGATTTAATAAGGAAAATCCTCCTCCTCCTCCTCCAGCAACTCTCTTCTTGCATTTCTGCGATTCTCTTCGATAGTCAAGGGGCTGTACTGTCAGGGAAGATGCCACAGTACCTCTGCGTCAAAAGATATGGTATCAAAGCAGAGGGTATCAGCATGCAGGGGGGAGGGGACTCAGCTTTGCAGAAATAAAGGTGAAGGTAAAGGGACCTTTGACCATTAGGTCCAGCCATGGCCGACTCTGGGGTTGCAGCGCTCATCTCGCTTTATTGGCCGAGGGAGCCAGCGTACAGCTTCCAGGTCATGTGGCCAGCATGACTAAGCCGCTTCTGGCGAACCAGAGCAGCACACGGAAATGCCATTTACCGTATTTTTCGCCCTATAGGACGCACTTTTTCCTCTCCAAAAATGAAGGGGAAATGTGTGTGTGTCCTATGGGGTGAATACAGGCTTTCACAGGAAGCTCTGCACAACCCTCGGGAGCCCGGCGGGAAGCCGCGCCGGGCTCCCAAAGGTTGCACAGAGCTGCCTGCATTCTGAAGCCTCGGGCGCGGTCTTAAGAGCGCCCGGGCTTCGCGCAGCTCTCCGCAAGCCTGGGGAGACCGGCGCGGCTCCCTAGGCTTGCGGATAGCAGGCTGTTCTTGGGGCTGGGGTCAGGGGAAGCTCGGGCTTCCCCCGCGCCAGCCCCGTGCCTGGGGGGAATTTTTTCTTTCTTTATTTCCCCCCCAAAAAAAAAACTAGGTGCGTCCTATAGGGCGGTGTGTCTTATGGGGCAAAAAATACAGTACCTTCCCGCTGGAGCGGTACCTATTTATCTACTTGCACTTTGACATGCTTTCGAACTGCTAGGTTGGCAGGAGCAGGGACCGAGCAACGGGAGCTCACCCCGTCGCGGGGATTCAAACTGCCGACCTTCTGATCGGCAAGTCCTAGGCTCTGTGGTTTAACCCACAGTGCCACTCGCATCCCTTTTGCAGAAATACAAACACTTAAAAATAAATAAATCCAAGGATGAAGAAGGACTGGGCATGATTAGGGGTCACCAGTGGAATGTTGAGCATCTGCTGTAAATGAAAACTTGAGACCCTTTGAACTTGTGGGGTGAGCAAATAGCAACTTTCCACTTTAAGGAACTTCTTGTGCTGGCTGCATTGGCCCCAAAATGCAAGACGCTACAGGACTTAAACTTCTCGTTGCAGACAACGAATATGTGGACTCTGGCTATTTTGGGGGGGGGGTGGACTTGCAAACTTTGCATTTCTCAATGTAAGGAAGACACGGAACACTCCTGTGCCTTTTGGTTGGATTTCATTTCTTATGTGTCAAATTCAGATATACTGTACAAAGCTCTCTTCAACACATTGCAAAATTTGGCTTTCATGATGTATTTTTCTGCTTTGCTTTTTCTATGTGATTTGCTCTCTATTTATCTGCACGATTCAACCTCTGAACCACTCCTATGTTTTGTAACTTTATTTGCGTTTTTGTTTTGATGTTAATTTTAAAAAGCACCAAAACGAAAAGGAGTGAATTTGTGTAATTAATATCCTGGAGGAAGCCATGGCCAGCAGGTACATTGATGAGGAACACCCCTGAGAGGAGGTGAGGAGGTGATGCGACCTTTCTATTCCAGGTTCCCCACTGGTCTTTCTCTGTTTCTGGTGTGGTGAGGGAGGCCTGGGCTTCAACTGCAGCAGCAGAGAGGGAACTCAAACAAGCCACCTCAAACTTGGTCCAAGGATGCTCAACAGCATTGCTGACAGTTGAAACAGGTTGCCTGTGTGAGGTGACTTGCAATCATGCTCTCCGTTTAATATCCCTCCTGCGATCAGTACCTGTGCCGGGGGAGATCTTAGCTGTGATTGCATTCTGGTGTTTTTGTACAATCTCAGCAAATGAGGCATGTCTCGGCAGCTCTCCGAAGCAGGTCTCGCAACACTCAGAACACACAATCTGCTCCCTTCCTTCTTCCCTCCAGTAATCAATGCAAGTCAGCGCTGCACGCATCACCTCTGCTCCGCTGAAACTGCTGGTGGGCGGAAAACCTCAGCTGCTCACTACGGATATATGCATATATATCCTCCAAGGAGGGATCCTTAGAGATGTAGGTGCTGAGCAGTTTCTCAGATCCATGCTGTGCTCCTGCCCCTTGCGTAGCAGCTTTCATCCCATAGCTATCTGTGCCAGGACACAAATTACTCTAGTGGTGAGCGTGTGGCCTTTGATGGTGCTGGACTACAACTCCCATCATCCTCGACCACTGCCCATTCTGGCTGAGCCTCATGGGACTTGTCATCCCAACACAAGATCAGCCCCGCTGAATAAGGCCAAAGACCCATCTACTGTAGCCCAGCACCCTGATCTCATAGTAGCCAACCAGATGCCCAGGGAAGCCAGCAAGCCCCATTTGCAGTTCCCATAGTCCTAGTTTCCAGTTGTCATTAGTAATAGCCTTACCCTCCATGAATTTTTCTAGTCCTCTTTCAAAACATCACAGGTCATCACTACCTCTGGTGTGAATGAATTCCATAGTTTTAACTGTGTGCTGCGTGAAGAAATGCTTTCTTTTCTTTTCTTTATATGTAATTTTTATTAAATTTTCTGTTTTACAATTTAAAGCACTCATTTTTACATCCTTAAGGTATCAATGGCTTCCCTTCTTCTCTTTCCATTGTTCATTTTGCATATCGTAAATCCCTGCGTATTTTACAAAAACTATACCATTCAGCATTCCATTATTACATCCATCAAAACTTATTTACATTGTTGATGCTTATTTATCTTGATGCTGCCAGCATTTTCAGCTGTACACAGTTATTTCCCATGTATTCAATAAATGTTTTCCAGTAATCTCTAAACGTATGCCCTTCCTGTTCTCTTATTCTATATGTTAAGTCTGCAAGCTGCGCATATTCTGTCAGCTTAAGTTGCCAGTCTTCTTTAGTTGGGACCTCACTCGTTTTCCATTTTGGGGCCAAAAAAACACAGGCTGCAGTAGTGGCATACATAAATAACCTTTTTTGACACCTGGGAATTTCAGTCTGAATTACTGGTATCCCCAACAGAAAAAACTCTGGATTTTGGGGGAAAGTGCTTTTGAATATTATTTCCCAATTCATTATGGATCATTTCCCAATACTCTTTTACCCTTTTACAAGTCCACCACGTATGAAAGAACATTCCCTCAACCTCTTTGCACCTCTAGCACTTATCTGATTCAGTCTTATACATCTTAGCAAGCCTAAAGGTAAAGGTAAATGTAAAGGAACCCCTGATCATTAGGTCCAATCGTGACTGACTCTAGGGTTGCGGCGCTCATCTCGCTTTATTGGCCGAGGGAGCCGGCGCACAGCTTCCGGGTCATGTGGCCAGCATAACTAAGCCGCTTCTGGCGAATCAGAGCAGCGCACGGAAACGCCGTTTACCTTCCTGCCAGAGCGGTACCTATTTATCTACTTGCACTTTGATGTGCTTTCAAACTGCTAGGTTGGCAGGAGCTGGGACCGAGCAACGGGAGCTCACCCCATCACTGGGATTCGAACCGCCAACCTTCTGATCGGCAAGTCCTAGGCTCTGTGGTTTAACCCACAGTGCCACCCGTGTCCCCTTAGCAAGCCTACTTTGAGTTAAATACCATCTGTAAATAATTTTCAAGTAGTTCTCCTTCAAAGGATAACATGCTGTGAACTTCAAATCATTTTTTCCAGAGGTTAAAATTTATATTGTGACCTATATCTATTGCCCAGTGTGTCATTGAGGCTTTAACAAGCTCGTCTTTTGTTTCCCACTTTAATAACAAATTATACAGTTTGGACAAAAGTTTCTCTTAGGAAATACTTTCTTTTCTCTGTCCTAAAACTTCTCAGTCCTACTATAATCAGCTTTTCCCAACCTGATGACGTTTCCCTAAGTTCATCCCATACTCTACATGGGGAAAAACATTTACATGAGCAATTACCGTATTTTTCGCTCCATAGGACGCACTTTTTCCCCTCCAAAAATGAAGGGGAAATGTGTGTGCGTCCTATGGAGTGAATGCAGGCTTTCGCTGAAGCCTGGAGAGCGAGAGGCATCGGTGCGCACCGACCCCTCTCGCTCTCCAGGCTTCAGGAAGCTATCCGCAAGCCTTGCAAGCCCGGTGGGAGTTCCCGCGGGCTCACAAGGCTTGCAGGCAGCAGCCTGCAGCCCCGGCGAGTGTCCGCAAGCCTTGCGCGCCCGGCAGGAGGTCCCGCCGAGCGCGCGAGGCTTGGGGCAGCAGCCTGTCGCCCGAAGCACGGGGAGCCCTCCGGAGGGCTCCCCATGCTTCGGGCGAGTGTCTGCAAGCCTTGCGCGCCCGGCAGGAGGTCCCGCCGAGCGCGCGAGGCTTCGGGCGGCAGCTTGTCGCCCGAAGCACGGGGAGCCCTCCGGAGGGCTCCCCGTGCTTCAGGCGAGTGTCTGCAAGCCTTGCGCGCCCGGCAGGAGGTCCCGCCCAGCGCGCAAGGCTTGGGGCGGCAGTCTGTCGCCCGAAGCACAGGGAGCCCTCCGGAGGGCTCCCCGTGCTTCGGGCGAGTGTCTGCAAGCCTCGCGCGCCCGGTGGGAGGTCCCGCCGAGCGCGCGAGGCTTGGGGCGGTAGCCTGCAGCCCGAAGCACGCGAGGCTTGGGGCGGCAGCCGCGGGGGGGGGGAATAATTTTTTTATTCATTTCCCCCCCCAAAAAACGAGGTGCGTCCTATGGACCGGTGCGTCCTATAGAATGAAAAATACGGTATGTGGTGCAGGGCCACAGCTCAGTGGCAGAACATCTCCAGGTAGGACTGGGAATGTCCTCTGTCTGAAGCCTTAGAGAGCCACTGCCAGTCAGTGTACCTAATACATGTACTGAGCTGTCAGGGAACTGCCATCGGAGCTAGAGGCGGAGGGAAGGCTCCAGAGCGATGCTGGAGAGGGTCCCAGTAGAGAGAGAGGCAGCCCGTCCGCTGGGGAAGGAAGTCAGCGTAACACCAGTAAAGAAGGGGGGCAAATGGGGGAATCGGAGAGGGGGCTCCAAGACTCCTCGCCGGAGACCAGCGGAGAGAGTACGGGTCCTCCACTGCCCACACCCTGCCTGCGCAGAAGACTTCCGCGCAGGGAGTCTAGGCGGAGACTAGGCGTCAAAGAACTTTTGTGCAGGAAGAAGTTTAAGAAACGCCCACTGACGGATTCTGCCAGCGACTGAGACAGTCACGATGCTAGAGGCTGTTCAGTCAGAAAGGGTTTAACCAGGTAACCTAGCCAGGAGTGGTGGCAACTTACGCACGAGCAACCCCTAAATCCACTACATGAGCTAACTGAACCAATGGCCCAGCTTGGTATGATGCAGATTCCTATGTTACCTAAGGATAGTTTAGTAGCAGCACTTCCCAAATCAAGGCAGACATGGGGCTATTATTGGAACAAAATTTCAGTAGGCCCATATGACTAGGTCCAAAGTCAGCGCATGACCTTCTCAGCCCTTCTTGTCTGTATGAAGAAATGTAGCTACAGATATGGGAAAGGGCTGTTATATTTAACTGAAAGCGCAATGCAAAAGGAAGTGAGAACCAAACTGAGAATACAATCATTTGCAATATTTCTCCACCGGGCACCTGCAACAGCAATCCTGAAAATTTAAAAGGAAATTAAGAGGTAGCCTTCAGTTGTAGCATGTCTGCAATTAGATGCTTTGCTCAGCGATCAAACAGGTCCCTGATATTTAATGGCAACTCGCTTGCTTCAGGATAAGCAACCCTTGCCGATTTATCCTTTCAAACAGCTCCACAGTGACTCATCCCCGCCCCTCCAAAGAATAATTTAAATTTCCAGTCACATCTGGAACTATTAGCCACTTTCATGTTTTATCAAGATCTCCTATTTGCAAAATCTTTGCCGGAGGATAGATTGCTATTATTTTAAAGGGAGAGACGTGGTCTCTCCAATCCATTGCCTGGGTGAATGAGTTTCCATAAACAGCTTTGTCTTCTCCCCCTCTCTCCACCCCCCACTTTCTTCTGCATCATCTCTGCACTGCTATCAGTTCACAATCATCATTTTTAAGAACTTTGTGCGCTGCGTTTACCTCTATGTTCTGCTTCAATTAAAAAAAGTACCCATAGAACAGAGCAAGTTCATCCCTTGATGTTTCAGTGATACAGATCATCTTCGTCGTTCAATCTTTGCCATCAGCTCTTGATGTTCTCTGGGTCTGCATAAATATCAATTCAATAGCCTTTTTCCTTTTATGGGGTTGGGCAGGAAAGCATTGGTGACTGATCCATTAGGGCAAAATGGGGCACTCCCTCACCAACTTCAGTCTGTTCTCAGTGAGCCCCCACCTGCCTTGCCTTTTACTTATAACTGGGGGGGGGGGGGAGTTTGCCTCGCAGTTTCTTCCTCCTTAGGCTCATTGTTGCCTCATTATCTCCCTCAGGGGAGAGGGATGGGGGGAAACTAGAATTATTTGACCCTGCCTGTCATTGCCTCTAGCGCCACCTGCTGTTAGGCTTCCTGCCTTCTGCCCTACCAGTCCCAAATGTGTGGGGAGGAGGTATTGGAGCTTTTCACTACAGTCACATCTACAGACAAAATGCCTTGTGGCCCCAGATGCCCTTTTGACTATATACCAGCAGCCTCACACCCAGCCTCAGCTGTCAACGTTTCCCTTTTTTTTAAGGGAAATTCCCTTATTCCGAATAGGATTCCTTGCAAGAAAAGGGAAAAGTTGACAGCTATGTACCCAGCATCACTTGAGAATTCCAAGAAGTTGGGGGGAGGGGACCAGTGCCATCCTCCATCTTGATTCAAGATGGTATCCCATCATGCCCAAACAGCAGTCAAAACCTGCTCCTTGATCTCAAGAGCCATCATGATAAATTGGGTTACACTCTCTTAGGAGCTGTTGACACCAGTGCAGTTTGGAAAGCTTTCATCCGCCATCTTGATTTAAAATGGTGTCCAATGGTATTCAAACATACCCTCCCCAAACAAAAAACACTTTGCTCCTCAATCTCAAGAACTGTCCAGCCAAGAACACAACTTTCCAAAATACAGAGAGGACTTAAAAGAATCAAACTCTGTGGAATCAAACCAAAGGCTTGTGTCAGGGATGGGGAGCCTGTGGCCCTTCAGAGGTTGTTGGACTACAACTCCCATCAGGCTAGCCAGCATGGCCAATGCTCATGGATGTGGGTGTTGTAGTCCGGCAACCTCTGGAGGGTTACAGATTCCCCATCACTGCTCTAAATTACTCGGCACTTGAGCAGGCCAATTCCCTATTAAGAACATAAGAAGAACCTGTCAGGAGTTCAGCCTACACTTGAGAAGGACCCTGGCAGAGACACATGCCCGACTGGCATGTTCTCTCCCTCCTGGTTGATCATTCAGGAGCTTCATAAGCTTTCTTCAGCCCGAACATCACAGAGACCAATGCCAACCGACACCAGCACACTTAGGGATCCGCAGATTTTGCGCAACTTGCGTGACAGACCTCAGCAACTCAGCATATTGGCTAATCTACTTTATTTACATATAAACACACACGGAGCACTGCAACATGGCTCCCTCTCTCTCTAGCATCAGACAGCAAAGAGAAAAAGAACAAAAGACAATAGTCCCACTTCACGGAACACAGTAACACAAGCATCCTGTTTGCGTCACTTCCCACTCTGTGGAGTCAAAACATATATCGTCATGTGATAGACAACAATCCCATGACTGCAATCATGGAACAGGAATTCTAACAGAACCTGCTGAATCAGGACAATGGCCCACTGAGTCCAGCATCTTGTTCTTACAGTGGCCAGCCTGTGGGAAACCCCCAAACAGAACTCAGGCACCAGAACCATCTCTCCTCCTGCAGTTTCCAGCAAATGGTGTTCAGAAGCATTACTGCCTCTGACTGTGGAGGCAGAGCTTACCCCATATGGCTAGTAGCCATTGACTGCCTCCTCCTCTGTGAATTTGTCACTCCTCTTTTAAAGCCATCCAAGTTGGTGGCCATCACTGCGGGTGAGTTCTGTTGTTTAACAATGTGCTGATTTTCTTATACTGTTTCTGAACCTTCCCACATTTAGCATCATTGTATGTCCCCACCCCCCACCCCAACTGTCCTATTTCCTCTCCCCTCCAACTGACCCCTTAACATTCTGTACATCCTGGAAGCTCACAGGTCTTTGTCAGGGTGATGTGCTTGTGTTTTGTTTTGTTTTAATGTCTTCAAATTTACAAACTTATATCCTTCTGTATATCTAGGGGAGCTTCCTGAAATTTCAGTAATACTATCTTATTTTGCAGTTGCCTCATTTTGCTCCCAGGCTGATAGGGAGCCTCCTAAACAGCTGTTAGTACGAACAAGGAAGGACCCACAAGGAAGCGTTCCACAGGTTTTTTTTAATTAAGTCTGACTGTAGTGAATATTGCACTGTAAAGGTTACAAATGGCTGGTTAGGATGCTGCATTTTGTCACTACAATACTCTCTCTTTCTCCCCCCCCCTCCCCTTACACACACACAGAGGAACCATCACTATCACTGAAAACAAAAATAATAGTGCTTGGTGGTCCCTGCTTCTGGCAATTGATTCGAGCAGCTGAGTACACCTTAGCATAGATGAGGATGATACAAACCCTACATCATTCTCTCATGCGGAGCAAGCCAAAAGATTAATAATGAACAGGCAATTCCTATTCTGGGTTCTAAAGCTGCTATAATTCAGGTGTGTTATAAGACTCCCTCAAGGAAAGAGCAGGAGGCAGGAAGGAAGAGAGCAACCGAGTAAAAGGCAACCAAATTTATCAAGGGGCTGGAGCAAGAATGGGTGAATGTGTTAGCTTTTGTTTTCCTTGTATTCTTAAGTTCAATTCGCCACATTTCCACACCAGTTTGTGATCATGGTGATGATGTAATTATAAAGCAAGAATAAGAATAAGAATAAGAATAAGAATAAGAATAAGAATAAGAATAAGAATAAGAATAAGAATAATGAACATAAATAAAATCCATCAGCATTTTAGTGTGGATTTCTCCAAACATACACATTTTTTAATGCAATTTTGCCTGATATCCACATTTTTGCAAAGCAATTTCCCCTAATGTGCTGCATTTGGTATGTTATTATCACAAATTTGCACTCTAGACTTGGGGCAAGGCAAATACCTATGTCCCCAACATTGGCAATAATTGAGGCTTCTTTATGAAACTGGGAAAGGTGAATAAGGCGGGGCATAATAGGGGTGTATAGAATTTTTCATGGTGTGGAGGGAATTCCCAGTTGTCATGGACTGGCTGGATGCAGAAGAGAGGGGGCACCAGCTGGGGAACCCCCAGGGGGAAAAGGCTCAGAGCCAGGGGACTGGTGGTGGGATGAAGATGAGTGGTCAGAGGGAGATGGAGGAGCAGACTGGGAGGAGGAGGTGTCAGAAGCAGAGGAGGTAACAGGGTTTCGTGAGCAGGGAGAGTCTGTGACAGAGAGCAGTCCAAACTCTGATGCTGAAGCAGAGGCTGGAGAGGAGGTTGGACCTTTTTTGAAAAACTGGTGTGTGACATGCAAAAAAACAGGTGTGTGATATGGTCCCCAAACAGCACTCTGCAACAGACGCTCAGCTTCCTTCTAGGAATGCACACTGCAAGAGCCGTTACTGGGGGGTGGGGGGAGGATCTGGCAGAATTTGACAAATAAAATGCAAAAACAAATTAGTATTTGATGGCTGACAGCTTATGAGATTTCTTTTTGAAGCCTGCCAACAAGTTTGCAAAGATGTCAAAAGCATAAAGCACTCTGGGGGAGGGAGGAGAGTTAAACACTTGACATCCAAAGTACAAATGTATATTTATATCCCACATCATTGATTCAGAACTTGAAGGCCAAGAAGCAGAAGAGTCCTTGGAATTTTGGAATATTTGTCAGTGTACCCTGCAAAGAATAATATCAGAGCAGCAACCTCACTGTGAAGCTGCTTTCCTCTGTAAAAAGGGGAACTACCTTCCAGCCTGGCGTGCTCTGGTCCATGGGGTCACGAAGAGTCGGACACGACTAAACGACTAAACAACAACAACACCTTCCAGCCCTCCAGATGTCGCTAGAGTCTCATCAGCCTGAGCCAGGATAGCCAAGGTTCCCCCCTGCTAATGTACAGAAGTATGTAAATAACGGGAAGGCCCCTATCAGAATCCATGGCACTGATCCAACAATGTGCCTATGCAGCTGTGTTTTATGAAAGCAAGATCCGCCCTGACCAAGGAAGGTAAAGTAGGGAGGACAAATCTAGGCCCCCAACATAGCTAAGCCTGGCAGGATGGTATTACTCTATGGTATTAACCCCTTCAAACACTAATTAAACTTTTGCATGTTGATAATCTGAAGCTGTTTATCCCACAGATGACTCATCTGGATTTTTTTTTTAATATAAAATAAAATAAAATTCCTCAACCAGTTGTGACAAATGAATGATGCAAATTCTGAATGCAAATACACCTGATTTGCGTTTCCATTGCACAATATGGGGTTTTGGGTTGTGAGATGGGGCATTAGCCCAGAAATCTGGTTCTCCAGATGATGTGTGTGCTGCAATTGCAAACTGGCTCCGGTGTGCATCTCCCCCATAAACCTTCAGTGAACCCTCAGTGAATTTTCAGTGAAAGGACACAGCTCACTGGAGACAAAGACAGACTCCCATCCTACAAAGTGTTCCAATTTGTTCAGCTGAACACCGCCATCAGGCATCGTGTCTGACCTCAGCCCAAATGTTCATCTGGACTCTAATGAGCTCTTCAAAGAAGACGTATTAGTCATTCCGCAAACGCAAAGGGCCTTTGCATGCTTATTAACGCTCATTAGTGGGAATCAGGAGTGCTGGAATAGGACACAGAAACAAGACTCTATTAAATGCTGCTACCGTTTCGCCTAATCTCCAAGCAAATGGGAACCGGACCAACGTGGAGACATGCAATCAAAGCTCAAGAGGAGCAGAGACCATAAACTCAGTCCCCTTGGGAGATGCAGTATCTGTGTTTTAGAATCAAAAATAGCCTCTCCCAATCTGCTGCCCCCCACCATTGGACTGGAACCTCTCATCATC
The DNA here is from genome assembly GCF_964106645.2 of Podarcis pityusensis. Classification (NCBI taxonomy): domain Eukaryota; kingdom Metazoa; phylum Chordata; class Lepidosauria; order Squamata; family Lacertidae; genus Podarcis; species Podarcis pityusensis. The sequence continues at coordinate 23,742,597 of NC_138033.1, read as the reverse complement.
CATTCCTGAATGTTGAGCCATGCTGAGTTTTGAGTCCAAAACAACTGGAAGGCTCCGGGTTGAGGAATGTTGGCATGCAAGCTGGTTTGCCTCAGCCCCAGTTCAAAGCACAGGTAAGACGAGCCCTGATGTACAGACCCCCTGTGTCAGGCCCCAGTCCAGGTGAGTGCGGGGCAGATTAGGCCAACCCAGGGACCAACTCCTCTGTCCCAGATCTGGCCCCAGAACAATACAAGGGATGGGGGATAATGTTTAATTAGGGTTTTTAATCCCTAATAAAACAGATTATCTCCTTTCTCTGCCCCCTGAGAGCAGCCAGATGGGTGGGGCATAAATTATTATTATTATTATTATTATTATTATTATTATTATTATCCGGTGGTGTGCTGCTCCTTTGTGAAAGGCTTCTCTGTAAAGTAGCAGCAACCTTCATCCTGCAGGACAAAAGACTCTGCTTACCAGATGAAAAGCACTCCTCGTCCCTCAGAATCTACCGCCTGAGGCAGCAGCCACACTCTGTCTCATGGCAGGGCCAGCCCTGATTCTTCACATAGTCCAATGGCCAGTTCTGGGTGGGCATTTGGTCCAGGACCTGGAGGGGCTGCATCCAAACATTGCTACCTACAGTTCAGTGGGTCACCAGATGGGAGAGCATCACATAGATCCAGCAGCTCCCAACAAGCAACAAAGGCATTGTGTTGCATGAGAAAAGAATGAGCATGATAATAATGCAAGCCAGGCATTCCCTTCCTTCTTCCATCCAGAAAGAGGAAATTCCTTTTTGGACCTGCTACCCAAGTTTCCCATGCCTCAAAGCAAGAGGGTGTAAGCCAGGGGTAGGCAACCTAAGGTCTGTGGGCTGGATGCAGCCCAATCGCCTTCTCAATCCGGCCCGCAGGCGGTCCGGGAATCAGCATGTTTTTACATGAGTAGAATGTGCCTTTTATATAAAACGCATCTCTGGATTATTTGTGGGGCATAGGAATTCGTTCATCCCCCCCCCCAAAAAAAATATAGTCCGGCCCCCCACAAGGTCTGAGGAATAGTGGACCGGCCCCCTGCTGAAAACGTTTGCTGACCCCTGGTGTAAGCTTTATGCAGGTTGGGGTGTATATACCGTAAGTCTTGAAATTCAGCTGTGGTGGCTACATCAGTTTTGTTTCGTCTTTTTGTTCTCCTAGGAATTCCCCCCACCCACCCCCAATCTAATTACATCCAGTTAATTGCAAACTCTACTAATTTAATGCATCAGAGGTTTAAAGGTTTTGTGCCCACAGCAACTTTAACCCGGCGGGCTTGGCTTAAATGCCCAGCTTTGCAAAAAAAAGAGAAGGAGAAATGAAGGAAAAGAAAACCCAATCGCAAAAAAGGAGAACTAACTCCTGACTTTGAGCCAATTTAATAAATCCACTTTGATGCCGTGAGACTCAAGTGACTGAGCTTGCAGAGTAACCAAAAAGTATTAAGTGTGCAAGTTGCATTGTTCTTGACCCAGATCCTCAAGACAGTGTGGCTATTTTGCTTTAGAAGAGAAATAAATGTTGGAGTGTTCCCCGCCCCCCCCCCCCGCCCACCTTCTACCAAGCAAGGATCAGGAAAACCATTTGAAGATGGTTTTCAGCACTATCAGATCTAATTATCTTCTCCCTAGGAAGCTGAGACTGCATCCTGTGTAAATGGAAATTGACCATTGCCTTGAATAAGAGGAAAAACAGACCATTAAAGACCTATAAATCTGCTGTAAACCAAGACTGCCTGAGTTATTCAAGTTTGAAACAAGGGTGAAACATAAGCAGTCATACTTGCTGATTTTTTTAAAAAAAAGTTTTAAAAATATTTTTTAACTAACATTTTAAAAAATGAAATTAATTGAACAGAATAAAGATTTAAAGTGGAGGGGAAGGAAATTTTATTTATTTATTACAGTTTATATACAACCTCCCCACCCCCAAGGAACTTAAGGTAGTGTACATGGTTCTCCCCTCCCCATTTTATCTGGGGTAGAAGAGAGGTTGGTTACGCTGAGAGACTGTGAGCGGCCCAAGGTGAACTTAGTGGCTGAGTGGGGACTGGAACCCTGGTCTCCCAGCTCATAGTCCAACACTCTTTTATTATATTCAGTGGTACCTCCAGTTACAAACTCAATTGTGTATTTTTTTTTTTAAATGATATTTATTAAAGTTTCAGATAAAAAGAGACACATCAATAAGAAAAGAATTTAAAGGTAAAAAGAAAAATACACAATACAAATTACAGAAAGAAAAAAAAAGAAAAAACAGTTAAAAACAATTCCATCTTTTCATCACTACTTTTGAATTTACTTATTTTCTGGACCTCCTCATACCTCCCTCTTTTGTATTCCAATTCAGTTTGTTTGTCCAGCAATTCCTTTCCCTCCTTTTTAATCCCAATCCTTAATCTTAATATAATATAACATTAAATTTTTATCTATTTATAGCCAATTTTCCATTCTTTTAACCTTTTTAATCCTAATCCTTAATCTCAATTGTGTATTTTTAATCTTTGTTGGAAGCCGCCCAGAGTGGCTGGGGAAACCCAACCAGATGGGCGGGGTACAAATAAATTATTATTATTATTATTACTACTACTACTACTACTACTACTATTACTATTATTCGTTCCGGAGGTCCATTCTTAACCTGAAACTGTTCTTAATTAGAGGCATGCTTTCGCTAATGGGGCCTCTTGCTGCCGCTGCGCTGCCGGCACATGATTTCCGTTCTCATCCTGGGGCAAAGTTCTCAACTCGAAGTAACTCTTCCAGGTTAGTGGAGTTTGTAACCTGAAGCGTTTGTAACTCGAGGTACCACTGTATATAATTTTTATTTGATTTTCTGTTTTACAATTTTAAATACTCATTTAAACATCCTTACACTATCAGTGACTTTCCTTCTTCTCTTTCCATGGTTCATTTTGCATACCATAAAAAGGTAAAGGTACCCCTGACCATTAGGTCCAGTCGTGACTGATTCTGGGGTGGCGGCGCTCATCTCACTTTACTGACCGAGGGAGCCGGCGTACAGCTTCCAGGTCATGTGGCCAGCATGACTAAGCCGCTTCTGGTGAACCAGAGCAGTGCGCGGAAACACCGTTTACCTTCCCACCGGAGCGGTACCTATTCATCTACCTGCACTTTGACGTGCTTTTGAACTGCTAGGTTGGCAGGAGCAGGGACCAAGCAACAGAAGCTCACCCCGTCGTGGGGATTCGAACTGCTGACCTTCTGATCGGCAAGTCCCTTGCATACCATAGATCTCTGCATATTTTACATAAACTAAACCATTCAGTATTCCACTATCACATCCATCAAAACTTATTTACACTGTTGAATTTATCTTAATGCTGCCAGCATTTTCAAGTGTACACAATTTCCCTCCATATATTCAGTAAACATTTTTCCAATCTTCTTTAAATGTATGTATGTTCTTCTTGTTCTCTTATTCTGTATGTTAAGTCTGCAAGCTGTGCATATTCCATCAGCTTAAGTTGCAATTCTTCTTTAGTTGGGACCTCGCTCGTTTTCCATTTTGGGGCCAAAAACACACGGGCCGCAGTAGTGGCATACATAAACAACCTTTTTTGACACCTGGGAATTTCCATCTGAATTATCCCCAACAAAAAGGACTCTGGATTTTGGGGGAAGGTACTTTTAAACATAGTCCAACAGTCTTAACTGGCTCTTTAATGTATGGTGAATTCCTGAAAATGTACCTGTAGTTATCAAAAGAGTACAGACGTGAAACTTGTGTTGGACTACAACTCCCATCAGCCCGAGTCATTGTGGCCCAGGGGGAGGGATGGTGGGAATCGGTGTTGAACCACAAAATCTGGAAGGCCCAAGGTTTCTATCCCTGTAATAGAGTGAACCAGGAGATTAGTATCACACAGTGCTGCTTTTTTAGAAAAAGAGGTGCCAGACCTCACTATGAACACCATCCTTGTTCTCTTATAATAGCAATGGCACCCACCTGGGAGGTGCCGGAACTGAGTTCCGTCAAGTTCCAGCTGAAAAAAAATCCTGGTATTTAATATCTTCCTTTTAAGACTTTCTTTGTGTGTGCTGGCCTTCTGAGGTATGTTGAGACACCACTTGGGACAGGACCGTCGCACCTTATCTATAATTTGTATGCCATTTGGAGTAATACGCACATTTTTGCAGAGCAATTTCCCCAACTATGATGCAAATATGTCATTGTTAGGAGAGAAATGTTGATTTTTCTCTACCAGGCGAGGATCAATACAACCGAATATAAATACATGCTCTGCTTCACTTCAAAGGGATGAGATGAGTTGCAATTAGCTTCATCCAAGTGACGAATAACAAAAAGGGGCCGTGAGCGAAGGGCCTGTGGAGTTGCTGGTGAATGAGATGGAAGCTGGAGAAAAAGCTGAGAGAGGCTGGGGCAGAGGCACGTTTAGCCCTGCGCAGCACTGGGATTTGGGGCTGCCCTGGCAACTGAGCTGATGGAGTGTTAATGCTTTGAGCCCCTTCATCCTACTATAAATGTGTCAACAAAAGCCATATATCCTAAAGACACTGCAGTCTGCACTGGCCTTCATTCCAAAGTAACCAAACCATGGGTGTCATGGACTGGCTAGATGCAGAGGAATGGTGGGAGGCACCAGCTGGGGAACCCCAAAGGGAAGAAGGCTCAGAGCCAGGGGATTGGCGATGGGGCGACAATGAATGGTCATAGGGAGAAGACGGGGGGGCGGGGAGCTGTCAGAAGCTGAAGAGATAACAGGGTTTAGTGAGCAGGAAGAGTCTGTGGCAGACAGCAGTCTGGAAACAGAGGCGGAAGCAGAGGCTGGAGAGGAGGGGGGCCAAGAGGCAGAGATGAGGCAGGCTGGTGAAGAAGCCAGCGGGTCTCCCTATCCAGGGGCAAACGAAGGCTAACTGATAGCCGGGGCAGGGCAAACTGCCAGCTGTGCACACATTGCACCGCTACGTATGATGCGTGCATGGCGTCACTACGTATGACGCATGTGTGACATCACTACGTAGGACGCATGTGCAGCATTGCTACATACAACGCATGCATGTGACACCGCACATGCATTGTATGTAGCGGTTTCCCTCCAGCACTGCTCAAACGCCATACGGACGGTGGTGGGATCCTCTGCTCGTGTCTGCAGCCGTGAATAAAGGATTCTCCACATGTGGGTGCAGCGGTGTGATGGCTGCTCGCGACACAGCACCCGGGGGCAGCAGAGTGAGCACCCTGCGGGGTGACTTCTTGTCACACACCCCAGACATGGCACCTGGGGCACACCGCCCCCACCCCCCTTGCGACGCCACTGTCCCTATCCTACTGCAACCAGCTCCCCTCCTCCCTGTTCTCCCAGAACCAGGAGAGGTATGAAGAGGGAGGAGCAAACATAGGCACAACAACAGAATCTCACATTCCTTGGGGAATCTGGGGAGGAGGAGACTTAGGCAACTGTGGCAAGGTGGGGAACTTCAATCCCCACAACTGCCGCACGGGGCAAGATCTACTGGGACGAGTTGCTGTGCTCACTAGGCATGGCCTTCTGAGTCGACCTTGTTTCCTTGAATAAGAGTTAACTTCACGCACACTGTATGATCTACTGCTGACCTGCTCCTGATACCCACTCCTGATACTGGGTAAGCACAGGAGCCCCATGTCTCTTGGTACTCAAAGATTGGGTTTGGGTGTGTTAGGATCGTCCTACTCTCATGTAGGACCCTGGTAGAGACACATGTCCGACTGGCATGTTCTCTCCCTCCTGGTTGGTTGTTCGGGAGCTTCAAAAGGTTTCTTCTGCCCGAACATCACAGCGACTGATACCAAAAAGCATCAGCACACTTAGGAACCTGCAGAGTATTGGTGGTTCACGTTACAGACTCAATAGCTCAGCATCTTGGCTAATCTACTTTATTTACATATAATACACTCGGAGCATTCTGAATTAGCTCCTTCCTCTTTCTCATCAGACTGCAAAGAGAGAAAGAACAAAGGACAATAGTCCCACATTCCAGAACACAGTAGTACAAAACATCCTGTCTCCGTCACTTCCCACACTGTGGAATGAAAGCATACACCATCATGTGATAGGCAACAATCTCATGACTGCAAACACGGAGCAGGAATCCTAACAGGGTGCAATATATATTACAGTGGGCCCTCCAGATACGAATTAAATTTGTCCCAGGGGTCTGTACTTACCCCAAAAAGTCTGTATCCAGAGGTGCTGCTTCTGCGCATGTGCATAGCATGATAGAGCGCTTCTGCGCATGGCGAATGGTGTATACTTCCAGGTTTGCTACGTTCGCAACCCAAAATCACGTTACCCAAAGGTAATGTAACCCGAGGTACCGCTGTACTGATAAAATGCAACACACTCTCCACTGAGCACTTATTATGAAGTTAGATTCTCCCCAAAAAAGCATGCTTAGAAGGTGGCTGCATTTTTGTCTGCATATTGCTTCAGGAAGCAGGAATTAGGTAGATTTAAACTGAATTGAATCTCTCCTCCACCCCTAAGCAGGGAGAAAGGTTCTAGCCCAGGCCATTGACGATCCTTGGCTTCTCTGGGGCTGATGGGAGTTGGGGTCCATTTGGAGGGCACCACATTGACTAACCCTGCAGGGGGTGAGGGGGGGTGTCTCCTTCTGGATGGAACAGGAGACTTATTGCGATGTATTAATTAAACAAGTGGGTGAGCAAACATTGCTTTCCAGATGGCTTACTCTTCGTCGTAAACAATGCAATGTAATGTGCCGTGTGGGAGGCTGCCTCTGAAGGCTGCTCAGAAACAGCAATTAGTTCCGAATTCAGCTGCTAAATTGCTAACTGGGACTGGGCATTATGGCTATATTATGTTGGTGCTTTGCCAATGGAGCCTGACCTGCTTCCAGGTCCAACTGAAAGTGCTAGTCTTGGTATTTAAAGCCAGGGTAGGGGAAGCTAATGCCCTCCAGAAATTCATAGAATCGTAGAGTTGGAAGGGACCCCGAGGGTCATCTAGTCCAACCCCCTGCAATGCAGTTGCTGGAGAGTCCATCAGCCCCAACCAGTACAGTTAGGCAGATTCAACAATGAAAAAGGGCTAGATTACCCAATAGCCATAACTGAATCCATTTGATCGGTTTGCTGAACTACAACTCCCATCTGCCCCAGCAGCAATGGCCAATGGCCAGGAATACTGGGAGTTGTAGTTCAGCCACATTCAAGAAAGAAGGGGCTATCTATGGCTACTATCTGTGATGGCTATGCTGTGCATTCACATAGAGGCAGTAATCCTTCTGAATACCAACTGCTGCAAACCACAGGAGTGGTCTTGTGCACCGGCTCCGCTTGTGGGTTTCCCACAGGATTCTGCTTGGCTGTTGTGAGAACAGGATGTGGACTCGATGGGCCATTGACCTGATGCAGCAAGCTTTTTGGATGTTCTTATGGACGGTCAAAGATGAGCAACACCTGCACTTATCTAACCATATGTATTTGCCAGCAGAGCAGCTCAGCACCTTCAGTTCCCCTGTGGCTCTAACCAGTAATCAGGGGCGGTGGGTTGTTGTTGTTTAGTCATTTAGTCATGTCTGACTCTTTGTGACTCCATGGACCAGAGAACGCCAGGCACTCCTATCTTCCATGGCCTCCCGCAGTTTGGTCAAACTCATGCTGGTAGCTTCGAGAACACTGTCCAACCATCTTGTCCTCTGTCCTCCCCTTCATCTTTCCCAACATCAGGGTCTTTTCCAGGGAGTCTTCTCTTCTCATGAGGTGGCCAAATTATTGGAGTCTCAGCTTCAGGATCTGCCTTCCAGTGAGACCTCAGGGCTGATTTCCTTAAGAATGAATAGGTTTGATCTTCTTGCAGTCCATGGGTCTCTCAAAAGTCTCCTCCAGCACCATAATTCAAAAGCATCAATTCTTTGGCGATCAGCCTTCTTTATGGTCCAGCTCTCACTTCCATACATCACTACTGGGGAAACCATAGTGGGTACCATATCCCAAAAACAGCTGATGAGCTACAGGTTCCCTACCCCTCTTTGAAAAACTTCATAGCTTGGGGAAAATATACTTGAAGGGCTCAGCTTCTAAGATCAACACTAGGTGATGTTCTCTGGCTGTCTGCACCATCTGAGATATGATAGATGTCCACCAGAGAAAGGACCTGGGTGTCCACTCTGATGTAGTGCTGGTCACTCACTTTAATTGCTTTAAAGGGGGGATTTGACAGGATACAGCTAAACGCCTTCTTGTTCTCATAGGCTTTTGACCTTTTGTTGATCTGTTATATTCTAGTTCACATGCTGTTTTCCCCAGCCACTTTGGTAGATTCTCTGTTTCTCAGCTTATTTTTTACCTCTCGGTTCTTTTATTGCACTTTAAATATTTTATTGCAAGCCATGCTGACAATGTGATTGGAGAGTGGCCAGGGATACATTTTAATAAATGGGAGGAATGGAGATGATATGCAGCCTGCAAACCTCAAATATGCAAAGCAGCAGCAGTCACAGCAGTTAGAAAATAAATAAGCCATTCCCTAGCATTTGCCATCACAGGCATGAGAACGCAGGGCAGTTTTAGCCTTGTGCCAAAAGGGTATTTAAAATTGTTTGTTTGTCTGTGGGTTTATAAATCCCTTCACAACCAAAAACAACTGAAGTAGAATCCAATAAGATAAAATATAACCCCAAAGATCACAGTATTGAATGCAGTAAAACCTTTTCTACAGTTGTACCATTAATACTCCATAAAACGACTGGCACCAGGAAGAGCCTGCTTTAAAGAAAAAGCCAAGATGTTTTGACCCTCTGGATGCTGTTGAACTATATATTAGTCGTGCTACTTGGAGTAGATGAGAGTTGGTGTCTAAGAGCAGAGAGCCACAGGTTCCTCACCTCTGGCTCTAACCCCAAATGGGTGGCCAACACTATCTTGTGGCAATGAGTTCCACAGTTTACCGGTGCCCTGTGTGGGAAAGTACTTCCTTCTGTCTGTCCTGATCCCCATTCACTGTGGGACCCGCAATTCTGTCATGAGAGAGAAAGGGAAACTTTTCCCTATCCACTGCCTCTATATGTTTTAGCTCTTCCCCAGGACCCCAATCTGAGGCCCCCAGATTGCGCTGCCCCACCCCATACTGCCACGGGGACCACCTGCCCCAGATCCAGCCCAGATCAGGGGGGCTTGGCGTCATATTTAATTGGGGTTATTAAACCCTGATTACATTTAGGATTGGGAAGGAGGAAGGAGGAGACACTTGACCAAGAGCAGGAGGGTTTGATCCTGCAGGGTGCTTGCAAAGCAGCAGCAGCCTGCACCACGTACGTAAGCAGAAGACTCCACCCTGCACAGATCAGCCTGAGGGGTGGGGGCATCAGGTGGGAAGAAAGAGAGATTGGATGGGAAAGCCTGCACCTCACCTGTGCCACCTTCCTGCAGACGACCTGAAAGAAGCTTGTGGACCACTGGTGGTCTGTGGACCAAGATCTGGAAACCCCTGCCATCATGGAACACCTTCCATTGCCAAGCAGTGATGCTTAAGAGCATCAGTGACAGCTCTCACATGGGGCTAATGATATATTCACTTCCACATCAGTACCAAACATCATTAGCACAATCCTGCTTAGTCATAAGCTTTCCCAAGCAGTCGTGCCGCAAGACCACATACCATTTTGTTTCTAAATGTCAAAATCAAGGAGCGGAGCCAGTAATCAGCTTTTTACTGGAAAGATACCCATTGCTGCCTCCAGGCTGCAGGACGCTGGATCTTTGGCTGCTGTTGTTTAAATGGCAGCTGTGGCCAAGTTGTCCAAGATGCCTTTGGGTGTGTGTCAATTCTGCAATGCACAAATATTGGCTAAAAGCAGTTAAAAGCCAGAGAGAGATAGTGTGGTGCAGTGGTTAGAGGGGTGGGTTAGTGCCTGGAAGAGCAAGGTTCAAATTCCTCCTCAGTCACAAAACTCATTGGGTGACTGTGGTCAAGTCACAGTTTCTCAGCTGAACCTACCTCACAGGATTGTTGTGAGAATAAAACTGAAACAAAGAGACTCAGGTACACCACCCTCCTTGGAGGAAACATGAATAGGTAATAAATAAATAACATCTGCAGGACTTGTTCAGTACAATTGTTTAATTGTACATTGAAACAGAAATGTGCACATTAGTCAAACTACATATAAACGTGTGTTAATTGAGAGAAATTTAAACTAAGATGCTGAGGGATTTTCATGAGAATTTTTTAAGAGAACAAAATGGAAAATTGCTGCAAAACGTAGAGAATGGAATTTAAGATTAGAAAAACGAGAAACTGAGAAATCTGAAATTGATAGATTCTTCTTCCACCCCTAGTCACAAGTAAATGAATGTCCTTATATTCTAAACCAGTGATTCCCAGACTATGTTTCCCATAAGCTAGTTGAAAATTGCTGCAGACCACGGCAATGCAGTAGCTATTGCAGCGCACTGTGCTAGGTTGTATTTTATTGCATGACAATCGGAATTCCATAAAATCTAGCGTGCAATACAATAAAATACAATCTAAGAAATGATAGATGCAGTAAAGATATAACTGAAAATCAATATGAATATTGAATGCAATGGATGAGCTGTCTCCCATTTTCAAGCAGAAATGCACCAACTGAACCTTTTTTCGAAACTATCACAGCACCGTGTAATTTTGTATGTCCCTTATTTAATGCTGGTTCCCTATTTGCTTAGTATAATCACTTAATGCAGGTGTGGGGAACCTTTGGCCTGCCAGATGTTCCTGAACTACAACTCCCATCAGCCCCAGCAGGAATGACCAATGGGTAGGGATGATGGGAACTGAAGTTTATTTACTAAAATATTTATATACCACTATATCATAAAAAGAAGAAAATATCAAAGCAGTTTATGGCAATAATACATAAAACATAAAATAAAAACCATATTTTAAAAAATTAAAACAGACGCCAATTAACCATTGTGGAAGGATATATTCTTATTTACCTGCATAGGCCTGACAGAATAGAAAAAAGGTTTTCAGCAGGTGCTAAAAGCTGGAACAGAAGGTACCTGCTGAATCTCTACTGGCAGAGTGTTCCACCGGACTGATAACTCTCAAGGCTTGGTTTCTAGTTGTTGTTAAACGAGTCTCACCAACTTGGGAAACGATCAGAGATGCTCCTGCAGATGATTGAGCTGCGATTGTAAAGGTTCAGGTGGTTCCTGGGGTGCCCTGGCCCAGAGGTGTTCAGGGCTATGCAAATTAAAACAGGAACCTGATTAGCCTGGAAAAGAGGAGACTGAGAGGAGATATGATAGCCACCTTCAAATATCTCAAAGTATTTGCCACATGGAAGAGGGAACAAGCTTGTTTTCTCCTGCTCTGGAGGGTCGGACTTGAACCAATGCCTTCAAGTTACAAGAAAGGAGATACCAACTAAACTTCGGGTGGGCGGGATTCTGCTCATAAGAGCTGTTTAACAGTGGAATGGTCTTCCTCCTTCCTTGGAGGTTTTTAAGCAGAGGTTGGAAGGCCATCTGTCATGGATGCTTTAGCTGAGATTCCTGCATTGGACTAGATGACCCATGAGGTCCCTTCCAACTCTACAATTCTATGATAACCTTGAACTTGGCTTGACGGTAGATGGGCAGCCAGGGCAGCTGTTTTAACAATGGTGTCACATGTTGTTGGCCCCATCAGCATTCTGTACCAGCTGGAGCTTCCAAACCAAATTCAAGGGTAGCCCCACATACAGTGCATTGCAGTAATCTAGCGTCAAGATTACCAGTGCATGGACTACAAGTGGTCAGGCTTCAGCAACATCTGGAGGGCCAAAGGTTCCCTACACCTGACTTAATGTATAGAATTATGCTAAGATGTAAGCCAACAAACATCTCTCAGTGCCCAAGAAGAATCCCTCCCCCATCTGTCAGAGCTTAGTTACATAGAAACCTAGAATTGTAGAATTGAAGGGGAGCACAAGGGTCATCTAGTCATGCAGGACTTTTACCCAATGCGGGGCTCAAACCTACAACCCTGCAATTAATAATAATAATAATAATAATAATAATAATAATAATAATAATAATTTATTTTTTATACCCCGCCCATCTGGCTGGGCTTCCCCAGCCACTCTGGGCGGCTTCCAACAAAATATTAAAATACAGTAATGCATCAAACATTAAAAGCTTCCCTAAACAGGGCTGCCTTCAGATGTCTTCTAAAAGTCTGGTAGTTGTTGTTCTCTTTGACATCTGGTGGGAGGGTGTTCCACAGGGCAGGCGCCACAACCGAAAAGGCCCTCTGCCTGGTTCCCTGTAGCTTTACTAAGCTTTATTAAGAGTCTCCTGCTCCATCTACTGAGCTATTCCAGCATTTATAGGAAATGGGTAGCTTGTCCCTCAGAGGATTCTAGCTGCCGACATCTTTTGCAGCATGCTCCAGGGTGCTAAACACAACCAGGTTTCAGCTGTCACAGATTAGGATGTTTCTTAAAGGTTTATACACGGAAGGGACTAATCTGAGCTCCAGCAAGAACATTGCGGTATCCCATCTGCTTTACCCTTGAAGGGTTCTGCTTCTTTCATTTATCAACTGCTGATTGACAGCGAGATGTGGAATGCAGATTGGGTGCGTCAAGCATGGGAAGGCAACCTAGGCATAACAATAGATGGAGAAGCCTGAGCTAAAACATGGGTAAAGGCTCTGACATTTCAGCCAGGAGGCAGTGCTCAAGGTTGTGCTTTGCTGGCACTAAACCCTGGCCAAGCTCTCTCGCATCACCTCTGTGACTTCATCCCACCACTGGCAGGGCTGCAGCAAGAGAGGGGCCCTCATACATTTACGGTGGGAATGTGACTAGCTTTCTGAGTTTGGGCAAAGCATTTTTGATGCTGTCTTCTGATATTATCTGTCAACCATTGAGCCCAAACCCTTCTGCCGCTAGATGCTGATCTAAACCCTCCCCTTATGCATAAGGACCCAGCTGACATTGGTGTGGGATGTGATACATAAGTAGCAGTCAAGTACAACATTCCTTGTTTTCCTAGAGTGGACATGCGAGGGAATGTTTGGTCCAGCCAGTCGAAAACTTCCTGTTTCCTCCTGGCAGGGGCATACTTCCTTTTTGCATGTGACTAGAGGTGGGTGTGACCTTACCTGTCCAGGTAACAAAAGGACAAGGCATGCAGCACACCCTCTCTCTTTTACTTCCTCCGCCGTTGGAGCAGCTTTTAGCTAGAATTGCTCTGTTGGCTCTCAGCCAACAGAGGATACTGGGACTATCTCCATAAGGGATAGATCCACATGTATATACTTTGTAACTGTCTGCCTTCAGGGATCCAACTGTGAAATGATTATGTGAGTAAACTTCTTTTATATACTTTACACAAGATTGTGGCGTGTTTATTCTTTTAAGAGGGATATAAGGGAACTTATATAAGAGATGATTGGACAGTGTTCTCAAAGCTACGAACATGAGTTTGACCAAGCTGTGGGAGGCAGTGGAAGACAGGAGTGCCTGGCGTGCTCTGGTCCAGGGGGTCACGAAGAGTCGGACACGACTAGATGACTAAACAACAACATAAGGAAACTTACCAGGAATCTAATATTGAGAGGCTTAAACAAGCCTGCAACCAGCTATCTGCTGTGCGTTTAAAAGGGAAATGTAAAACTCTGCTAAGTTATAGAACTTGCTAGCACAAGTTAGGAACATATTAATAAACAATATATCCTCTCCTGCCTCCCTGAACATTCCTACAATTGGAAACCCAATGGTTCCTCCCTGATGGGATGGCAAGGGAATGTTTGGGACATGGCTCTTTCCTGAGCATTTAACACAACACAGCAGGGCTGTTAGAGGCCAAAGGAAACACGATCATTATAACAAGGTGTGGTCCCCCTTTCTCAGCTATGTAAACAGAAGTAGTGCTAATGTTAGACCACCAGCCACTCAGGCATGGAGAGGCTATGTCATAGATAGTTGAAGCTGCCAGGGATTCTTTAGCTGCGATTCCTGCATTGCAGGAGGTTGGACTAGATGACTCTACAATTCTCTGATTCTCAATGATTCAGTTATATGGCAGTGCCCCTGTTTAAGTTTTCTCCTGATAGGTGACTGATGTAAGCATGCAACGCTCCACAAGTTTTGTTGGAATTGACTGATGTCATTAACAAAATGTTATTAACAAATTAACAAAATATGGTGGTTCTAGCTGCCATCAGGTCAGCTGTCTGGAAGAACTGTCTGGGTGTCGTCACCAACTCTGCTCCTGGATCTGATCATTTGGGGTGGGGCTGCTTCGGGGACGGACTGTGCTTTCCCAAATGCAGCCAGAGGCACCTCTGACATCATTGGTGACTTTACAAACTGTAACTTTTACAACCTGGTGCTCGAGCTTGCTTTCTCCTCCTCCCTCCCATTGCTTTTTCCTCACATGTCATGTCTTTTTAGATGCCAAGTCTGAGGCAGGAACTGTTTTAGAACTGGTTTTTGTCAGCTGCTCTGAAAGCCTTTCTTGACAAAAGGTCTGGGGATCAATCCTGTGAAGTCAATTTTTTAAAAACTCTACAAGAAGTCTGAAGCTTTTCTTTTTGGAATCCAGATTCAGTCTGGTGACGTATTTGTTCTTTATCATTTGCTCTTTGTCAAGTTCAAAGAGACCAGGGACTGGACTGTTATAAGACCCCCCAAGCAGCAAAGGCTGATGCATCCATTTTTAATACCGCTCTCTTCCAAAGGATTTGAATCTGCAGGCAGGCAGTCCCTAAATTATTTCTGAGCCCTTTTGATGAAGAAAATTGTCACACTGAGATGATGCTGTACTCTCTCTCTCTCTCTCTCTCTCTCTCTCTCTCTCTCGTAACAGTGAGCAGAAGAGAAAGGGAGAGAGAGAAGCAGGCATCTCTCCATAAAAACCAGGAGTGGTGGGATTTCTACCCACACCTTTTATCCTATGACATCTTTTGACAATTTTTTTTTTAAATGCTATTTGTTTTCAGGTCCCTTATTCAGAACTTTGATTCCTGCAAAGGGCAGTGGGCTGCTTGTTTTCTATCTGGGCTCACATAATGTTCTCCTAGTTGAACTGGTTGTGCAAGGACATTTCGCTGCAGAGATTGGCCACCGCCAATTGATTTATGGCATTCATTTTGTGGAACATGTGGGACACACTCACTTGCCAAGGCACTCCGGGAAGAATCAAATACTAAAGCAAACAATTCGCTCAAATAATAATTGAAACCAGATTTCGGAAACAAAGGGCTCTTGTAGACACAGCAATTTGTGGTGTGCTCACTGCTGATTGTGGAAGCAAGGTTTCATTTTGGTTTTTTGCAATGTTCACACGATGCTATTCTTATAGAAATGCCTTTTCCTATCCAATTGGTTTAACTAGAAATAGGCTTGCAGTGGAAGCTGTAAGTAAAGTTCTTAATTCCTTCTGTAAAGCGATTTTGACTGAAATGAAATATTGTGCCTTATCAAAGTTAACCATTAAGCTTCAACCCTCCTTGAGTGTGTATAAAGAAAATTCCTATTTGGGTTCCAGATGCCACATCCTTAACTTTCTGGTTGCGGGATAAATGGTCACAGGTTTTCCTTTCACATAATTAAAAGTTCTTGCTGTGGGGTATTAGTAAATGCTACCACATGCAGAGAATCTCAGACCTCTCAAGTGTTGCTGACAGTCTAAGTTTTAAAGCACACCAAACCTGGTCTTGTTATGTCCCTCTCATCATTATGGAGGGAGTTTGCCACAGGGTTCACATGTTCAAGCAAGCCAAAGCTAGCCCAAGGCTTTGCATTACAGTGGTATCTCGGGTTACAGACACTTCAGGTTACAGACTCCGCTAATCCAGAAATAGTACCTCGGGTTAAGAACTTTGCTTCAGGATGAGAACAGAAATTGTGCAACGGTGGCGCAGTGGCAGCGGGAGGCCCCATTAGCTAAAGTGGTGCTTCAGGTTAAGAACAGTTTCAGGTTAAGAACGGACCTCCAGAACGAATTAAGTTCTTAACCCGAGGTAGCACTGTATGTGCAAACCACCAGTCCAAAGTGCAGTTTGTCCCTAAAATGGCCCAGTTCAAAACAGAACAGCAGAGTCAGCTGCTTTAGCTGCTATCACTATTTCTGAGGCAAAAACAGCAATTCGGGACAATCATATCACTCAAGTGCTCATTCACTCAAAGTTCAAGAGATCACTCTGATTAGCCAGAATAAAGGCAAGAGCTGAGCGCACTCCTCCTGGCGCATATTCCACATTTTCACTTTGGAATCTGAAGTGCCTCTGAAGCTTTCAGAGAGTAGTCAGAGACGGTTCATATGCAAATGCTGAATGAGTCAAGCAGCACTTCTCAAAATGAGAGTTTCCCCCATGCTTATGTTGCGATCAGAGGTAAACAAAGGGAGGAAAGCCTCGTCCCTTATAAATGACAATGCTTTGTTGCCTGGTTAAAGATGGGCTGACATCCTCAGCCACCAGACAATATGGGCATTTGGCCCAGTAATGGGGCATTGTAGGGAGAAGGGCTTTGCAGAAAACTAGTGATCAGTTTCACTTTTCCCATCTTTTTCATACAAAGCCACTTCTGGCCTGCCCAGGAGGTGGGGTTGTGGGTTTCACGCCCACCCCCACGTGAGCGGGGGCTGTTTTCAGCCCCCGCGAGAACAGGGGAATGCCGGCGTGTCTTCCCCCCCAGCCAGCCAATCGGCTGGCTGGAGGGGGCGTGGCCTGCCCTATTTAGGGCCGGCGCAGAGGGGGCTCGCCCTCTTTTCGCCAGCTAGCCCCCACGTTTTTCTGAGGTTTTGTCAGAGGTTTGTATACTTTGTTTTAGGTTACTGTGCTTGGTTCACTTACGCGGCTTTTCCAGGTCTTTTTTGCAGGTTCGAACTTTTGGTTCCTGTTTCCGCCCGATCTCCTCGCTCCCCGGCTACCCGCGCACCGCACGCAACGTGCTGTGAGGAATCCCTACCCATCCAACCGCTTTGTCCGCTTTAAAGGATCGTCGGCTGCTCACGTCTTGCCACTTCGCTGCACAGCCGGCAAAATTGGATTTAAAGAAGCCTCAGCAGGAGACTCCCCCTCTATGGTGTTAACCCTTCCCATGTCTCCAGCAAATGGGCTGGAGCCCGATAGTCGATAGGACCAATGCCTAAGCCAAAGCCTCTCATTCCTGAATTCAATAAAGTTGTGGCCTAATTCGCCCATTTAACCTTAAATTATGGTGTCTTGTGTCTTTATTTATCCTGGTGGGGGGCGGGAACTCGCCACGCAATCCCATGGAGCCCCACAGCTTGTGTGTTGCTGGTTCTAAAAACGGAAGCATCAACATTTAGGTTAGGGATGGGGAATCTGTGGCTCTTCAATTGTTATACCATCTCTGGCCATGGTCCATCCTGGATGCGGTTGACAGGAGTTGGAGTCCAACAGCATCAGGTCAGTCACAGATTGCCCAACCCTGGTTTAGGGTGACTGCACCCTCCTCTGTGGGTTTTGGACTGTATTGATCAGAAACAGTTATATTTCTCTTCAACTCAGCAGGAGGAATTTTTAGGAGGAAGCCATGGTTTGTTGTTGGCTTACAAATATCAGTTTGCTGTAACTACAACTCAGCTATCCCACTCCAGACACCCGCCAAGGGACAAAGGCATCAGTGGACAAGGAGAGCTGAAAAACAACCTTTGGAGAAACAGGCTATGGTTTGTTTGCTTCTCTGTGGGACAAACCATAGTTCACTGCTTTGTGCCCAGGGAAATCTTGTAGTGACTCACTTTGGTAAATAAAGGGACCTCAAAACAATAGAAGTTGGGAGGGAGAAGAAGGAACAGAAAGAGGGGGAACTAATCTTCCCCTATAATCAACTCATGATCCACTTCACCAATGTCAACTCATAAACTGAACTGAATTTAATTAGATTTGCTTTCCAGGTAAAGTGTGTATATGTTTGCAACTGCAGCATGTTGCTGGATTATAAATGCAATGGATTGAATTGAGCTCTTTTGTTTCCTGAATCTCCATAACACTCTCCAAGGTCCTACTAGTTTCGTCTGTAGGCTCAACATAATTTCCTACATTGTTTCATTTCTTCCCTCGAGCCATTCTAATTAGAACCTCACCAAATTGTTCCAGGGTTTACAGCAGATTTGTATGTACAACATCTCTCTGTTCAGCACTTGATTTAAAACAAAAGCAATGGCAAATCCATCCCCACTGGTAGCAGGCCTACCCCAGTGATTGATCACCTCTTTCTGTGAAAAGAAATAAAAACCGTCTCATTCTTAGTCCACTTTTAACTTCTGTTGGTTTGCGCTCACCTTTCTTCTACCAGATGTATTTCTCTTTAATTTTATTGCAAGTCAAAGCAAGGACTTTGGGGCACATAGTGAATGTGTTCCTTCTTACCTAGAGAAGAAACTGGAGCAGGGCATAGCAAAAGTGTGCATTTCGAAGGAGAGCTGTGTCCCAGTTTGTTTACTGCAGTGGTGGGGAACGTCAGGGCCACAAATGTCCCTCTTGGCCTCTCTCTCTAGCTCTGGGCCTCACTGACTCTGCTTTGGGTTCAGGAAGTGCAAAGGAACTCTTCCTGCATCTCTGTTCAGAGGCACCCAGTCCTTATTTATTTATCTGTCGTCGGCATTGTTGGGAGACAATGGAGGAGTGCGCCTTTGGGGGTGAAGTCAAACAGCTAGAGAGTTACAGCGCCTGCTGTGGCTGTAGGGACTGATACACGAAGGACATGTTTTGTTGCAGCTGGGGCAGATAAGGGCATCTGGTTGTGCTGCTGCAGATGCACCATGGCATTTATTCTCTCTGCGCTCCTCCCAGGGGTCATTCCTCCTCTGGTCACTGCTGTGGATACACAACCTGACTGTCTTGTCTCCAGGCACTGTGGTCATCTGCAAGGGATTCCCACACAGTAGGGTTGACATTGCCAGCCTTCATGTCATGTTCACAGACATCTTTGTAACGGCAGAGTTGGTCTGCCATCCTGACCCAGGAAAGCACAAGAATTAAATCATCAGAAAAAAGAGGACTTCCGGGTTTGCGCCATCGGCAATGGCGGATTTCCTCTGAATCGGAGGAATCTGCTCCGTGGAAATCAGGTCTGGCCGCGGCGGCGAAGGCGGGGACCCTTCAAAAATCACAGGCAGGTGAAGCCTGTGAACGTGGGATTCGGCGGGCACCATCAGCGCCCCCCTACTCGCGGGGAAACCCGTTTTCGGGGATCCGGAGCGAAGCGGGGTGAGTGGTGCGGTGCTTTGAATCGACTGCTACTTCCATGGAGTGAAGCCGCACAGCCGTTGCCGGAGAGCGCTGACTTTTTCCTGTTGACAATTGGATCTAAAAGCAACTACCCGTGAGTAAAGCGAAGAACTGGAGTTTTAAAAGTCGAATTTGGCAACGAACAGGGGGAGGTTTAAAACAGGAAGTCCGCCTCCCTTCTTTGTAAATAGTCGGAAGCAAATAGGCTTAAGCTAAAGCCTTGGAAAGTTTTCTTTAAACGCCTAAATTACCAGCACTAAAAATAGCAAACCCCCCTTTGGAAGCAGGAGAAGAGGGGGGGAGCTTTTGGACAATATTTGCCTGCTAAAAGAGAGGGAAAGAAGCTAAATTTCCATCGCTCAGAACCTGGGAATGGGTTACTATTAAGACTGTTGTACTCTGGGGTTCTGCATTGACAGCCAGTGAAACAAGAGTGATACATTGTTTCAACTACCCTCTTCTGACTTAAAAGGGACTAAAAGGAGTAAAAGAAACCGAGTAATAATAGCTGAGATTTGATACTAAATATACTGGTGCAACTGTGTTTGGGAAAAAAGTGACATCTTGTACTAATATAATATAAATAGTAACTATTTCCCTCTAGAGGAGGACTTTGAAATTGCTACAAGGTTTGGAATTTTCCAACTCCAAAGAATAAGACTCTGGGACTGCGAAATTGACCTTGAAAGGCTTAAGTGTTATGGGAAATGGAAAAGAAAAAATAGATCCGCCAATCCAAGACAAAACAACAAGGTCTGGGAAGATTTGGCGAAGAGCTTCTACATCCGGCCCTCCTGCTTCTTCTGTGGCTGTATTAACTAAACCAAAAAGAATGATTTCAGAAGAGGCACTGGCACTTGCCTTGAGTAAAATAAATGAATCACTGGAACAAATGAACAAAAAATTGGATCAGAATACACAAAGTATAAATCAGAATACACAAAGTATAAATAGTCTGGGACAAAAGGTTAATTCAGATACAGAAGCTATTGAGAAATTGATCCAGGAGTCTAATTCAACTCGACAGATCGCAGAGGAAGTTAAGGAAAAGGTTGTTGCTGTGGAAGCGAAGGTAACCCAGCTGGAAACAGAGAGAGTCCCAGATCTTCAGAAACAACTTGAGGACCATAGGTTGGCGCTTTCTATGATTGAGTTCAAGGAAAAACAGACAAACCTGAGGATTAGAGCTGTACCTGAACTGGAAAAAGATTCTCTGAT
This sequence comes from Podarcis pityusensis, assembly GCF_964106645.2. Classification (NCBI taxonomy): domain Eukaryota; kingdom Metazoa; phylum Chordata; class Lepidosauria; order Squamata; family Lacertidae; genus Podarcis; species Podarcis pityusensis. Next base: position 23,722,134 of record NC_138033.1, on the reverse strand, counting down.
AGACTATCTTACGGAGGAATTTGCAGAGCATTGGGACCTGGATTTGGAAAAAGAGGAATTTAGAATTGTGAGGGCCTTTAGATTGGGAAGAGGAGGGAAGAAGGAGAAGAACAGAATAAGAGATTGTTTGATTACCCTCCGATCTAAAGAAGAGAGAGATAAAATTTTGGGCTGGCACTATGAGAAGACTTTGGTAATAAATCAATCAAGAGTGGAAATTTTCAAAGATATCCCAAAACATCTTTTGGACCTTAGGTCCAACTTTGGAGATTTGGTTGCTCTGTTGAGAAGGAACAAAATCATTTTCAGGTGGGAATTTCCTCAAGGCCTATCCTTTAGTTTCAAAGGAAGGAAAATAAAAATAAGATCAGTAGAAGATAAAATAAAGTTTCTGCTTAAATACGAAGAAGACCTACAGAAGGGAATTGGAAAAAAGCCAACAGCATTGGACAGAAGATCACCAGATAGAGGATCAGAGCAAAGAGCATTGGAGAGAAGATCACCAAGCAGGGAAACATTGGATATATCGACATTATCTTTTGGATTGGACCCCCCCGTGAACGTGCCAACACCACCACCAACAGAAGAGGAGCAAGCTTTGGGGGCAGTTGGGGGGGGTACCAAAGTAACCACATGATGGCGTTGCAGGTCTTGAGTTGGAATGTGAATGGACTGAACAGCCCTGAAAAAAGGCGGAGAGTATTTCATTTATTGAAAAAAGAGCATTTGGACTTGATTTGTCTACAAGAAACACATGTGACAAGGTTACACAGGAAGTTATTAAATAATAAAGATTAGGTCAAGAATTTATCTCATCGGATAAAGTAAAAAAAAGAGGAGTGGTCCTCTATGCAAAGGAGAGTCTATTACCAAAATTTATATTTAAAGATGATCAAGGAAGATTTGTAGCAATTGAAATTCAAACGCAAGGAGAAAAATTTCTGATAATAGGTATTTACGCACCAAATGAAGGAAAATCGGAATTCTTTAAGAAGTTACATGAGACTCTGATGGACTATATGGATTACAATATGATTTTGATGGGAGATATGAATGGCGTTGTGTCTACAAATATGGACAAGGCACAAAGACAGATAGTCACTAAGGATGGAAGACTACCAAAAACTTTCTTTGATATGATTGAAAATATGGACTTAGTTGATCTCTGGAGAACGAAGAACCCTCTGGGAAGGGAGGGAACTTTCTTCTCCGAGGCTAAAATGACATGGACAAGAATTGACCAAATTTGGGTAACTAGAGGACTGGCTCCGAAGACTAGTAAAGTTGAAATTTGCCCCAAGACCTGCTCCGATCATAATGCTGTGAAGATGGAAATGAAATTGATGCCAATTGGATCCTTTAGATGGAGGATGAATGATACTTTGTTTAGGAATGAAGAATTTACTAAGAAGGCCCAAAAAACTTTGAGAGACTATTTTGAGATAAATATGAGCACTACTGTGGAAAAAAGAGTAATCTGGGAGGCAAGTAAAGCTGTTATGAGAGGATTTTTGATACAACAGAATGCAATTAAGAAGAGAATGCAAAATGAGAAAAAAGACAAAATTTTGGAAAAAATAAAGGAAGGGGAGAAGAAATTGAGGGTGAAACCAAAGTCCCAGGAGATTTTGAAAGAGATAAAGTTATATCAAGTACAATACATGAAAATGATGAATCAGGAAATAGAATGGAAGATTAAACAGATGAGACAAAAGACATTTGAATCGGCAAATAAATGTGGTAAATTGTTGGCTTGGCAAATGAAAAAAAGACAAAAACTTAATACCATCACGAATTTGGAAGTAGAAGGAAAGAACATACAGAATCCAGTGGAAATTAGAAAGTGCTTCCAAAGGTATTTTAAACAACTTTATACACAGGAGAAGCAGAAAGAAATGGATATTGACAAATTTTTGAAAATGAATGGACTACAAAAAATCTCTCAAGAAAATAAATTAATGCTGAACTACAAAATAACGGAACAGGAAGTAGAAGGGGCCATTCAGAATATGCAACCAGGCAAATCTCCAGGACCGGACGGACTGACTTCAAGATATTACAGATCTTTGAAAGAATGGTTAATACAACCTTTAAAGGAAGTCTGTAATGAAATATTGGAAGGGAAAAGGGCACCAGAGTCGTGGAAGGAAGCTTACATCACACTTATACCAAAAACAGAGACTGAAAAGACACAACTCAAGAACTACCGCCCCATATCATTGCTTAATGTGGATTATAAAATTTTTGCTGATATTTTGGCTAAAAGATTAAAAAAGGTGTTAACAGAAGAAATTCACAAAGATCAAGCGGGCTTTCTCCCGGGCAGACACTTGTCTGACAATACGAGGAATATAATTAATATTTTAGAAAAATTACAAGTGAAGATTAATACCAAAGCAGTTTTGATATTTGTGGACACGGAGAAAGCCTTTGATAATATTTCCTGGAGTTTCATGAAGAAGAATTTATTGGGGATGGGGGTGGGTCAAGGTTTTGGAAATGGTATAGGTGCAATTTATTCAGAACAGAAGGCCAAATTAATTGTGAACAATGTAGCGACGGAAGAATTTAAGATTGAGAAAGGAACACGACAAGGCTGCCCAATCTCTCCATTGCTTTTTATATTGGTCTTGGAGGTTTTGTTAAATATGATTAGAAGGGATCAATTGGTAAAAGGTATACAAGTGGGAGCCAAACAGTACAAATTGAAAGCATTTGCTGACGATTTAGTATTGACTTTACAGGAGCCAGAATCCAGCACTAAAAGAGTATTAGAACTAATTCAAGAATTTGGTCAGGTAGCAGGTTTTAAGTTGAATAAGATGAAAACTAAGGTTTCAGAGAAGAATCTAACAGAGATTGAGAGAGATAAGTTTCAGAAGGAGACAGGACTGACACTGGTTAAGAAAGTGAAATATTTAGGGGTTAACATGACTGCTAAGAATGTGAATTTATTTAAGGATAATTATGAAAAATGTTGGACTGAAGTGAAAAAAGATTTAGAAATATGGTCAAATTTGAAGCTATCGTTGTTAGGCCGAATTGCTGTGATAAAAATGAATGTATTGCCAAGAATGCTGTTTTCGTTTCAAACATTGCAAATTTTGGACAAAATGGACTGTTTCAAGAAGTGGCAGAGAGATATCTCTAGATTTGTCTGGCAGGGCAAGAAGCCTCGTATAAAATTTAAGATATTAACAGATGCTAAAGAAAGAGGTGGATTTGCCCTGCCAGACCTTAAACTTTATTATGAATCAGCCGCATTTTGCTGGCTAAGAGAATGGATGCTTCTTGAAAACACGGATGTGTTGGATTTGGAAGGTTTCAATAATGTAGTTGGTTGGCATGCATATTTGTGGTATGATAAGGTTAAAGCACACAAAGCGTTCAAAAACCATATTGTCAGAAAAGCACTGTTTAATGTTTGGATAAGATATAAGGATTTGTTAGAAAATAAAACCCCAAGATGGTTGTCACCAATGGAAGCAAAGGCTCAGAAAAAACTCAATATATGGACTTCCGGGTTGTGCGTTTTTTTGTTTTGTTTTTTTTTTTGTTTCTTTTTGTTGTATTGTTGAATTTCTTTTTTATGTTTTCTTTTTCTTTTTTTATTGTTGTCTGTTTTTTTATTTTTTCTGTAATCTTTAAACTTTTAATAAATATCATTTAAAAAAAAAAATCATCAGAAAAAAATTCCAATACAGTGGCAGACTACTACTACTAGTAATAATACTACAAGGTGTGACCGGAAAGTTCGGAGAATGGTCACAGCGAGAAATATTCAAACATACATACTTTACAGGGCTTCAAAGTAGGTCCCCTCTGATACAATGCACCATTGACAACATTTGTAGAACTGTTGGAAACTTCTCCAGTCCTCTTTTCGTACTGCTTTCAGTTCCCTCGTCACAGCAGCTTGGACGTGTGAAATGTTGGAAAATCTGTGCCCTTTCAGTGCAGATTTCAGTTTTGGAAAAAGAAAGAAATCCAGTGGGGCCAGATCAGGAGAATATGGAGGGTGGGACATCTCAGTAACCTCGGTAACGATTTCACGCGGAATATGCAATTCTTCCACCATCAGTCGGATGGACAAACGCCGATCCCACATCAATAACTCACAAACTCTGTTGACATTCGCCGCTGTTCTGCTCATTGACGGACTGCCAGACCGAGGGTTATCTTCGATGGTTTGCCGCCCTTCACGGAAACACTTAAACCACTCATACACTGTCTTTCGAGTTACAGCTTCATCTCTGTACACAATTGTGAACGTTTCTTGGGCTTTCAATGCCGATTGTATGTTCAAATATTTCTCCCTGTCCGATTTCTGTGACCATTCACCGAACTTTCTGGTCACACCTTGTAATTTTATTATTTATAGCCCACCCATTTGGCTGGGTTTCCCCAGACATTCTGGGTGGCTTCCAATACATATAAAAACAGAATAAAACATCAGACATTAAAAAATTCCCAATACAGGGCTGCCTTCAGATGTCTTCCAAAAGTTGTATAGTTCTTTATCTCCTTGACATTTGATGGGAGGGCGTTCCACAGGGAGGGCGCCACTGCTGAGAAGGCCCTCTTCCTGGTTCCCTGTAACTTCACTTATTTCAATAAAGGAACCACCAGAAGACCCTTGGAGGAGGACCTCAGTGTCCGGGCTGAGCGGTGGGGGTGGAGACTGGGAAAGATCTTGACTAAAAGTCTTGTTGGAAGAGGAAGGTCTCCAGGTGGCACCAAAACGACAGCAGAAATGATGCCTGTCTAATATTCAAGGGGAAGGAATTCCAGAGGGCAAGTGCCACAGCACTAAATAACCAATTCCTATAAGGTGTGAATCCCAACCCACCCTCCCACTATATATAAGGGTGTGGTGACTTCTCTTTCAGTGTATCTGAAGAAGTGTGCATGCACACGAAAGCTTATACCCAGAACAGACTTAGTTTGTCTCTAAAGTGCTACTGGACAATTCTTTAATTCTTTAATTTATTTCAACTGTGTCAGACCAACACTGCTACCTACCTGATTCTATAAACCAGTAGTTTTTCAGTCTTCAAATCCAGATATTACAAATTCATTTTCTCTTTCATGAAAGGCAAAACCAGTACCTTGAACTTAGCAGCTAAGTCCCTGCTCCCTTTTAATTGAATGTATAGGTGGCGGGGGTGTGTGTGTAAGTCTCTTGCAATTGGCCTATGGCAAGAAAAAGCAACCAATAAATTTAACAAATAATGATTGTAACAGCAACAACAGCAGACAGCTGGTGCAACTCCTTCAGCTGGTCACTTCCAACTCTGCAATCCTATGATTCCACGATTCTGTGCCCTTATACTGAGCCACAAATTTAGAAATGGCTCTCAGGGTACCAGTACAAAAATATATAGCAGATCCCAGAAGCCTAGACTCTCCCACCCTTCACCCTTAGGCCAGCAATCCAGAGAGGGATCCCTTCCCATCTTCCCAGTATCTAATTATAAAGTGACAGAAAGCCTTTTGACCCAAGCAAGGGAACACTTCGTAGATCAACACATAATAATGAAGACAATAATTTGTCTATTGTGTCAGCCCCCACTCATTATTCTCTAGAGTTTTGATGGGAGGAGGGGAACAGCCCACAGCCAATGATGGCTGGAAGCCCGCCATTAGGAATGAACAATCATATTTCACACCGGCCTATTTCATCTTCCTTTAATATTTCAAAAGCCACTTTGCCTGAAACTCCGTCCCTCCCTGAACCCAGCAGGGGACATTTATTTGATTTAATATTGAACTGGGAGTGAAGATCGGGGGAGAGAGACAAATGTGGGGGAAGAGAGGGAGATGAAAAGGAGTGCATCGTTTCAAATTCTGCTTCTGTATTCCCCCCAAAAAACCAGGATTTAATATTTAAACAGCAAAGAGTGCCAAAGCCAGGTGGGCTGTCCCCTCCCCACTCTGACATTTTGGAAAACAAACAATGACGGGCTTTTATATTTGTAACATGGCAGCTTCTGCTTAAGAGAACGAGAGTTATCATTTTAGAATAGGAAAACATCTGGCATCTAAAATAAAATTTTAAAAAATGGTGCCCAAAGTGGTAGCTACCTCCAGTGTCAAAAGCATTGGGACTCTGAATCCCAGTTGCTGGGAATCAGAAATGCAGAGAGTTTGCTGTGGGGCTCAGGACTTGCTTGTGGGGTTCCTGTGGGCAACTAGTTGGCCACTGTGAGCAAAGGACGCTGGACAAAATGGGCCAATGGCCTAGTCTCTGCCTACCCAAAATCCATAGAATTGGAAGGGACCCTGAGGATCATCTAGTCCAACCCACTGGCCACTGAATGCTGCACCAGCTGCAGTTTCCGAACCATATTCAAAGGCAGCCCCCCATGTAACACACTGCAGTAATCTTAATAATGATAGTAATAATAATTCCATGCTCCCTGCCCCCAGGCAGATAGTTCCTCCAGCAAAACACTGCTACCACAGAGAGGACTTAGCACACAGCCTTTCATTTGGGTAGTCCTTCGGTGCCATCATTCATTTTTCCAAGGCTTTCCATCTCTGCTCTCATCACTCCAACAGGCAATGCATGATGGGTAAATCCCACCGTAGGGAGTAGAATGTCTTGCCGGGCTTCTTCCTTCTGTTTAGCATTCTGTTTGCTTTCCAGTAGCACCAGGGAAAAAGAGTTTTTGTGCTCCTTCCAAGAGCACAACACCTTGTGATCCTCCTCTACTGTTTACGCATACCTAAAAAATATATATATTACATGCTTCTTTGAGTCTTTGCTGCATTATATTTACAATCTGTGCTTCTGATCGATTCTTCCCAGCGTGTCCCCAGGCGCCTTACATTTCTTGCCTTCTCCTGAACAGCTGTTCCTTCTATTACTTCTCAGCTTGCTTCAGAGATAAGCAACGTCTTCTGAGACGTGCAGCTGCAGTTTATGCAGTCTTTTCTGATCAGCCTCCCCTTATGCCTCATTTTTGTGGCCCTTTCGCCTTCTCTTGGGATGATTTCCAGGCCATGCTCCTTACCCAGCCCTCCGTGGCTCTTTCCTTTTGCCTGGCTAGAGTGAGTCTCGCTCCAGGAGATACAGGGAGCCCCAGCTGGCGAAGTGTCTTGGCCTCAGCTGACAAAGCGTCAAGGCAAGTTAGGCAGACGTACAAGTTCGGCAGCAGGGCAAGGAAGCCAAGGCTCTGGCTCTCCTTTCCTTGCCCTAAAGAAAACCCAAACACTCGATAAAGTAACTTAAATTGCAAAAACAATTACCCAGGTAGAATGCCAGGAGGGGTGCGGAGGCTTTTCAGTGTTTTTACACTGTCTGCCACATATACAGCTAACTCCTTATTGGCAATAAGTCTTGAGTGTCAGGGGTGCAATGACCTCCTGTGTCTCCAAGAAGAAACTGGTGTTGTTGTTAAATTTATAGCCTGCCCTTCTTCCTAAAGGAGACCAGAAAACACACAAACAATAAAACGTTTGGAAACAGTTCCACTGCAGGTGCAGACTAGTAAAGATCTTTACTTAAAAGGTTTGTTGGAGTGAGGGAGGTCTGAAGAGAGCTCTTTTGGCCCCAAGACTTGAGGCTCCACACACTCCTTTGTCTAAAGGGCTTCAGGGCAGGTTACTTGACAAATCTCTCTCTCTCTCTGTCTGTCTTACACACACACTTTCCTGGTCCTTGGGATCTTCTTCAGAGGCCCTTCTCCTGATTCCCCTACCTGACACGCTGTGGTCTAAACCACAGAGCCTCTTGGGCTTGCTGATCGGAAGGTCGGTGGTTCGAATCCCCACAATGGAGTGAGCTCCTGTTGCTCAGTCCCAGCTCCTGCCAACTAGCAGTTCGAAAGCACACCAGTGCAAGTAGATAAATAGGTACTGCTGAGGCAGGAAGGTAAACAGCGTTTCGGCACGCTCTGGTTTCCATCACGGTGGTTCATTGTGCCAGAAGCAGTTTAGTCATGCTGGCCGCATGACCTGGAAAACTGTCTGTGGACAAACGCTGGCTCCCTCAGCCTGAAAGTGAGATGAATGCCACATAGTCGCCTTTGACTGGACTTAACCATCCAGGGGCCCTTTACCTTTTACCTGACACAGAACCAGTTTGGTGCAGTGGCAGAGTGCTGGCCCCAAGGGACTGAGCTTTAAATATCTACTAAGCCATGACGCTTACTGGGTGGCCTTAGGTCAGCCACAGTCCATCAGCTTAACCTATCTCACAGGGATGTTGTGAGGATAAAATGGGAAAGAGGCAAGGCACGTACACCACCCTGAACTGCCTGGAGGAAAACTGGGGTATAAATGTAACAATAAATAAATAAGTGAAAAGTTAGGCACCAGGTGAAGCCCATTTTGTTCACCTGGGGCCTTTTCCATTATGATAGGGATACACCTGGTGCCTTTAAATCATTTGTAGGAAAACTAAGGCCTGGGGGCCGGATCTGGCCCAATCGCCTTCTCAATCCGGCCCGCGGACAATCCGGGAATCAGCGTGTTTTTACATTTACAGTGGTACCTCGGGTTACATAGGCTTCAGGTTACATAGGCTTCAGGTTACACTCAGCTAATCCAGAAATAGTGCTTCAGGTTAAGAACTTTGCTTCAGGATAAGAACAGAAATCTGGCTCCGGCAGCACGGCAGCAGCACGAGGCCCCATTAGCTAAAGTGGTGCTTCAGGTTAAGAACAGTTTCAGGTTAAGAGTGGACCTCTGGAATGAATTAACCTGAGGTACCACTGTATTTAAAAGGCATCTCTGGGTTATTTGTGGGGCATAGGAATTCGTTCATCCCCCCCCCAAAAAAAAATAGTCCGGCCCCCCACAAGGTCTGAGGGACAGTGGACCAGCCCCCTGCTGAAAAAGTTTGCTGACCCCTGCTTTAAATTCTTGCACCAAGTTATTCCCCCCTTTGCTTGAGCTTATGCTTTTTTAAAATGGATTTTATACAGCTGTGTCTAGGCTGACTTTTAGACAGTTTCTGTTTTATATTGCCTATAATTTGGGTTTATTGATTAAATGTTGGAATGTATTTTGTACTTTTAATAGGCCTGTCAACCATCCGCTGCAGTTTATAGAAGTAACAAAGAAATGGAACAGTTTCAAAAAGAAAAGAAAGACATTGTTCTCAGCAAAAAACAAACAAACGATGGAAAATCTTTTCAAAAAATCTCCATGGTACTTCACACCACATCTGTTGGGATAACTGGGTCAGATTGCCTCTTGAAATCCTATTGGTATGCAGAGTGAGTTGCATTAAAGCCAGTAAATCTCAGTTAGGGAGTAGACTTTACTTGCTGCAGTCACACACAAGATAAATGCTTGTAGTTATGAAAATAATAAAGTTGTTTCTTGTAGGAAGTACATAACCTGGATGGAATAATTGCTTGTTCCAGTCTATCTAACTAGTCTAGAGAAGAACAAGGCAGCTGTGCTTGTTCCTTTGTTATCTCAGAGGACAAAGGTGACCTCTCATCTTGAGATCTGAGAGAGAAGTGGAGGGAGGAGGAGGTTGTAAATGCCATGCATCTAAATACCAGTGATGTGGAGAAGTAATTTGATTAAGGTCAAAGTTACAGGAACAGACTGGGAAAGTGGATATCCCCCACTCTGTCTGTCTTAATTCTTTGCAAACTCATCTTCTGCGAGCAGAACTGCACCCAAACTTCCAAGATAATAATAATAATTTATTATTTATACCCCGCCCATCTGGCTGGGTTTCCCCAGCCACTCTGGGGAAGAGATCATAAGAACATAAGAGTCCTCATAAGGGAGCTGTGCCTGGAGGAAGAACTATGAGGGGAGAGACTTCATCAGGCAAGGCCTCCTTCCACCTGCCTTGCCCCACCCTCCAGCATCTGCTTCTCAATTTGTATTTATTATTTTATGCACTGTGGCTTGCCATTGTTTTATTCATTGTAGTTTAGAAATTATTTATCTTAATTGTTCAGAGTAGATTTCTGTTTAATTTTTATATGCTGATATTATTATTTTATACTATGCTAATGATTGTTGAATGTTACTTTATTTGATGTAGGTTGCTTATTTTAAAGCTACGTTTTATTAACACACTTTTGTATTGCATTCGACTGTTATAAGGTGTACATTCTTTGTTTCTTCAGCTTGTAAACTGCCTTGAGTATTGTACGATAGAAAGATGGTATACAATTTTATTTTATTTTTTAAAAAGTGATTGTTCAGTTGTGGGTGAGCATATCAGACGACACAGCGATTCTTCAAACAGCTCTTGTTTATTCACAGGCCAGAACAGAACTGAACTGAAGGGTTCAGCCAGCCTGCTTATATAGAGCTCCAGTACAACGCAACTGTAACCACTTTCTGTAACTATCCAATCACTGAATGTCACTTTCAATCCCTTATTTGCATATGTGGACTTGAGAGAAAACTATCTACAGTATCCCCCTGCTGGCCAAGGTGAGAACTTCAGTACATAACACCGATGATGGTGGACCAGGCCGGCATCCTGTTCTCACAGTGGCCAACAAGATGTCTTTATGGGAAGCCACAGTAAACAGGACCTGAGCAAGCAACAGGACTCTGCCCACCTGCGATCCCAAGCAATGGGGATTCAGAGGTGGACAGCCTCGGACAGTCTTCGTGGTTAGTAACCCTTGAGAGCCTTCTCCTCCACGAACTTGTCTAATCCTCTTTGAAAGCCATCAAAGCTAGTGCCCATGTCTGACTCATATGGGAGCAAATCCCACTGTGCTGTGTGGGAAAGGCTTTTATTTTGTCTGTCCTCAATCTCCCCCAACATTCAACTTCCTTGAATGTCCACCAGTTCCAATGTTATGAGAGAAGAAGAAGCACTTTTCTCTATCCGTCTCTAGTGATCCTTTTAGATTAATTTACGACGACACCCGGGATCGCTGAAGGCACTTTATGGGGATTTCCTGACTATATTTTGGAAAGACGATAGGAACCACAACATTCTAGATGGCTGTTTTGTCACCCAAGGAGGAAATCACTGGGTTGAGAATGTTTTCCAATCCCTTGGGTGTGTGATTGAACTATTTATATCAATTGGTTGAAGGCAATGACCTAGAAATGGTAATTAATCTGCTGAATGCTGTAAAGGCAGCCATTATCAAGAGAGGAAATGTTGAGGACTCTTCAACAACCTGGCTTCCTACAGCTGTTCTGGGCAATTTACAAATCCTGTCAGTTTCAGGCAGGCAGAGGGCCTTTTTGGTAGTGGCACCCACCCTGTGGAACACCCTCCCATCAGATGTCAAGGAAATAAACAACTATCTGACTTTGAGAAGACATCTGAAGGGACGTTTAGGGACGTTTTTAATGTTTGATGTTTTATTGTGCTTTTAATTCTGTTGGGAGCTGCCCAGAGTGGCTGGGGAAACCCAGCCAAATGGGTGGGGTATAAATAAATTATCGTCGTCGTCGTCATCATGGGCTGATGGGAGTTGTACAGTGGTACCTCTAGATACGAACGGGATCTGTTCCGGAGCCCAGTTCGCATCTAGAGGTAAGTGTAACTAGCGATGGCATGTCTGCGCACGCGCGTGTCGCTTTTTGCCGCTTCTGCGCATGCGCGCGACGTCATTTTGAGCGTCTGCACATGCGCAAGCGGCAAAACCCAGAAGTAACGCACTCCATTACTTCCGGGTTGCCGAGGAGCGCAACTCGAACGCGCTCAACTCGAAGCGTATTTAACCCGAGGTACGACTGTAGTCCCAAACAACTGAAGGGCATCAGGTTGACAATGTCTGAATTTGCTTACTGCATGAAATCTGTCTGAAATCTCACCTCTGCCATGAAAGGCTTCCCTTGGAGTATAGAGCAGGCATAGGCAAACTCAGCCCTCCAGATGTTTTGGGACTACAACTCCTATCATCCATGACCACTGGTCCTCCTAGCTAGGGATGATGGGAGTTGTAGTCCCAAAACATCTGGAGGGCCGAGTTTGCCTATGCCTGGAGTAGAGGGTCTCAGCTTCAATCTTTGTCATATCTAAGTTCAGCTGGCAGAGATCCCTGTTTGAAATCCTGGAAAGCAGCTCTGTGGCAAGTGAAGACTATACAGTGGTGCCCCGCAAGACGAATGCCTCGCAAGACGAAAAACCCGCTAGACGAAAGGGTTTTCCGTTTTTGAGCTGCTTTGCAAGACGAATTTCCCTATGGGCTTGCTTCGCAAGACGAAAACGTCTTGCGAGTGTTCCGATTTTTTTCGCTCCCCCCCCCTTCTTCTAAGCCACTAAGCCGCTAATAGCCTTTTAGCCGCTAAGCCTTTAATAGCCGCTAATCCGCTAAACCGCTAATAGCGCTAATCCGCTAAGCCGCTAATAGGGTTGCTTCGCAAGACGAAAAAACCGCTAGACGAAGAGACTCGCGGAACGGATTATTTTCGTCTTGCGAGGCACGACTGTACTGAGCCAGTAGAGGAATATTCCTATGTTCCTGTGAACTTTTTAGGCAGTAACAGCTACTCTCTTTCAGACTCAGCTCTGTCCACACGCCCCCAATCTGCAATATGAGAGATATTTTATTCATTCATTCGTTTTATTTCTATCCTGCCTTCCTCCCAGCACAGGACCCACGGTGGCTTATAGCATCCATTAAAACAACTAGAAACACGCAAGAAATATAAATCTTATAAAACAATTAAACAAGTAACCCTATTAAAACAGCTCTGGAAAAATAATAATAAACCCATTTAAAAGCACAAAGGAGAAAGAAAGAAAGAAAGAAAGAAAGAAAGAAAGAAAGAAAGAAAGAAAGGCAACACCCACCCTCAGAAGATCCTGCCACTACAAGCAGTTAGTGGCCAAAGGACTGCTGGAAGAAAAACAATTGCCTGCTGGCCATAGGACAGTCTGGGAGAACCCAAACATAAGGCCGTCTGCGTCAAAAGGATGAACTCTTACCATTAAGCGGCAAACATGGTGTGACAGCAGAGGAGGCAAAACTGGCCTGCATGTTTCCCCTTTCACCCTTATCACATGAGGGGGCATAACATCTAAAGAGGGATAAGGTATCAAGATGCACACGTTCATATACATTATGTAGCTCTCTTGCAGAATTTTATAATTCCATTCTGACCATATTACATGGCAATACTGAACTGGCTGTTTAACTTGTTCTTTATATATATATTTAAAGTATCCAACTCCTAGATGATGGGGAGGAGGATGGAGGCAGAGAAGAGAAAAAGAAGAAGAAAAACTCACACACAATCTTTTTTTCCACCTCCCCTAGAAATCAGATGTGTTGCAGATTTCCCACTTGCAGTCTTAAATGGCACTTCCCTGAATGAATGGATATTTCATTTCTCCTCATCTTTGCATTTTCTGAACGGTTAAATATTTATTGTATTATGCAAGGCTCTCTCTTTTTTCTTAAGGCTTTTGGTTTATTTTTAGCAGGCTGCATTAATGTCACAGCGTTCCAGTGGCCTCTTCATCATGCAGAGCTGTTTCAGAATGTAGGAACCTAAGAAGTTGCTTTGGCTTAGACCATCTAAGCTCAGTACTGTTCACACTGATTGGCAGCAGCTCTCCACATTTTGTTTTTTACCTAACTGAAGATGCTGGGGATTGAACCTGCAACCTTCTGCGTGCAAGGCAAATGCTCTACCACCAAGCTGTGGCCCCTTCCCCATTCCAGCAGCAACACTGCCCCACCTCCTTTCCAAATGAACCAGTTTTGTCCTGGCTGTGACTGATGCGTTCCAATGTATCTCTAGAATGAAAGCATCTAAGTGGCTCATTAAACTAGACATGTACTGTCAGGGACAGACAGCCTTAAAATAAGTGTCCTCCTCCATTTGTTCAATTTCTGCATATCTTATTTTTACATTTTTGTACGGTATTTGTCACAAATGAGAGCAAAGGGCCATGACTCAGTGAGAGAGCATCTGTTTTGCACGCAAAAGTTCCAGGTTCAGTCCCCAGTATCTCCAGGCAGTGATGGGAGAGCAGCTGCCAACCAGTGTAGAAAAAAACTGAGCTAATGGGCCAATGTTCATTCATTCATTTTATGTGTATGCCACTTACACACACACACACACACACACACACACACACACACCAGCCTCAAAGTGGCTGACAACAAAGAAACAATGCATTTCAAACCAACATTACAAAACAGTTTTATAGCAAAACAATAGCACAGTAGCACTTTCTTAATAACATAGAAAAACGAAAATATAACAACACACAAAAATGAACACATTTTGATACAGGAGAGGGATTGTGACAAAAGTTGAAATTCAACCACATTTGGAAGGCATAAGATTCTCTACCCCTGCTGTAAGGTAAGTTGAAGTATTATTCCCCCATATTGCAGGTGGAAGGACTGAGGCTGAGGGAGAGAAAGAGAGGTGTGGTCAACGCCGCCTAGTGAGTTCATGGCAGAGATGAGATTCTAACGAGAGACTTCATGATTCATAGCTCCATCTCTTGGCTACTCTGCTACACCAGCTCACACAATCTGATCTGATCACAATCACTCACATGTCCCCTGCTCATGACACCACAAATACTCATAAGTAATAAACATGTATTTATTTGTTTCATAAAATTTACATACCGCTTGGCTGTAAAACAAACAAACCCTCAAAGCGGTCATTTGAATGTCAATGCAGCGCCAGCTGCACAGATAAGTGTTTCTAGGTTAACTTCACATGAGAAGTCATACACTGTTTCAGCTGTTGAGGGAGTAGTTGAATAGATGGCTTGTGGAATAGTTGCATAGATGGGTGCTCCTGAATCCCCAACTTGACTGTCTGGGTTGCCTGTCCTTAAAATCACACTTGCCTGTGGTGTTGTTGTTGTTGTTTTAAAAAATTGCTTATCAGCATGTAGCTCAGTGGCAGAGCACTGGCTTTGCATTCAGGATATGTCTGGTTCAATCCCAAAAATGCATCTCCACATAGGCCTGAGAACATTCTGCATCTGAAACCCTGGACACCCTGTTCCAGTCATGTAGACAACACTGAACTCAAATAGACCAATGGTCTGAAACAACACAAGGCAGTCTCCCAGGTACACGGAATCTACAGAGATCAGTCATTTTCAGTTTACCGAACGGAACACGGCGGCTGTCACGGCGGCTCCCACCAGATGTCAAAGAGAACAACAACTACCAGACTTTTAGAAGACATCTGAAGGCAGCCCTTTTTAGGGAAGCTTTTAATGTTTGATGTATCACAGTATTTTAATATTCTTTTGGAAGCCGCCCAGAGTGGCTGGGGAAACCCAGCCAGATGGGCGGGGTATAAATAATAAATTATTATTATTATTATTATTATTATTATTATTATTATTATCTGGGAAAACTTGCTAACAATAAGGCTGTAAAGAATGACAAAAGCAGACAGGGAAGGGAGCACTTCCCTCAAAACACTTTATTAGGTCCATAAACAACTCAGATTCATTTTTTTGTACAAGCAAGAAGGAAACAAGCCAACACGTTGCTAATACCCCCATCGCTGCAAATTCAGAAAACCACCCCAGATGGCTGTGAATTCAGACAGGAAGGATTAGTGTGCTGTGCTGCGTCAGGGGTGGCTTCTGTGTGACTCGGGTTCAAGTCCTCCCTTAACCATCTTTCATTCATGGTCACATCATTGCTTAGAGGGCAAATAAGGCCAAGTCTCTTTACTAGGATGAAGCGGTCGCCGTAGCAATCAAGAGGACTTCTTTCTAGGAATTAAGACGAGGCTGTAGGCTAATAACTGTGTCAAGGGGATGGAGATGGGGGAAGCTGTGGTCCTCCAAATTGTGTTGAATTTCTGCTCCCACCAATGTTGACCACTGGCCATGCTGCCTGCAGCAAATAGGAGCTGGAGTCCAACATTTGGAGGGGCACACTGGTTTCCCAGTGCACAGCATCCCATTTAAATGCTTAACCTATTAAAATAATTGCAAATGACCACATTTTATGATGTTAAAGACCAATCTCAGAGTTTGGGGGGCCTGCTACCCCCCCCCCCCGATTTTGAACATCAGGAGACAGCAACCATCCAGACTCCTGGATAGTCATCATGTGGTTTGGCTGGAGCATAAAGATCATAGGAAGCTGCCTTGTAGTGCATTGGAGTATCAGTCCATCTACCTTAGTACTGTCTACACCGACTGGCAGCAGCTCTCCAGGATTAGAGACAGCATCCATTGCCCATCCTACATGCAGATGCTGGAGGAGACTCTTGAGAGTCCCATGGACTGCAAGAAGATCAAACCTCTCCATTCTGAAGGAAATCAGCCCTGAGTGCTCACTGGAAGGACAGATCGTGAAGCTGAGGCTCCAATACTTTGGCCACCTCATGAGAAGAGAAGACTCCCTGGAAAAGACCCTGAAGTTGGAAAAGACTGAGGGCAAAAGGTGAAGGGGATGGCAGAGGATGGTTGGAAAGTGTTCTCGAAGCATGACTTTGACCAAACTTTGGGAGACAGTGGAAGACAGGAGTGCCTGGCATGCTCTGGTCCATGGGGTCATGAAGAGTCGGACACGATTAAATGACTAAACAACAACAACATGGAGATGATGTGGATTGAACATGGGACCTTCTGCACGCAGAGCAGATGCTTTACCATTTAGCTACAGCCCTGCCATTTGCCGCTGTGATGCAACCACAAAAACAGGGACCTTTGGACTCCAACTCCCATTAGCCCCAGCCAGCAGGGTCAATGGTCAGGGATGCTGGGAGTCTGAATACAACTCCCATCATCCATCAGCCATGCTGGTGGAGGCAGGTGGGAGCTGGAGTCCAGTAACCTCTGGAGCAGGGTTTCCCAAACTTGGGTCTCCAGCTGTTTTTGGACTACAAGTCCCATCATCCCTAGCTAGCAGGACCAGTGGTCAGGGATGATGGGAGTTGTAGTCCAAAAACAGCTGGAGACCCAAGTCTTGGGTAGTTCTGTTTGACCACAAATATAACTCCAGGGCATCTTAATAGATCTACTATGCAGTGCCCCTTTGTAGGCTAGAACTTACTTCCAGTTCCATCAGATGATATCCTCCTCCTCCTGCACATGTAACACATTCACCTGGGAGAAAGCTCCGTTGAACTTAGTGGAACTTCCGAGTAGCTGCAACAGCTGACTAACAGCTATAGAAGGTCCAGGTGATTTTTTGTGTGTAAAAGCAAATGGCACCGAGTGAAGCCGCCCGGGAAAGAGGAAATCGTGGAGATCCAGCACCTCTTTCCTAGGACTAGCTTATGGGAGGGAGGGAGGCTCGGGATCGTTGATGGTTTGGGCGGCGGGGTGGACGGCCGAGCCTTATCTGTGGGCGGCAATCCGGCCCGCCTCGCATTGCACGGAGCAGCCGCTCGGGTCCGCGGCGGCCGTCTGCTTCCCCCTGGTGGCCGGAGAGAGGGAAGCGCCTGAGCCGCGCAGGAAGCGCTGCGCTCTCCGAGCAGGGGCAACAAGCAAAGCTTCGGGCGAGGTGGCTGACAGGCTCCGGCGCGCGGCGGCGCCACCGGGTGGGACCAGGTAGGTGCGGCTGGCAGGGCGCGGTGGGGGCTCCCCCAGCATCTTGGCTTTGCAGAACTAGGGCAAGGCTGAGCTCCCGCCCGGGGTCATTGATCAAGAAAGACCTGGGAGCAGGGAGGCGTCCGTAGCCCTCGGGGGGCAAGGAAGGGGTCCCCTCTGCACCAGACAGTCTGCTGGAGGCAGCTGGCTCGCATCTAACCGCTTCGTGCGCAGCAACTCGGCGCCCGCTGTGTGGACAGGGCAGGATGCCCCCTAGCGACCCTTCGGAGCATTGCAGCGCTTCCGCCCCCGCCCCCGGGCTGCTGCTGGCTTTCTCTAGCGAGGAAGAAAGGCACTCTGCACATGCTCGGTTCAAAACGCTTGGCGGGGTAGTGGGAGACGGCTGTGGAAAGCTTCCAGGTTCAAAGGAAATCCTCAGTCTCTCAACTCTGTAACTTGCGAGTGTAATCAAGTGCCTCTGATCCTTAGTTGGTAGAGTACAAGACTCTTAATCTCAGGGTTGTGGGTTCGAGTTCCATGTTGGGCAAAAGATTCATGCATTGCAGGGGGTTGGACTAGATGACCCTTGTGGTCCCTTCTAACTCGGAGCATCTCTCACTTTCCTGAGTGAGCATAGCCAAGGCTGAAAGGATGCATGGGAGCTGTGAGCCCTTGAATTAAAAAGATTTGCAGCCAAATTGGCATCTGGGAATTGGGAAGGATCGGAGCAGAGTGTTACCCACCTTAAGCCTCAAAGGTAGGGCAGGGCATTGGTTCTCTTAATGTAGTCTAATGTAGTCTAACTATTCCTTAACACCACTGGTGCACGCAAAAAGTTCCAGATACAATCCCTGCTACCTCCAGGTAGGTCTGGGAAAAACCCCTCTGAAATCCTGGACAGCTGCTGCCAGTCATGATAAACCAGCCTCCCCCATCCTGAAGAGTTGCTTGGGACTCCAACTCCCATGAGCCCCAGCGAACCTTGATTGGAGTTGATGGGGGTTGCAGACCAAAACATCTGGAGGGCTGGGGGAGGTGGGCAAGATGCATTCCTCAAAGCAGCGCTGGCTCACCTATGAGGCAAGGTGTGGCAACCACCTCAGCTGGCAGGATCCACAGGGGCAGCAGATCTGGTCTCCAAGGGATGCATTGCCCGCTGCCGCCATCACTGCAGCTGTGGTGCACTCCTTAGAGGCCAAATCAGCCACCTCCCTGGTACTCCTGGTGTAGATATTCTCTCACCTGTTCCCTGGCTGGAAGAGCATCGTTTTGTGGTTCTTCTCGGGTGCCAAAGTGTCCTGGGCCAGCCTTGCCTCAATAAGTTGTCAGGCGGCAATTCTCATTTTCCCTGACCCAATGGTCAGGCTGGCTGGGGCTGATGGGAGTTGGAGTCCAACAACATCTGGATTGCCACATCTGGATTGGGCAACATCTGGTACAGACAATACTGAACTAGACAGACCAACTGGTTTGGTAGAAAGTAGCTATCATATTAGTAATAAGACAGGATGAGAATCTCTATCTGTGTCTTTCCTTTGGAGTAAGTTCAGAATTCTTCTCTTAAAGCCCTCTTTTTCTACCATCATGTCAACTCGCTTTTAAAGTCCATGTATTTGCTCCCTGTTCCGTAGCCAAAGCTGAGTGTATTCTGTGCTTTACAAAATAAAAATCTGCAGCAAGACAAGCATAATTCTGCAAACAGTATTCAAGCGCAGATTTATAAAATATACATCCAGTGGTCTGCTTTGTATTTTGCTTGATCCTGTACATGTTCATTGAGATGTAAAGCCCTACTGTCATCCATGGGACTTCTTCTCAGGTGAGCAGGTATTTGACCACAGCCTTGATGCATTCTGTTTTCTGAACGTACCTTAGCCTTTGCAGTCTTGAAGGCTAGAAACTTATTTTCTGAGGAAACACCGGATGTATTTACTCAGGGTGATGAACTGGTATCTGCATGCAGTGAAATTGCAGAATTACAGGGTACACGCAGAGCTGTACACATGCAAAAATCTGTCTGAAGCTTTTGAGGATGTGAAAATTCACTGATGTGGTGGTTAGAGTGTTGGACTCGGACCTGGGAGACCAGGCTTCAAATCCCTACTTGGCCATGAAACTCACTGGGTAACGTGGGCCAAACACGGCCAATCAGCCTAACCTACCTCTCTCAGGATTGCTGTGGGGATTAAATATGGAGGGAGGGAGAACCATGCACACCACCTTAAGCTCCTTGGAGACAAAGGTGAGAGACAAATGCAGTGCAGTAAATAAAAAATACACCTGGTCTCTTCTCTCCATTCCCTCCCAAGGTAATGGAATCCAGCTCCCCAGTGAAAGGCCGTCAGCTTTCAGAGACTACGAGGAGAGGCCTGTGTCGCTGCTGCCGTCGCAGACACTGCTGCTTCTGCTGGTGCTGCTGCAGTTGCTGCACATGGTAAATGCCTCTGCAGGGCTGAGTGGGAGCCCACCTTGTCTGGATGTTGTTATTCCAGGCAGAACCCAAATCCCACTCAGTCCATCCTCACTCCAGTCTATGCAGCCTCTCTCCACCCTTTCCAATAGCCCTTTCTCAAAACCTACCTTTGACCAGCAGAGGCTGGTCCATTAGGGCAAATGGGGCTCTGCCCCACCAACCTCAGTCTGCCTCCAGCCAGCCCCACCTGCCTGCCTTCTTATTTGCAACCAGCCCAGGGGGTACCACAGCCTGCCACCTTCCTCTTGCTTAGTCTCAGTGTTGCCCCTGTTGAGCTCAGCAGGAAGGAAGAGGGGAGCAAAAGTAGAATTGGTTGGCACCACCTGTCATTATCTCTGGCGCCACCTACTGTGGCACCCCTGCCTTCTGTCCTATCAGATCCAATGGGCACCAGCCACCATGCTTTTGATGCACAGCTGCTTAGTCCCAGTTACAGATGCTAAAGCCACATCGGCTCTGCCAAGTCCCATTTCTTATAAAGTCCAAATACCTCCTACTAACCAGTCCTGAGTAGAGATGATATTTACCAGCAGGGATCTTTTGCCTTGCCTTGTTCCTCCATTGGCCAGCAGAAAAATGCTCTCCTTGCGTTGTCTGTTGCAGGAACCGGTTGGCAAGGAAGAGGCGGCGAGACGGCGTGGGATGTAAAGTGTCCAGCATCTCCAACCTGGAAAGCCCATTAAACCTGGAGGAGAGGTGGGCCAAAGTACCTGAACTTACTATGGCCAATTCCTGATCCAAGAAGGTGGCTATGATACCTTTTGAGAACCGTGCACCTCGCTGCATGTGTTGTTCAGTGGCTTTAAAAGGATCCAGACACATTTGTGGAGGATAAGGTTATCACAGGGACTGGGGACTGGATCTAGCAGAGGACTAGATCCAGCTGACAAGCTGGATCCCTACTCCCACCCCTTTGAGATCCACCTTTGACTGCCATGCTGAATCACTGATTTCTTGCAAGTGGCAAACAGTCATGATGGCTGTGTCCACGCTGTACATTTAAAGCACATTCCTGTTGGATGTAATCTATTAGTACAGTCAAATGCAACATTCCTTATTTCCCTAGAGTGGGCACAAGCAGGGGGACATCCAGTCAGTGTAACTTCCTGTTCCACTGGTCCCTGGAGCCTCCTTTCCCTGCATGTGACCTGGCAGATGGGCATGGCTCTGGCTGACGCCATAAAAGAGCCGAGTCATGTAGTCATTTTCTCAGATGTCTTTTGTTCTCTCTCATGTCTTGCCTGATCTTTTACTGCCATGTTGATCTCCTGCAGCCATTTTGTTATCTCAATGTAATTTTGCTGTCTGCTGGCTCTCAGCCAGCAGCACGAGTTCAGTCTCCATATGAGATAAACTCACGGTTTGTTTGTGTAATTACCAAGTAAAGCCTGCCTTTCAGGGATCAAATTATGATCTGAAATGTGAGTAAACTTTTTGTTACTTTACTCAGAAAGACTCTTGTGTCTTTATTCTTTTAAAAGGGACAAAAGGGGACACTAGGAATAATCTTAACTAAGAGATTCAAATGAAGCTGCAAATGAGCTCCCAGCTATATTGAGGGGAATCTGCTCTGCTACATCACTTACTAGCGTGAGTGAAGGAAGGATAACTTATTCAATACAGTGGTACCTCAGGTTAAGAACTTAATTCGTTCTGGAGGTCCGTTCTTAACCTGAAACTGTTCTTAACCTGAGGCACCTCTTTAGCTAATGGGGTCTCCTGCTGCCGCCACCGTGCGATTTCTGTTCTCATCCTGAAGCAAAGTTCTTAACCCGAGGTACTATTTCTGGGTTAGAAGCGTCTGTAACCTGTAGTGTCTGTAACCTGAAGCGTCTGTAACCTGAGGTACCACTGTATATCCTTTCCTACTATTCTTAAAATCCCCACAATTCCCTCCCCCAAAGAAACCTGGGAACTGTAGTTTATGCCTCACGGTGCTACAGTTCCCAGCATTCTTAAACTACAGTTCCTGTAATTCTTTGTGGGGTGAAATGTGCTTTATATTTATGGCATGTATGCAGCTGCTGTGTCCTGAACAGTATACAGAGTTGTACCTTCTGCCCCAAGAGCAGGAGGAAGAAAGAGCAGACCCTCCCATTCCCACCCCTTGCTTTTCAGGCTCACAGTGGAAGAAGCTGCCTCTTGGCAATGGTCCTTTGACTCCATATTGACCAGTCCAGCCGGCCGGCGCATATTCATGGAGTTCCTGCAGACTGAGCACAGCGAAGAGAACATGTCCTTCTGGCTCGCCTGTGAGGACCTCAAAAGGGAGCAGAGCCCAGAGCAGATCTCGGAGAAAGCCAAGAAGATCTACCTGGATTACATCTCCATCCTCTCCCCAAAAGAGGTAGGCTGGGTGCAGTATTGGGGTGTGGGAGGCAGAACTATGGAAAGGGACGCAGTGGACCAAGAAGCAGCTATCCAAAGCTGAGCATTGCTTTGCAGCAGCCACTCTCCTTCCTTTTTCAGATTTGGTGGATTCGTGGCATTTCTAGGGGAATGAACAAATCACTGCTATTCCCAACAGTTAATCAGGCAATCTGTTGGAAGCACACTTTGGTTGGCTGAAAAGGAACCCACGGTTCAATCAGTCCACAAATTTAAAATAAATAAATGCAAACTGCAGGTGATGAGGACCTAAGACTGGCATGAGTAGCCAGCGGCCCTTCTGATGTTGTTGAACTACAAATCCCATCAGCCCTAGCTGTGAACTTATGCAACTTACATAATTAATTGCATAAATCATGTTGGCATTACATGATTCCATTCTGATCCTTTCAGTGCAAAGGGAACATATTGCAAATGGCAGGTGGGTGTGACATAATCTATTTTCTACCATTTGCCTAAGACACCGTGATCATGAAGGTGGTTTTCCCAGGGTGAGGCTCATCCATTGCACTGCAGGTGTGTGGACCTGTGCGATTTCCACAAATGCAGGAAATAATTTGATAACAACAACAGTGAGTGCTGATTTCCATACTGGACATGAGTCAAATAAGTGAGCATCCATAATTTCTACTCTTCTTTCCATTTTTGATGGAATCGTCCGACATCCTTACTCCAGGAAATGCAGAGATGAGTTGCCTGCACACCACCTCTTTTCCAGAGCCGATTCTGCCAAAATGAGTTGAGACAGCACCCTGTGTGTGTGTGTGTGTGTGTGTGTGTGTGTGTGTTTGCTTCTTCTTGCAGGTCAGCATTGATGCTGCAGTGCGCGAGACCATCAACAACTCCCTGCCGTCACCCGGCGCTCACATGTTTGATGAGGCGCAAGCGCAAGTTTATGCTCTCATGCACCGGGATTCCTACCCCAGGTTCCTGAAGTCCCCTCTCTACAAATCGCTGGAGCAGAGACTGACTATGCCTGTTGCTGACACCTAACCCAAACACAAGGACCCCAGGTTCAGTTCTCAAGATGCCAAGTTTTCAGACTGCCTACTGCTTGGAGACAAGAGGTCTTTGGAGGGTTGAGGTGTACAGAACAACCTGTGCGATATGAGCCTCTTCCTCCATCTGCTGAGTTGTCCCGTACAGCCATGTACTATTCCATCACTGGCATTTACGTACAGCAAATTCAAGGACGTATTCTAGATGAAAGGATGAGATCACTGCTTTCCAAGGTGTGGAGCCCAACCAGGATGTTCTAGAGCACAGGTTAACTAGGAGCCGTTTGGTTCTAGAGACCACACTAGAGCTTCATGGGATCTAGACAACACTTCTTTGTGCTGGAGGATTTGATAGGAATTGTCTCCTACGGGTATGCAGGATTCAAGAATGTGGAACCAGCCTCTCGTGGAGGAGGGATTTGTGGAACTGGGCTTTTTAGCATTCCCACCATGTGGTGATTTTGTGAGGGAAGAGGTCTGAGCTCTAAGACGATGCCAAATGAAAACAAAAACCTTCTTTGCAGACATTTCTGAGCCAAAGTAGCCTTGTTCTCTCCTTACCACTAGACCTTCTCATTGGTCAACACTTTGGCTAGCAGAAATGGCATTGCCATTCTCAGTTGCAACTGCATGTCGGAACTAGACAAGTTAAAGATAAACATGGAGGCCCTAATAAGAGTTACATGCAAAAGGCTACGGGGTGGGGGCAGGAGAAGCCTTTCTCTGCTTCAAATAACCTGCCCAGCCCCCAACTACAGTCCCCCCCTTTTTGGAAAGTCAAAATGTTTTGAATGATAAAAGTAGGTCATATTATAAACAAACAAAAAACCTTGCATTTTCCATATTGTGATAAACATAACTTATTTTCAGTTCTGTAATCAGATCAGAAAACAGCATGATTTCACAAGGGCCAGAGCCCTGGAGGGGGACGCCACAACTGCCACTGGAGGGCCAAAGGTTTTTTTGGAAGACCAAAATGCTCATTGAATCACCCCTATCTTCCTGCTGAGACTCTCAAAGAAGCCCAAGAGGAGATGGGACAGCGCTTTTCTCTGCAGAAGCCATGCTGACTCTTCATCTGCCAGGCTTGTTCTTCTATAATGCTTAATCATTCTAGCTTTAATCGTTCTCTTCACCAAGTTATGCGAGATGGAAGGTAGGTTTATAAGTTGGTAATTTCACGACTCTCACCTGTAAACTGGTGTTACACAGACTGCTTTTCAATATTCTGGTAAATAGGCCATTTTTGGTAAAAAGGTTTTATTTTATTTAAAAAATCCAAAAGTTATACTTGAGGTTTTTAACTCTTGGATCTATGCCATCCTAGCACAATGACTTGACCATAGGTTGGTAAACTTGGAAAGGATCCTGAGGATCATCTATTCCAACTCTCTGCAATGCAGGAATATGCAGCTGTCCCATACGGGGATCGAACCTGCAACCTTGGTGTTATCAGCACCATGCTCCAACCAACTGAGCTATCTGTAGCAATTAAGTTAGAGCTTTGGTCTATCTTAATGTCCTTAGCCATTTTTATTTGACATAATTCTTTTGTAAACTGGATGGCTACCCTCAAAACCACAGCTTTGCAACCTCCTGGGAGGAAAAAGTAACTCGCAGAGACCATGTAGGTCATAGCGCAGCAGTAGGTTAAGCACAGACCTCCACACCTCCAAAATGCCCTAAAAAACAACTTTTATTGGGGGGGGGGGCGGGGCGGAATCTCGTTTATGTTGCACACCATTGTTAGCCAAGTCTGGGTTTCAGCTGCTTACTCACCTTTTCCATCCCACTCCACTTGTATTTTGTCTACCTTCGCTTTCTACTAAATTTTAAACGAAGACCTTAACTGTGACGATCTAACGCACCAAGTTAGGGGTGGAGGTGGAGGCTCCTGCCACTGCCTGCAGGTGGTGCTGCTGGCGCAGCTGCTTAGTATCTTTTGTGGGTAGACTGCCACCAGACACGGAGCTTCACTTCAGCGATCGAAAGGGGAAAGCTACGAAGGATTGGCATTGCTGCTCTGTACGAAAGCGCAGATGCACAACAGAGCTGTCAATTATCTACCTCAGCGTGGCAAAATAAGGGCCTAGCATTCAGGGCCTACAGGTTGTATGTCGGACCCAAGCTGTAATCTTGACCGCTTTGTATGGAATAAAGAGAGCCATGTGTGGCCGCTGAATGCAAGTGGCGGGTGTCCCTCCATTTTGTTTCTCGTGTAGTTTCTCATTTTCAGCTGCAGACTTTTAGCAGATGGGCAATTTCCTGTGCAATGGAGCTTTCTTTCTTTCTTTCTTTCTTTCTTTCTTTCTTTCTTTCTTTCTTTCTTTCTTTCTTTTCCTGCCTTTCATCCCGAGTTCTTGGGACAGTTCACAATATAAATCCATCCACCCAACAGAGGATCAGAAAGTTTGGATTTTTATTTACTGTTTCTCAAGGGGTAAAATATTTGCTTTAAATGTTATGGTTGTGAATGTGGCCTAAGAGACCCAGAACTGACAGATCCTTCCATCCCTGGGACTTAACTGGATAGAACCCAACAATTACATGGACACAGGCCACAAAACAGTCACGCACACGTAAAAACATGCACATCTGCTATGGGTTTATGTGCAAAAACACAGCTTGTGGAGTGGAAGAGTCAGAGAGAAGGAATCCATTTGCCCCCTGCCTCTACCACCTACCACACAGTTGGCTTACTCGGTAGTCTCAGAGCTAGGTGAGAAAACAATTTTAAAACTGTTTTTGCCACAAGCGATGGGAATGTGTCAACGTGGGTCCATTGTCACTGAGAATACATATGTGTGCCTGAGAGAGGCTGTGTACACACATCCCATTTAAAGCACATTTAAAGCACTTGACTTGCCCCAAAGAATCCCGGAAACTGTAGTTAGCTGTGGGTGCTGGAAATTGTAGCTCCTGGGGACGATGACAAACTAGAATTCCCAGGATTCCCTGCGGGACATAATGTGCTTTAAATGGATGGCACACATGTCATCAGAAGGTACCTGAGAGATCTCGGGTGGGGTGGAGGCAGAAAAAGATCACTAAAGGGGGCAGAGATATGAATTGAGGAATTGCAAGAACGACCATAGCTCAGTGACTATGTGTGTCTGCTTTGCTTGCAGAAGGTCCCAGGTTTTACCCCCGACATCTCTAGGTAGGGCTGGGAACCTAAGTCAGTGTATACAATACTCAGCTAGATGGACCAATGGTCCGGCTTGAAATAAGGTGGCTTGTGGTTGATGATCATCACATAGTCTTAAGACACCTGGGGCCGCAACCTTGCTGAAGCTAAGCAGGTCTAGAGCTGGTTGGTGCCTGGATGGGATGCAGCAATGCAGACCCACAGACACTGCCTTTGTGCTGCATCTTGGAAGGAAAGTGGGCTGCAAATGAAATCATATAATGACCATCATATCATGATTACTATTATTATAAGCACACCTGCTCTACAAGAGGTGGAGATGGAGAACAGAGCGTGGGACAAACGTCTCACAATATTCTCCGTGAGAATAAAAATTGCAGCCGATGGACCTGGACTGCCTCCTTGTGGCTCAGGCACAAAATATCACCCAGTTCAGGCATGAGAGAAAGATCAGAAGAGCCCCATATAGCCCCTATAGAAGACTTCGAGACTCTAGCAAACACCCGTTTGGCATCAACCTGTGGCATTTTAGTTGAGGGCTAGTTTACACACAGAGACACACACACCCCTCTCCCTCCAAGACAAATAAGAGGCATTGTCGGAGTTCAAGGACACATCCCAGCAAACAAAAGGCATTCTGGGTATGAAGCAAGGATGGGGAAAGGTGTGGCCTATGGAGAGGCCCAAGGGCCAGAATGAGGGATCTAGAGGGCCGCATTCAGGCCTCAGGTTCCCTGCCCCTGCTGTAACCCAACAATTTTGGTATGACTCTGCTAGAGAAACACCATATTCTGTTTCCATCCCAGAATGGACACACAGAGCAATGAGTGAGCATTCAAGAGTTTGCTAATGTACTAATGTAATGATCATTTAACATTTGGTTTGTATAAGCTCAGTACCTGCTCCACTCCAAAAGCATCAAACGTTCTTAGAAAGAGGAAATGAATTATCCTGAATTCCCACTCCCAGGTTTGTTGCAGTTTTCATTTCTCTGGCATCAGAACCAGAAGCACTCCAAGTGCAGCCCACTCACCTGTCCTAGGCTTATCTGGCGGGACTGACTGTGGTGTCACCTGCCATTTTGGGTTCCCCTCAGTGCCCCAGGCCACTTGTTACAGCATCGATCTGGGACATTTTGGGAAATCAAAATGGGCTGCTCCCAGTTAAGCTCAGGACTAGGGATGCAAGAAGGCAGTAGTTTGCGTTCCAACCAACCTTTGTTGCAAACACTGCTATTTCCTTTCCACTGCAGTTCATTTTCTGCCCAATTCTATGTTATTTGTCTTGCTAATTAATGTAATTTACACAATCCTTTACATTATGAATTTAATTAACTATGTGATTACTTTCCACACCATTTCAATGTACAGGAAATGTCAAAACAATTTTTTTTTTAAAGTCATTAATTACTTGTCACTTGTGGGCTTTAAGAACAAACAAACCAGAACTTTGTGAATGAAAACCACCTGTAGTCACTGGATTTATTTCTGCTCTAAACGTGCCAAGAAACAGTAGAAATTCCCACATCCGTTTCCAACTGAATTCTCTGGGATCCCTTCTCATGACTGCGGGAATGAATGAGTGGGCTCCTGACACAGGGCACTTTGCCGAAAGATGCTTCTAATCTTTAGCCAACGCCATCTGCCGTGTGTAATGACTGACCCCATCCACAATGGCTACCTCTCCTAGAGCACATGTCACCAACCTTTTTCAGCCAGTGGGTACATTACAAATCTTGAGACAGTGTCATGGCTGCCATGGGGGCCCGTCGCGTCACAAAATGGCTGCCACCGAGGGATGGCAAAATGGCCTCAACGTCTAAAAGAGCATTCAACCACCCCATTCAGAACAGATAGGAAATCAGGCATCCAATGGCAAGTGGGCATGTTTAAGGCGGTGAGTTTAGTAGAAGAGAGGCCGAGCCTGTACAAACAGGAAGTGAGCAGGAAGAGGAAACAATCACTAGTGTACTGTGGTATTATTATTATTTTTTACAGGATATTTACAAAGACCTTTCGTGGGCACTATAGGAGGCAATGGCTGGCACACCGGCACCCTGAGGTGCCACACTTTGGAACCTCTGCCCTAGAGCTAGAGCCTGGAACCCTTCTGAAAAAGCATTATGTGTCCACCTTCCTGCTTCCATGGTGACCAGATGCAAGGGGAGACCGCCACTCAGCAGCAGAGCAAAGCTTTGCATGCACAGTCCCGCCATCACCGTTAAAGGGACTCTGGAAGTAGAAAGGGTTGGGAAAGCCTTTAAGTGGCTACTGCCAGCCAAAGCAAGAAGCAGCCCTGGACCAGACAGGTCAGAGGTCTGGCTCAGTCTGAGGCAGCTTCATAGGAGAGGGAATGAGGGGATGTTGGTAGCTGACAGCTTGTCAGACAGGGGAGGGAGAAACTACGTCTGCTGAAAATTCCCTCTTCTGCTAGGAGTAAAGAAGGCTCATCCTCCTGTACAGAAAGCCACCCAAAGGTTCCCCAACCTCTATCTTGTCAAGCAAGAGAGCATTTAACAGTTCCAGACACACTCCAGTTAGGCAAAAGCATTCAAGGAGGCACAATGAGGGGGAGGCCTAAGGGCCACATGGAGAGGCCCAGAGGGCCACATCTGACATTTGAATCCTCTGAAAGAGGTCATCCCCCAACAGCACACGATAAGCTAATGGGCTGCAGTCAGAACTGTATCCTACACTGATAAAAAATGATCTAAATTATGTATCGTGAAAAGCTGGGTTCTGTGATCTGAAGGAAGTGTTGCGAGTTGGGCAGAGGAAGGAAGACCTTTTGCAGGCTACTGATGTGCAATATCTTGAAGACAAAGAATCTTCATCCACTCCCGGGCTTCAGAGATTTTCATTATATATTGCCCACACATGCAATTTCAAAGCTTAAGGGGTATAAACTTTTTATAATAACGAAAATGTGGAGTCTCAGAAGGTGGAATTCCGCACTCAAGCAAAATTCTGCACTAGCCCAGTATGTTCGCAGAACACAGCCTTCCTAATAGTGGCATCATTCCATCACCTGAATTAACAACAGACCATCACCACTCCTTTTAAGTAATTCACCCCTAAGGGTCCAGCATTTCCACCTTTCATGTGCACCCCTTCCACTTTCCTGCTGTTATTTCTTCAGTGGATAGTTCAAAGTTTCTTCTGAACGACTGCGACAGGACATCATCTTCTCCATCACTGGCTGGGCTCAAGGAACATCAGCAGAACTGCAAAGGGAAAGGACACTCTCTGAACATTGCTGGATCTTCTGAGACATTGCATGCAGGAAAGCCCCATCTGCCTCACCTTCAACATCCCCAGGTGTCCACACAAAGACAAATCCACCAGCACCAACATGGTCATTCCCCAGATTTGGTTGAGGAATTGGGCCGCGAGGTTTTGACCTACACGCACTGGGATTTAACTTGAGGGGACCTGGGCCATATCTAAATGGGTTGTCCTCGCATGGACATGAGGGGACAACAGAGGTAAAGCTGGTATGCTAGGAAGGGAAGGCATGCACACCCCTTCCCTTTGTGGCATGAGTAGTGATGCTCAGGGATTTTGTTCTGCCTGCATTTTAAGCGAACTTCATTCCAACTTCCCAAATCGATACATGGATCACAATGAAGTTATCCTTCCATTTTAGCCAGATTTTGAGAGAATTCCAAAATGTAAAACGAATGCCTATTTTAAGGTATGATGTGTACACACAAAAATGTGCAAAGATAAAAGCTTATTTGGGGTGGGGTGGGGGTGGGAATACTACCTTCCAGCGGTTCCCGCACTCGTTACACAGCACAAAGGTCGTCATTGGCTCGTCAGCACTCCGTGTTTGCACCTGGAAGGAGAAAGTCAGCTGTGAGCTGGGTGTTTTGCCTTTCTGAGCAAACTGGAGCACAAATTCCAGTAGCAAAGAGGCCCCAGCTTCCAAAATTTAATCCTCACAACTAAATTCCAGCATTTTCATTGCCACTATCAAATTTGGGCACATCAAGCTTTAAGCCACAATCTTGCACTGAGGAAAGCGGGATTCTGCAACTTGCATAAATTACATAAATTAAGCACAGTTGCTTGCTATGCATTTTGCCCCTTCTGCTAGTCCAAAGACAGAGCAAAGAGCCTGGCAGGGCACACACACTGAATGCCTATAGCTATATATCAATCTATATTATATTGCATCTGTTTACACAGACATTCCCTTGATCTCTCAACCCAAAACTCCTGTTCTAATTGTAAAGTTGCTTTAAAGGGAATGATGGATTTTTATATGTTTGTGTAACTGGTTTTTATAATCTGCAAGCCACTTGGAAGCCCATTTTTTGCATTAAATGGTATATAAAGACGATATACTCGAGAGAGAACACCACCTGCACATCGTACAATATAATCCAAGTGCAAAAAAGGGGGGTGTCATATCCAGTACACGGGTAAAACTACAACCCATCTACACACGTTTTAGAAACCACAAATTTGCAATCCTGACCAAAACAGCGGAGCAAATAATTTCAGTTCTGAGAACTGCAGCCTGTCAGTCTTATCAATAATAGTTGCAGAGATCCCAACAGATCCAGCTATGTTAGCATACAACTATGGTGTACACACCAGGCACCTTAAGACCGCATGGCCTCAGCCTGGAGGATGGTACCAACACTGCTTGGCTCTGATGAATGAAGCCATTCTAAGTGTGCCATCCTCAAAGCTCTATAACTGCCACCTTGGATACAGCATCCATTCATTGTTACCAGAGCAGCAGATGAAGGCAATAGCCAAAATGGCAATAGCCACATAAACATATACAGTGCTCCCCCCCCCCCGAAAATGTTTAGGGGTACAGTGGTACCTCAGGTTACATATGCTTCAGGTTACAGACTCCGCTAACCCAGAAATAGTGCTTCAGGTTAAGAACTTTGCTTCAGGATAAGAACAGAAATCGGGCTCCGGCGGCACGGCGGCAGCAGGAGGCCCCATTAGCTAAAGTGGTGCTTCAGGTTAAGAACAGTTTCAGGTTAAGAATGGACCTCCGGAACGAATTAAGTACTTAACCCGAGGTACCACTGTACTCTCATTTTGACTCAAGAAAAACCACTCTTTTATAGTTCGTCTTGGGGAAAATAAATACAGTAAATTGATAAAAGTACAAAGATTCATAAAATGTTTAGGGGTATGTGTCCCCCCAGAAAAAAACACTGAACACACACGTGTGGGGAGGGGGGGTAGAGATCTTGCTCAGATTCTTCTGCGGTTCCTGAAATTGACTATATCTACAGTACAATGTGTAAGTTAACATCATTAGCATTCCTTTTCTCGCTGACTGCAGAGATCTCTTGTGAAGCACAGAGGGATTTGTTGTTGTTTTTTTACCATGTGAACGTGCCCAGCCTGATAGGTCTTGCCCAATAGCCTAGTCCATCTCTCCTCACCTGGTTATAGGTACAGTTCTTCTTTTTGCATTTGCCGCACTGGAAGAGGTCAGTTGTGGTGCCTCCAGTCTTCGCCATCTGATGCTCTCGTATGGCTTCCTGCGTCATGGCGTTCCTCAGCTCCTTCAGTTCATCGCTGGCCATTTCCTGCAATTAATTACTTAGTTAGAGCAGACTTTCTGCCTTACCAGTCCTAAACTTGCCACAGTGCTTTGCAAGGCCAAACCATCAGCTGGTTGTTAGGGCTAGCAAAGACCAATGCACAGGAGGCTGCAGAGGCCGTCAGATCAATTAACATCCCTGCAAACCCCCATTTCAGCCCAGTCACATCTTTTACCTGCTCACACCTGACATCCCATATATGCCAGGTGTGCAGAAGGAAGGTGAGGCTTGGCCAAAATGGCCTCATGCCCCTAACGAGGCCCACAGGACAGAAATTCGCCACCACAGATGTAAAAAGTTATAGCCCATCCTGTTCCTTCTCCTCCCAACTTACATCCGCCGTCATCCTGGCAATGAGGCTGGGAGGAATGGCTCCGGATAACACGTTTCGGCGCAAGCCAGGATTCTTGGGGTCCTTCAGGTTGCTAATGCGGCTCCTCACACGGTTGCGATACTTCATATCGGTGCCCTTCAGCTCCTGGTAGATATGTGGAGGCGTCAAGGAAGAAGGGCAAAAAGGATGATACACAGAATGAAATGGGTCACAGAGCTCAGATGGCAGGGTGCATTCTCTGTGTGGGGAAGGCCCCGGGTTCAATCCACAGCATCGCTAGCGAAAAGGATTTCAGGTAGGAGGTAATGAAACAGATCTCTGCCCCAAACCCTGATTGCCAGCCTCCACTGCGCGTGTGTATCACGAGATCCAATCTCTCATGGTTTTAACCTTTAAAGCCCTATAAGGCCTAGGACCCTCGTACCTAAGGGACCGCCTCTCCTGGTATGTCCCACGAAGGACCTTACAGTCTTCAAATAAAAACATCTTGGAGATCCTGGGCCACAGGGAGGTTAGGCTGGCCTCAACCAGAGCCAGGGCTTTTTCAGCCATGCCCCGATCTGGTGGAACGCTCTGTCACAAGAGACTAGGGCCCTGCAGGACTTGACATCTTTCCGGAGGGCCTGCAAGGCGGAGCTGTTCCGCCAGGCCTTTGGCCAAGGCACAGTCTGACCTCCTCTCTCCTTCTGTAATCCTCATAGAACTCTAACCCAATGGTTGATTCTGAATTGATTTTAGAATGTATTTTAATTAATTGACTGTGTGATTTTATGTACACTGTGCTATTTTTACTTGTTGTTAGCTGCTCTGAGCTCGGCTTTGGCCGGGGAGGGCAGGATACGAATAAAAAATACTATTATTATTATTATTATTATTATTCATCTGTTTTGGAGCCCAGAATCAATACTGTTATGCATACAGCCCGTTTACAAAGCGCTTCCAGTACTTCATATTCATATTATATATATAGATATAAAACCGATTTGTAAGGTAGAACCCTTGGGATCAGCAACAGTATCCCAATTTTATAGATGGGAAAGTAAGACTAAAAGACAGCCCCGAAGTGAGTGATAGCAAAACACTGCTCTAGCCCACAGAACCCATCCTATCCAAAGGATATGATCTTCAATTTCAGCTGCCATCTTGTCGCAATTGACTCCAAACTCCTTGTAATCATCTGAGGAGAAAAGGAAGTGGAACAGAAGAGATCGTTCTGTGTGCAACTTAGGAATTAATTCTTGTTAGCATAAGTGGCAGGATTTTTGCTGAAGCAGCTCATGCCCTGGTAGTTTTGAGGGAGTTCCTCCTCTGTGTATGTGTTAATGTCTCCTTCCTCTGCACAAGGTCTGCACTAAGAAAGACAAAACCTCTCTCAAGGTTTTGTTTTTCTACTTGAATTACACACTGTTTTTTGTTCAGTTTGCTGAATGAGGCGTTATCCATATTTTCCTCTCTGGATTCCATCTGCATTTCTTCATTGCTTCCCTAACCTAGGGTTGCCATATTTTAAGAAGTGAAAATGTGAAAACAAAAATCGCCCCGACCTGCACAGCATCTGAAGGCCCTCTGCTTCCCCATCCCAGCTGGAAAGTTTCCTGAGCCACAGAGGTATATACTGGCCTCTCACCATCCATTTTCAGAGCTGCGGAGACCATCTCAATGCATTTGTCCCGGACAGAGTCTCCTGTCAGGTAGCACGATGCCAAGAAGCAGGTAGAAGATGAAAATGTCGGAGTGATGGGGCTGGTTGGGGTCTTGGGCACATCTGGCTTAGCTTTGCTGTGGGATCTGAAGAGGGCAGAAAACAACAGGTCTTTTGCAAAAGCAGAACAATGCACGTTCATCACCATGAAGAACGTCCCCCCTACCTAAGGTAGGCTCTCTTTTTAAGCCTAGTTCTTACTGAGGCAGTCTGTGGTCTAGCCTGGACCACTCCAGACCAGAGGTAGGGGGCTTACATAACATTTCATTTCATTGGTTAAATTTCTATACTGCTCTTCATCCAAGGATCACAGGGAGGATTACAATATAAAAACACAAAAATGAACAACTAAATGCTCCTCTCTATTATTATTATTATTATTATTATTATTATTAAAAATCTCCTAGCAATAGCGTAATCCCCCACCAATGCTAGAACAGGGGAGCCACCCAGTGAAACTAACTGGGAGATTCAGAAAGGACAAGAAGCACTTCTTCAAAAAAGTGCATCATTAACTTATGGAACTCGCTGCCACAAGGTATGTCAACAGATGGACACTAACTTGGGTGGTTTTAAAAGGAGATTGGACGAATTCATGGAGGACGAAGCTACCAACGGCTATTAGTCCTGAAGGACATAGGCATCCTTCTGGTATATTTATTTTACTTATTTATACAAATATCTAATATCTATACCACTATAGTGTAAAAAAAATAAATCAAAGTCGTATACAATAATATTTATATATAATAAAAACACATTAAAATATTTTAAAATCAGAGACCATTGAGTAAATACTATGGAGAGAGATATTCTTAATTGCCAACATAAGCCTGGCAGAACAGAAACGTTTTCAACAGCTGTTTAAAGGTGGAAACAGAAGATCTCTATGGGCAGAATATTCCACAAAAATACCATTTGCGGAGAAGCACTAACTGGCTTCCTAGGGGCATCTGATTAACAGCTGTTGGGAAAATGATAATGGACCAGATGGACCATTGGTCTGATCCAGCCAGCGTCTCCTTAATGTGTTTTTTTTTTTTGTGTATGTGGCTCAAATTCATGGCAGTGTGGTGTTGTGGTTAGAACGTGGGACTAGAATCTGGGAGGCCAGGGCTGAAATCCCTACTCAGCCATGAAGCTCACTGGGGAATCTTTATATCCAGTTTCATCTCCCCCCTCCCCACTTGGGGAGGACACACAAATACCCAGCCATACCTCTCCTCTTTGCTATCGGTAGAATTCTTCCGAGACCCGGGAGGAGATGCAGCTGGGTTGGAGCCAGTGGAGGCCCTCCTGTAAGGAAGACAAAGAGGTGCAACAAATAAGATGCCAAAACACACTCACTGAAATGGGAGTGGGGGAATTCCCAAGTATAGTTAAATTTTATTAACTATCCTCAGTATATAATGTTTATTTCTTTTTAATGGCCCCATCTGCACTAAGCAGCACTGCACCACATGAAACTTCCACCAAGGAATTCTGGGACCTGTAGTTTGCTAAAGGTGCTTGGAACTGAAGTTCTGTGAGGGATAAACTACAGCTCCCAGGATGCTTTGAGGAAGCCGTGACTGTTAAAGCGGTATACTTGTGCTTCAAACGTAAGCTGCGGATGGGACCCTGTTTATTAGCGCAGCTCTTGGCTCACTGTTTCAAGGAAGATGAAGGGTAACGTATGAAATAAAGAACCAGGAAGGACTAGACTAGGAAACCACCCATCCTCTCAGGGGACCAGTCAAACACTTTCTCTGAACACTATGGACTAGAACAGGGATAAATGCCCTCCTGCGCTTGCCAAGCTAGCAATGGCGCCAGGTAAAAGGCCAGCCATGCAGCATCAGCAAAGCTGACAAAGTAGCTTACCTGTCCGCTGACAGCCTCTTGGGAGAGGAGGAGGAAGCAGCAGTGGAGGTGGAAGATCTCGAGTCTTCAGAGTCTCTTCTTTTTGGGGGGAGAAAGGGTACAAAGTGCAAAAAAAAGAGCTATGAATTGCCAGACTGTTAGCTTGGAACACATGCTAACTGCCTTAGACCAGATTGGACTATGTTGTCCATCTAGCCTGCTGTTGTCCACTCTGACCGGCAGGGTCTCAAACGGATTATTCCCCATCATCTCCTACCTGATTGTTAAACTGGAGGTGCTAGGGATTGGACCTGGAGCTTCCTGCAGGTAAAGCACGTGTCCTATTGCCGAGTTATGCAATCTCCACCCCCCCTAACATTAAAATGGGAAATGGATGCCTGGACTTTGTGGCCATTGGAACTGGTGGGGTAGGATGTAAAGGTAAAGGTAAAGGGACCCCTGACCGTTAGGTCCAGTCGTGACCGACTCTGTGGTTGTGGCGCTCATCTCGCTTTATTGGCCGAGGGAGCCAGCGTACAGCTTCCGGGTCATGTGGCCAGCGTGACTAAGCTGCTTCTGGCGAACCAGAGCAGCGCACGGAAACATCATTTACCTTCCCGCCAGAGTGGTACCTATTTATCTACTTGCACAGCGTGCTTTCGAACTGCTAGGTTGGCAGGAGCTGGGACCGAGCAACGGGAGCTCACCCCGTCATGGGGATTCGAACCGCCGAACTTCCGATCAGCAAGCCCTAGCCTCTGTGGTTTAACCCACAGTGCCACCCGCGTCCCAGGGTGGGATGTAGGAAGTTCAAAAAGTAGGTGGAGCCAGAGCCTAGGATAGGCAGAGCCAGCCAAGTCTAGATTTGTCCCCATCCTCCTCCTTGCCGAGTACTGCAAGGGTAACAATGGGACCAAGGAGGAGAAGGAAGAAGAAGCCGATAGGCAGTGCCACCCCCTGGACTGGTCACAGGTAAGAATGCAGGCAGGTGGGGCTGGCTGATGGCAGACGGGAGGTGGGGCAGTGAGCCCCTTGCCCTAAGGGATCAGCCTCCACTGGCAAGAATGTTTCCCAGGAAACTGAAATATTATGAGATCCACTGAAGAAAGATAAGGACACGTACCTCTCTTTTTTAGGTTCCAAGTGGGATTTTTTCGATGTAGCTGAAGCACTTCTGGGATCTCTGCATATAGAGACAAAGCATGATGTTAGATTGCCTGAATTTGGCATTCTTCAGTTTGCCATCTCCAGCATCATGCATTTCAGTGTCTGTGCTGGAAGTAGAGGTGGCTTCTCCAGTTGGCAGAATTTACCTCCTGGAGTTATCATAGAATATAAGGGTAGATAACTCTGAGCCCTGCCAAAGACTTTCTTAGTGCAGCAGGCAACATAAGGTGGTGTTAAGGTTTATGATCAGCTTTATGAGGAATTTTAATTGCTTTATCCTTTGTATGATTATCCTCTGCTTAGAGTGTGTTCAGTACATAAATGCCTTTTTTTAAAAAGAAATAACTGAAAGAGAATTGAACTGATATGGAGGATGCTCTTTGGGGAAATTAACTGGGTCTAAATGAATAGAAGAGGAACAGATTTGGGGTGATCTGGAACGGGGTGCAAAATAATTGAAGAATTTATCTGGGTTGATTTGGATGGGGAAATTAGCTGGCTTGCTTTCTGCAACATATGAATTCTAAATGTGCACCTACTTTATATCAGTAACGTGCATTAAATGTACACTGGCACAGTGGTTTTCAACTGGTCCATACCCCAGACCCACTGACTCCCAAGCTGTGGCATGGGACCCACATGCGTATTTTCCCCTTTGATTTATATTTAATAGCGCTAATGATGCACGTTATTCCATCCTAACATGGAAACCCCCACAGCAATATAGTGTTGCCTTGGCATTGCCACTAAATGAAAAGCAGTATTGCAATGTGGCAGGAGGAAGGCGCAAGCATGTGGCTAGCCAGAAATCTTCAGCTTATATTTTAAAAACGGCTCATGCCTTTCTCGTATTACATTGCAGCACCTGTGGAAATTGATAAAATGAGCAGCTCATAAGAATGCACCCTAGTCTTCATGCATGTCTGGAATCCCAACATGGCAGCAACAGCCCTGCAAATAAAGCTCTGTGAATCCATGCCCTGAATCTTTTCTATGCCACCTGGTTGCTGGCCATAAGACAATTGTAAAACAAAGCTTTACTTATCTGATGCTCATCATATGCAGCAAACTGGGTAGCAGCAAGAACACTGGAAGCTCTCTTTGTTTAACGGAGCTCAGAGCATTCCCCAAATCTATCAGCGCAGAGCAGCTCCGCCATCTGTCAAACGGTGGTTAACAAGGTCCAGGGACAATCCTGGCTCACCCCACCATTTTGCAAATGACACAGAATAAGCGATATAGTTGCTGTTACAGGCGCTGAAGTGGAAAGTGAAACTAAACAGGGCCTGGCAGCCAAGATGGGCATTTTTCCAAGCACAAGCAGAGAACACCATGGCGAAGGGAGGGCCTGCTTAACAAGATGCTGTCTCTTAGGTTAAAACAAGAAACACCCTAGAAATTGGGCAGGAGCTTTTGCATATGCTAAGGCCCAATTAAATGTCCCTACGGTCGCCCTTCAAGGGTATCCCGTTTAAAAATAGTTAGGGGTGACAAATAAGTGATTTCATTATGGTTAAGCATCCCACCCTGGAGACTCATCTAAAACTTAAATTTCTTGAGTAGGGATGGGGAAAACCTGTCCATTTCAGTTTCTCATTTTCCAGTCTTAAACTCAGTTCTCCACATTTCCACATCAGCCTGTGGCATCCCAAAATTTCATCAACAGATTCATCCAAATACAGGCGTACCTTGGAAGTCGAACAGAATCCGTTCCGGAAGTCCGTTCGACTTCCAAAACGTTCGGAAACCAAAGCGTGGCTTCTAATTGGCTGCAGGAAGCTCCTGCAGCCAATCGGAAGCCCCGTTGGACGTTCGGCTTCCAAAAACAGTTCACAAACTGGAACAGTCACTTCCAGGTTTGCAGCATTAGGGAGCCAAAATGTTTGAGAACTAAGCTTTTTGAAAACCAAGGTACGACTGTATAGACATTTTTGCAAAGCAATTTTCCCTAATACAAACCAGCCACAGATGCAAAAAGTCACTCTTAGGCATAATAATATTGTGCTATTGTTGTTACTGCTGCTCATCATCATCAATATATATGGTTCTAGACTGCCCTCCATCTCAAAAGAATCTAAGGGTAGCGTAGAGCAAATTATATCATATATACGTTAAAAATTTGGCTAAATTCTAGTAGCAAAGGAGAAGGCTACAGAGGTATATCTTTGCAAGTAGTTAGATGTGGTGGTAAGAAGTGTTGCTCCTGGTGAAGAAATTTCTTAATTCTGTTAACGCATTGCGAATTATGTAACATTTTTGGTACTTTGAGAATTTGTTCTTTCTGTTGCTTTTCCTGCATCCAGTGCCTTCATCTCCCTTTCCTTTGGTTTCCTGCTAACTGGGGGGGGAAATAGCAATTTTACCACTAACAATATTTGTCAACTCAGAAAATGTGATATCTGCAACAGAATTGCTTTTACGAGAGAAGACAACTGGACCTGATTCAAACCAACATTTGCACCTCCTTGCACTAAAAGCTGCGAATGGCCCTAACATGTGAATACCGGTCTTTTTGTTTTCCACCAGAACTTTTGCAGAGATTCACAGGGTGGGAAATAGTGTCTTCGGTTTTCCAGCCAGGGCTATCAATCCCTTTGTCTCTCTCCTTCACCTTTTTACTCTTCTCCGTCCCCGACTCTAAAAGAGAGAAAATGGGATATCCAGGTACAATCAAATATTGTAAAGTCTTCTATATTTTCTAGTTTCATTAGTAGTTTCATATACAGTAAGCCCTATGATATTTTTCTAGCACCCTCACACTTCTACTTGCTTTGTGGGCATCTCAAATTTTAATTTAAAAAACTTTCATATTTTTTTTTTAATATGATTTTCAGTTATATACATTTCAATAGTTTTACAATCATTCTAACGTTTCAAAATTGACTTCCTTCCTCCTCTTTCTGTGGTTCCTTAAATTTATTTCTTACATTTCCTGCATATTCCAAATTAACTTATTTTTTTATTCACCTACTTTAAATATATACTCTTATGAAACTTCAGGTTATTACAATAATCCTGCCAATGTTCTTATCTTACAGTGTGTTTGTAAATATTCAATAAACTATTTTCATTCTTTTATAAAAAGTTTGTTATCTTGATTTTTTTTATTTTTTCCAGTAAGTTTTGCCATTTCTACATATTCCATAAGTTTTTGTATCCATTCTTCTTTCGTCGGGACGACTTCTTCTTTCCATTTTTGGGCAAATAATATTCTTGCTGCGGTAGTCGCATACATGAATAAATTTCTATACTGTTTAGGTAGTTCTACCCCTCTAGGGGACTATTAGGGACGCGGGTGGCGCTGTGGGTTAAACCACAGGGCCTAGGGCTTGCTGATCACAAGGTCGGCGGTTCGAATCCCCGTGACGGGGTGAGCTCCCGTTGCTCAGTCCCAGCTCCTGCCAACCTAGCAGTTCAAAAGCACATCAAAGTGCTGGCGGGAAGGTAAACGGCGTTTCCGTGCGCTGCTCTGGTTCGCCAGAAGCGGCTTAGTCATGCTGGCCACATGACCCGGAAGCTGTACGCTGGCTCCTTCGGCCAATAAAGCGAGATGAGCACCGCAACCCCAGAGTTGGCCACGACTGGACCTAATGGTCAGGGGTCCCTTTACTCTTTACCTTTTACCCCTATAATTCCCAAAAGGAAAGCTTCTGGGGTTATTTTTTTTACAAATGTTATTTTAAACATCTTTTTCAATTTGTTATATATCATTTCCCAGTAAGCTTTAACCTTACTACAAGACCACAAAAAAAGAAGAAGTCCCAAGTCCCCATGAATGGGGAAGTATGCTTGCAAACTGGAGGGTGGCAATGTTTTTGAAATGGTAATAATTCCACAGGACTTGAGGAGTTGTGGATTTTTACATTGAAGCAGTTGCAACTAAGCTCCACCAAACCCTAACAGCACACACCAAGGCAGAGATGCTGATAACTAAAGTTAATAATTACATGATTTTTAAAAAGTCAACAGCAGTCACAGCTGGGGCTGGGGATTTTGATCAGAACCACAACGAGGGCAAATGGTTTTTATAATAGTAGTAGTAGTAGTAGTAGTAGTAGAAGATGAAGAAGAAGAAGAAACAACAACAACAACAAGCTCCCTGCTGTGATCCAGATCTGCCCCATAGCTATAATTTCCTTTAAAACAACAATAACAATCATGTTCAACTCCTTGCATGCTTATATCAGTCTGCCTTGTTGTTCTGCTTGGTAAGACAGGACTTGTAAATCATCAATGATGCTTTCCACCATTGGAGGCAGTATACCTCTGTATACCACTTGGACTACTACAATGCATTCTACGTGGGGCTACCTTTGAAGGTGACCAGTAAACTACAACTAATCCAAAATGCGGCAGCGAAACTGGTAACTGGGAGCGGCCGCTGGGACCATATAACACCAGTCCTGAAAGACCTACATTGGCTCCCAGTACGTTTCCAAGCACAAATCAAAGTGTTGGCGCGTGTTTACAAGAGAGTAGGGATGGGGGGGGGGGTTGATTCAGCACGCATATAAAGCCAAACTTACTGGTTTTGTACTTTCTGAAACAAAGCACAAACTGAATCACAGCCATCCCTAGCCTAGATGGGGAACAAAATTTAGTTCAGTTCAAATTTTAATGCATACCTACTGGCCTCGGCCCAGTATACCTGAAGGAGCGTCTCCACCCCCATCGGTCTGCCCAGACACTAAGGTCCAGCGCTGAGGGCCTTCTGGTGGCTCCCTCACTGTGAGAAGCGAAGTTACAGGGAACCAGGCAGAGGGCCTTCTCAGTAGTGGCACCAGCCCTGTGGAACGCCCTCCCATCAGATGTCAAGGAAATAAACAACTACCTTTTAGAAGACATTTGAAGGCAGCTCTGTTTAGGGATGTTTTTAATGTTTGATGTTTTATTGTGTTTTTAATATTCTGTTGGGAGCTGCCTGGAGTGGCTGGGGAAACCCAGCCAGATGGGCAGGGTATAATAAATAAATAATAATTGTTGTTGTTGTTGTTATTCCAGTGTCCAGGAATCGCAAGTGGCAAGAACAGGATGCTGGACTAGATGGGCCTTTTGCCTGATCCAGCAGCACTCTTCCTTTGTTTGTTTTGAAAGAAACAACACTTAATAACATTAATTGCACAGTGAGAAGCTGGGATCAGTGTGTCTGTTGTTACAATGGGGTGTTCTGTTTGTTTGTTTTCTTTAAAAACCTAGATCCCTTTTTGGGCCCTCAGATTCTGAAAGCAAGCCACACTTTAAAATACAAACGAATTCCTTTGCAACCAGTCTTTTCAGGTCGGAATAAACCGGCCAAATAAAAGAAAAAGAAACCAGGAGATCTCTCTCCAAAACAAAGTGTGGGATGAACAACTATCTTCCGCTAGTATTTCCAGCGGTAACTGTCAGGACTATTAACTCCTACAAGAATATGGCACATATTTCCACACTCTCCAATAGCTGTTATTACTGTAGTTGCATGAGAAAATGCTATGCTATTGAGTCGTCAGTGAACACTCCTGTACACATTTAACCAACCAAACGCCACTGGTGTGTCATACCATCTCTGTGAGAGTTTGTAAAAGCAGCACCTGGTTAGTTACTGATTATGAGAGAAGCTCTTAGTTCCAATTTTGCTTCCCTGGAAGAAACATACATGGTCAAAAGGGCAAACCACAGCCCCACTGGTGCTATTTGGTTGTCTATTTGAGGGCGGCTGCATATGTACAGACGGTGTTGGAGAGAGGCAACAGGCACACTTACCTGCCTGGGCCTCACTCTCACTCCATCACCTGTATGATGTCCAACACGTACACGACACCAGCTGATAGTCACCCCAGCTATGGATGCTCTGCATCCTACTAGTCCCCAATGTCTCAATATGGAAGTGCCGGGGCTCTCATTTTCTTGTCTCTCTGACCCAGAATCACCCTATCATCCAAAGCTAGCATGGCCAAGAGTCAGGGGTGATGGGAGTTGTAGTTCAGCTACACCTTGAGGGCCAGACATCCCCTGTCGTTGCTCTACAGGCCCCTCTCCCTTGGGGCACAAGGCCTCACAAATCTCAACACCCTCAGTTAATGCTGTTTTCTTGAAGTCTAAGCAGCTTTCTAATGGTGATACTCAGAGAACCTG
This sequence comes from Podarcis pityusensis, assembly GCF_964106645.2. Lineage (NCBI taxonomy): Eukaryota > Metazoa > Chordata > Lepidosauria > Squamata > Lacertidae > Podarcis > Podarcis pityusensis. The sequence continues at coordinate 23,678,959 of NC_138033.1, read as the reverse complement.
CTGGCATTTTTTTGCCACCCACAACAAAGCAATCTTACCCAACAACCTCTTCCAGTTCTTGATGAGGATTTTCGCCAGAGTTACCACCTCCTCATCAGCACAGTGTTTGCGGATTGTGTTGACAGCCACGCCAATTCTTGTGGTCTGAGAGACAGAGAAGAGGGATCAGCAGCCGTTTATGCAAGAGCTCTCAGGGACAGAGCAAACGCTTTGCATGTGGAATGTCCCTGGTTTAATCCTTCATGTCTCCAACTTAAAAGGGACCAGGGAACAGCTGGAGGATTCAGGGGCCCAGGTCAGGCAGAGCTGACCTTGCAAAGCCAAAGCGGTGACCTCCAGATGTTGTTGGACTACAGTTCCCATCAGCAGCAGCCAGCGTGACAGGGATGATGGGAGTTGTGCTCCAGCAAACATAAGGAAAGCCTGTTGGGTCAGGCCAATGATGCATCTAGTCCAGTATCCTGTTCTCACAGCAGCCAACCCACTCTCTCCCACTGTGGTTTCCAGCAGCTGGTATTCAGAAGCATAACTGCCTCTGACCATGGAGACAGAGCATAGGCATCATGGCTAGTAGCCTCATTCATCCTCCATAAATTTGTCCCAAGCCACTTCTGACCTAAGGAGGAGATGGGGTTGCGGGCTTCACACACACACTCTGCGCGTGATTGGGGGGATTCCTGGCCGCGTCACCTCCTGGCCAGCCAATTGGAAGGCTCTGGGGGTGTGGCCTGCCTTAGTTAAAGCAGGACGCAGTTCCTGCTTTTCCCACCCACCCGCCCTATAAGGTTTTCGTTCCTTGACTTTGCTATGGACCTTGGTTGGTCGCCATTGAGAGGCCTGGTAGGAATTTTTCCACTTGGCAAATTGGCACCAGCCACTTGGTTTTCGCCTACCTCATAGCAAATCGTCATAACTTTCTTGGTATTGGCGGTTAGGCATTGGTATAGTTCTGTAGATGGAAGAGGGGAGGTAGCGCCATCACCTGCCCCACATATTGAAAGGTAGTTCAATAAAGGATTCCAGGGGGAGTGGCCCTGTCCAAATCCTGGGGCGGTGAGGGCCTAAGGCACGCCCCCTATCGGTGACCCCAGGGGAGTTCCTAGTTGATGTGCATCCGCAGGACTCCCCCTACTGGTGGGTAACCCTTCCCAGACTTCAAGCGGATGGGCTGAAGCCGGATATAGTCGGCTAGGACCAATGCCTACGCCAATACTGCTCATCACCTGTAACCAATAAAGTTGTGGCCTTATTTAGCCCATTAACCTTAATAATTGTGTCATGTGTCATTATTTCCACTGGGGGGGGGCGAGAACTTGCCACACAATCCTCTTTCAAAGTCATCCAGTTTTGCGGCCATCACTGCCTCTTCTGGGCATGACGCCCACAGCTTAACTATGCACCACACGGAGAAATACTTTCTTGTTATCTGTCCCAAATCCTCTAACATTCAAGCTTCATGGGATGTCAATGCAAGTTATGAGAGAGGAGGAAATGACTTTCCCCCATCCACTTTCTCAAGGCCATGAATTACGTTAGAAACATCTACCATGCCACCTTTTTCCTCACCTTTTCTCTAAACTAAAGAGTTCCAAACGCTGGACCCTTTCCCTGAGGCGGGGCTGCTCCACCCCCCTGATCATCTTCGCTGCCCTTTTCTGAACTTCCCCCAACACCCTTTTTGAGATGAGGCAAATGTCCAGACAGCACCTCGTTGGCCCAAAGTATTTATGCCCCGGAATTCAAATACCTGCAGTAGCTGGATCGTCATTGTGCAACTGTTCAGTTTCTTCAGTAGGTCGAGAGCTCCTTCCTAAGAAGGGGGAAAACAAACACACACAGGGAATATTAAAAAGCCTTAAAATATGTTCTCCTTGTCTCCTGCATTATGCCTGTTGTAGGAATGGTCAGTGGCAATCTCTTGAGGCACGGGTGGGGAACCTCAGACCCAGGGGCCAGATGCAGCCCTCCAAGACCGTTGTATCTGGCCCTTGGGAGTTTCCTCGCTAGGACACATCCTTGAACTCCGATTGTGCTTTTGGCTTGCCTGGATGGAGGACAGAGAAGGGCATGTCAGCCAATGAGCGTTTGTTCCATTCCACCCACTTTTACCCCTGCTCACTGCTGATTGCTGGTGCCAGAATGGCGGTCCAGAAGGGGAGGTGGTGCTCTAGAATTGAAAAAGGCCCCCCATACCTGCTTCAAGGGAGGATGCCCTCAGTGGTCACTAAGGGTGGAGCCAGGAGTCAGCAGGCACACTCTAAGGCTCATGGCGCAAGCAGGAGGCCCACAACGAACCACCAGAGCCCCTTAGAGCTGCTCTTGCTCTTCTTGCCACTGGGAGAAAATGAATGTTTTTGCCTGGTGCCTAAAGATATGGAATGAAGGTGAACTTCCCTGGAGAGAGCATTCTTCAATTGGGGAGCCACCACAGAAAAGGCCCGTTCTCGTGTTGCCACATTCCGGACATGAAGATGGGCTTCAGATGATGATCTGATGATATTGCTGGCTCACTCCTGACGCTGCTTGAGACCCTACCAATTTGGTGTCTGACTGTGGTTGTAAAAAGGGAGTCACAGACAGACAACCAGCCAGTGCTTGCGACGGAGCCAGACTGCAATGACTCCCAGGATGCATCACGACAGTGCTGCCCACCTTTCAACTTATGCATATTTTGGCATGCCACTACAAATCAACTCTAGGTGGCAGGTTTCCAGTGGCACAGCCCAAGCTTGAATTTGGCACATTGCAATGAATGAACCCCAGCCAGATGCGCAGGGTAGAAATAATTATTATTAAATAATTATTAGGGCTGGAGGTTTCTGTGGCCAACACGTACCATTTGCAAGAACATGGGGCAACATGTCCCCATCCCCCCCACCAGCAGGCAGACCCTTATCTGGAAATTCATTTCAGGGGAAAGTTTCAGGGATCTTTGCGAAAACCTGACATTGCAAAAGTCAAATGTTGTTTCCTTGTCAACGGAACGTCTGTCTGTGTCTCAAATAACTTCTGCAATGGGCCGCAGCAGCCCAAGCAGGCAGCAGATGGGACTTCCAATGGGCTCTCTCACCTTTGGGAAAACAAAAACTCTCTTGCAGGTGATGGTGGGTGAGGGAGTCACCAATTTATTTCCATTGCTCTCCAAGATGCTGTCACAAACATACACATTGCAAACATTTTACACTGCAGAGCTTCTGATTTCTGCACCCGTCTATTAGGTAAGTTTTTAATATTTGATGTTTTATTGTATTTTTGATATTCTGTTGGGAGCCGCCCAGAGCAACTGGGGAAACCCAACCAGATGGGCGGGGTATAAATTATTATTATTATTATTGACAAAGAGGTGCCTCTCTCTGCTGTTGATACTTCTATACAGGGAACAGAAGACATCCGTAAACTCCTCAATCCCTGCATAGTTAGAACAGGGGTGAATGCACCCTTAATACTTCTGGTTGTGGGGGTGAGCTTTCTTTCATATTGCCCATTGTGTGCTCAGGTTTCTAGTCCCTAAGGCAAGGGTGAGGAATCTCAGGCCCGAGGGCCAAATGTGGCCCACCTAGCTTCTCAAACTGGCCCTTGGTCTCTCCCTAAGCCACACCCCCTCCCTCCAGATGTCAAGGCTCCAGATGGAGAGCTGCTGCCAGTCAGTGTAGACAATACTGAGCTAGATGGACCTCTGACACAGTATAGGGCAGATTCCTGTGTTTCTTCATGCTCCCTTCCCAGGTCAGAGTCTCCCTAAAGCAGGAAAGCCTCCCCCCCCCCCCATGCCAGCATGATCTGCAAAATTACAGTGGTTGCAGCAGAACCTTCAAATATTGGCCTTAACTCTTTGGAGGGGTGGGTGTTGAAGGCGATCTGGCAGAGGAGGGTAGGGAGGAGTTATTTACAGTCATTGCATACCAGAGCAAAGTTTGCAAGGGAAGTCAAACATTAACTTCAACTCAAGGTGCAAATCTTGCTCCGTGGTTCACCTTCTGCTGAGTATTGCCGGGGAGCCAAAGGACAAAATCCTCAGACCGCTCAAGTGAAATAAGAATGGCAAAACATCCACTGACCTACACCAACTCTATTGTGGTGTAGTGGTTCGAGTGCTGGACTAGGACCTGGGAGACCAGGGTTCAAATCCCCACTCAGTCATAAAGCTCACTGGGTGGGTGGCCTGGAACCTCAGCCTAACCTACCTCACAGGGCTCTTGTGGAGAATAATGGAAGAAGGGGAGAATTACTTATGCTACCTTGAGCTCCATGGGGGGAAAGGTGGGATATAAATACAATTTTTTTAAAAAAAGAATGTGTCCATTCTCAAGTAAATGAAACAGAACCTGTCCACAGGGAGATAATGAAAGGACAGCTGTGCACTTATCAAGAATTTTGCACTGTGTGGACTTGTGTTCTCTCCACTCTGGGCATATATGGTGTTATAGGGCTGAGTCCAAGGGCTGCATTCCCTCCTGGGCAGCCTTCCAAAGGGACCTGCCAAGGATGGGTGGGGCCAGTGGCAAAAGTGGGTGGGGTAACAAATGCAAATTTTGCCTTTATACAAGGGGGCTAGCTTCCTTTGAACACACACTCTTCTTTGTCCTCCGTGCAGACAAGCAAGAGACTTGATTGGAGTTCAAGGACACATCTCACAGGGCAAACACACAGGTGTGCAGAAGGATGGGCGAGGGAGGTGGCCTGGGGTCCAAATTCCAAGGGCCAAATTCCATGGAGTCCAAATATCCTCCATCCAGGCAAGGAGCAGGCACTATCAGCATCCCAGTCAGCCAAAAACGCTCAAGAAGGGTGTGAAAGCAAGGCTGATGAGGGGTGAGGTCTGGGGAGAGAGGACATGACCCTGGCGACGTGACCCTCTCTGGGGAGAGGAGAGCCAGCAAGAGCCAGGCAGAGGGCACCCCCAGCTCTGAGGCTCCCCACCCACAGTGGTAAACCAGCCCTGTCACATTCAGGGACCCTCCTGCTCATTTTGCTGGGCGGGGTCCTAAACTCCTCAGCAAGAACATGTCCTCTAGTTGTCCCTAATCCACCAAGCACATCCCCCATTTTCTAGCCCCCCCCCCCACATTAGATCCCTATTTTACCCATTAGGGGTGCTTTTTAAAACAAAGTTAGCACTCAGTTTGATTCCCTTCTTGCATGTGAGCGACCCAATCATTAAAAAGGAAAATGCAACAATCAGGTTGACTAACACACCCAGCTCCAGAAGCCAATGCGCGACTGCCACACATGGCAGAGTAAACAAGCATTGACGGTGAGGTTGTCTAGCTTTTCAACTCCATAGCTGTGCCTTGAAGAGCCAGGTGAAATGGGAAAGTTTGCATCTCCCACCAAACAGAACAAGTCCTTCCTTGGAGGTTTTTAAGCAGAGCTTGGACTAGATGACTCTCGGGGTCCCAACTCTAAGATTCGAAGTTTCTGAGTACATAGCATTTACATTAGCAGCTTAACATACAGAAAGTTTCTCTCCCCACCCACATCGGGGTGTGTGTGTGTCTTCACCCAATGCACAAGACCTTCTTCCTTTCCCCACCCCTGCAACATGGAACTTCTATTCATGATGCTATCATCTGCGCATGCACACTCATTTTTGCATGTGCTCTCATCTGCGCATGGGCAACAGCCATCTTAACTGTACACGCTGTTCTTAAGAATAAAGTGAATTCAGCGTAGGTTTTCTAGTTGCACTGAAGCTGATTTGGGCAAGGGGGAGGGGTTTACAAATCAAGCAACATTTGTCAAGAAGCAACAGGGTCAATATGGATTGTGTCTATGAATGCGGCTTCAGAAACTAGCAGCGAGACAGCAGCTGGGTTTCAAGTAAGCGGTTATGTGAATGGACCCAGAATGTCTCAAAATGACTTACAAAATTAGGTAAATGTACCCCTAACCAGTCGTGGACGACTCTGGGGTTGCACACTCATCTCGCTCTATAGGCTGAGGGAGCTGGTGTTTGTCCGCAGACAGCTTCCGGGTCTTGTGGCCAGCATGACTAAGCCGCTTCTGGCTAACCAGAGCAGCGCACGGAAACGCTGTTTACCTTCCCACCAGAGTGGTACCTATTTATCTACTTGCACTTGACATGCTTTCAAACTGCTAGGTGGGCAGGAGCTGGGACTGAACAACAGGAGCTCACTTACAAAATACAGATAACCTAATCAAATGTTACTATTAAAGACATAACCCTATGTCCATCACAGGTGAAGCATCTGCCCGGTACGGTACAACATAGCACATAAACCCCCCAATTGCATTTGCAATTGTACTAATAAATTGTTATGAGTTTGATGATGCCCGGAATCCCTTCCAATCCTTGGGATTCTGTGTCTGTGTAATGTCCATGAGCAAGCTTGTCAAAGCAGCCCCTTCCTCTTGGTAATGGCTTTGGCTGGCGAATTAAGCACCACAATTAGCATAAGCAAAGAAGTTGCTCTGTGCCATAGAACAAATCATTGGGCCTTTCCCCACCACCACAGCCAGTGTAGTTTGAGTGAGCTGGAAGCAAGCTGGAGACATAGAAGGATGTTTAGGATGCCCTGGATTCAAAGCAATCTTATTCTTAAGTAAAATTTGCCGGGGTGCTAATGTCATGAGCCCCTCTATCTTATGCTCAGGTTGCATATATGTGCAAATAAAACCATATGTCCCAAAGGAACCACCATCTCTACTGACCTTCATTCCAAAGATAGCTTAGCTGGTTAGAGTGTGGGGCTGATAACACCAAGGTCACAGGTTTGATCCACACCCCATAAACGACAGCTGTATATTCATGCATTGTATTATTATTATTATTATTAGAATTTATATACCGCCCTATACCCGGAGGTCTCAGAGCAGTTCACATAAAAAGATCACAGTATATAAAATAAAAGTTGCTTCCTTCCAACTCTATGATTCTAAGGAAACCAAACCCTGAAACTCCTGGAGTCTCTCACTGCTTGCAGATTGGAGTGGCATGTAACTTTATTTCTCAGCCTTTAAATTGTGGTTGCGCGCACACACACATACATCTTCCCATGTAGCTGGATGGAGGAAGGCAATGCTGGGGGTCCTCTTTTCCTCCCCAGTCCCTGCAGGACATACATTATTTTTACTTCTCTGCTGCCATTCCTTCAGCAAGACACCAGGCAAAGATTAAATTTACATTGCCAGACTCCTGCCAAACACCTGTTGTCTACATACCTTCTCTCCAAATCCTCTTAGGGACTGGCCACTTGGAGATCTGCAGGAGCAAGGGGGGGGGGGGAGACACTGTCCCTGAAAGAAAACTGAAGCTCTCACAAATATGGTTGAGGTGGGGGTGGGGGAAAGAGAGAAAACAAAACTACTCCCCAGATTTTGGGGTGGGGTGGGGGTGTGAACCTGGCTTTTAAGCAGAGCAAACGTAAGAAATAATATATTTTTGCTTGTCTCGGGTCACCTAAAGAGCACAACGATTCTCAGCTGTAACGCAAACCCTGCGAGGTGTTTTTTTAAAAACCTGATTTCCCCGCCCCGCAACTGTTGGGAGCTGCATCTGCACCTCCTTCGATTCTGAGGGTTTTGCAGAAAGTTTGCTGATCAATGAGAAAACCACAGGAAACCACATTAAAAGCAACTGTTTCTTGAAACCCGAAAGGGACCTCCCAGTGCCAGCGACAGACTCCTGCGAATTCAAGCAGAGTTAAAACAGAAAGCACACAAGCAAAGCGAAAACACAACACGCGCACCGTTTCTCTTACCATGTTCTTCCTGGACACCATCTTATCCAGCTTTCTGCCTATTCGGATCAGCTCCTCCGCTTGCCCCATGGCTTCTCCTCTCCCCAAAAAACACAAACAAACCTATGGCACGCTTCGCTAAGGCGAGCGCCTGAAAATATTTAACGGGGAGTCGCGGGGGGTGGGGGCAAGAAACGGACCCAGCTGGATCCGGATCTGGTTTTATGACAGTTGTAGTTGTTGTTTTTTTGGTGATTTTTGGTGTTTTTTAAGAGGCGGGAACGTACTTGCGGAATAAAGGGAAAGTTTTCGCACTCACTGGAGAAGTTTGACGCGGAAGGAAGGCAAGAGGGCGAAATAACGCAGGCGTGCTGGAGAGGGGAGGGGCCACTCGGTCACTTATAAATGACGGCCAGGGAGTCAAAATAGCACTAGGGGGCTGGGCTAAATATAGGAGCCGAGGATTAAGGGGTGGAAAGATTTCAGGCGGGTGCGTGCGGGGTGGGCTGGATACTGAGGCCGTCTGCAGGTGGCTGGAAGGGCCCGGGGAGCGAGAGGCTTTCTCGGGGCCCTTCCAGGCGCCCTTTCCCTCGGGTGTCCCCGGAGATGGGCGCCGCTTTCAGTCTCCTTTGCACCTGCAAAAGTTTGTGGGCGGAGGTACGGGCTTCGCCCGCAAAGAGGTGCGTAAAACTGGCCGCCGAAAAGCCTGTCTCCTTTTCCCCCCATGGCGCAAAGGTTACGGGGTGCTGCAGAAGGAAAGAGGGGGGAGGCGGCCCCCCGAATGCAGCGTTGTCGCGGTTTTTTTTAATCAGCAAAGTTATTGCAATCTTTTTTTTTAAATGATATTTATTAAAGTTTCAAAAAATACAAAAACAAAAAATAAAAATACAAGAAAATACAAAATACAGAAAAAAGAATAAAGTTTTTAAAATATAACAAAAAAAAGAAAAATCAAGAAAAACATACAAGATAAAAACAGTTAAAAAACACGTTAACTTTCTATAGCTTATCTTCTTTACCCTTATTTCCCCGGACCTCCTCATACCTCCCTTTTTTGTATTCCAGTTCAGTTTGTTAGTTCAGCAAATCCTTACCATTAAGCTTTTACCCATTTGTAAACCTTTTTTCGTATCTCTTAAAGCATTACAGCTGGAAACCACTTAGTTTCTATCCAACATCCTTCTAAGATTCATTAATTTTACAATATTTCTGTAAATAGTCTTTAAATTTCTTCCAGTCTTCTTTCACCGACTCTTCTCCCTGGTCTCGGATTCTGCCTGTCATTTCTGCCAATTCCATGTAGTCAATCACCTTCATCTGCCATTCTTCCAGAGTGGGTAGATCTTGCGTCTTCCAATACTTTGCAATGAGTATTCTTGCTGCTGTTGTAGCATACATTAAAAAAGTTCTGTCCTTCTTTGGCACCAATTGGCCGACAATGCCCAGGAGAATCTAAAAGAGGGATTGGACACACACACACCCCACCCTATCCCATTAAGTCCAAGGCTGTCTTCGGGAAAAGTAGGGCACGCAACCACTAACAGTGGTTGCCGGTTCGTTTCCGTACCCAATTCAAGCTGTCCCCCCCCCCCCCAAAAAAAACAACCTCTGAAAGGCTGCCTTCTTCCCCACAGAACCTTTTGGGTGTTCAGATCAGCAGAGGGAGCTCTCTTGGTCGTTTCATTGCCCCCAGAAGTTGGTGTGTGTGAAAGCCTGGGAGAGGGTCTTCTCTGCGGCAGCCCCTAAGTTGTGGCACTCCCTCCTCTGCATCTGAGGCCTTCATTGCATTATTCCTGCTGTGTGCTTTGACACCCGAGATATTGGCCCCGAGTCAACTAAACACTTGCACTAGCAGGAGCCAGTGCAATGAGACTTCCCCCTCAATTCTTCCCCCCACCCCACCCCAAAATCATCCCGTGAGAATTCCCTGAGCTGCATGTTTAGGGAAGTTGGTTCCTTTTACATATATTAATTGCATATTAATTGCATTCATACATAACAATTTCAGTATTTGTATAGGGGTTCTTCCAAGTTGGCAGATTGTTCCGTCTGGCAAGCTAAGATGCTTTGCACTGAGAGAGCAATTATCATAGTGTGACACTGAATTCCTCCCATTTGTCAGCGTCTTCCCTATTCCTGTGACTGTCGTTTGTTTTAAACAATCTTTAATACTGTATTTCTGAATTGCTAGGAGCTGCTTTGGGACCTTATGGTGAGGAGAGAGTAGTAAATCAAATGAACCCCAACCCCATCTGGGGAAACATACACTGCCCAGGAAAACTTTCTACATTGTCCTTTTGACACTAGGTGAATATCTTTTTTTATTGCCCTACATCAGATGTGGGATATGTTGCTGCATTGCAATTCCCATCAGCTCCAGCAAGCATGCCCAATGAATGGCCAGGGATGATGGGAGCTGTAGTACAGCAACATCTGGAGGGCCAAAAGTTCTCCACTTTCCAGGAACTTCTAACCTTAAGCAGCTTGGAGGCTTACTGCCAGGTACTCATCCAGCTCCTTCCCTCACCCTCTCTTACCTACTGCTCCTTTGCTACTTGCCCATGAGGACTAGGAGGATGGCTGTGGTTTGTTTGTATTTCACTCCAGATCCTTGTGTAAGGAGTTGATATGCAAATATTTGAAAGAAATAAAGCTATGGTGGGGGGAAGCCAACCAGGGCATGAATCACACCAAAGTACTACTAGTAAAAAATAAATAAATCATCAATCAGAACTTTTATTAGAAACAAAAAAAAGATAGGAACAAAAAACAGTACATTTTCAGATGGCATATTCAACTTATCTCCCAACAACTTTTTGTCTTTTTTATATATAAAAATGCAGTATTTCAGAGAGCAGCAGACTTGTGGTATCAGCCCCATACCAGACTGATGGTATGTTGGTCCAAGAAAACAATCACAGATCCAAATACCGGTGTGGTACTTTTAAACTCAGTGCAAACAAATTTTGGAGGGGGTAACCGGGTTGAAAATTTCTGCAACAAAACCAAGATAGGTTCCTGGGAAGACACTCTGAGGGAAGCAATCTAGTTTAGAGGTATATGGCAGGCCTGTGGCGCACTCTCAGGAGGAATGACTGGAGAGGGCTGCCTCCAGTGTCTGTTGCCAGAGGCCATCACCCCACTCTGCCCAACGATGAGACTGGCCCTGCTTTCATTAGTTTGGGAAATTGGGGGGAAATGAAGCACAGTCCTGCCCCCCTGCTCTGAGTGCTGAAATCAATTTGAGATAGCTTCAAAGTATTAGCTAACATGTAAACTTCTATACCAGGAGCCTCTAAGATGACACCTTATAGGTGCCAGTGTCCCTAGTACCTTCCATGGCACCCACAAAAGGGTGCCACATTGCCTCAAAAAAACAACAATGTGAGAGATACTGTTTGCTCTTCCTGTTTCCACTGGCTCAGCCTCTCCCTAGTACAGCAAAGTTATTATGCCATGCCCCCCACGACAGCCATTTTGTGACCTAAGGCACTTTTTTAAAAAGTTCTAAATGTAGCCCACTGACCCAAAAAGGTTGGCAACCCCTGTACTACATAATAATTACATATTTACAGAGTGATCTTAAAGGGCTGCTGGGCAGCAAGGAATGACTTGGGATAGAGTACAAAGATTGCTATGCCAGTGGCTGGAATCATGAACAAGCACTTTGTACTGCAATGTTTTGTTGCAGCCCCCTTATATCACCCTCTTTTTTTGTCTTTGAGACAATTAGAATCCTATCTTTTAAAGAAGTAGAAGTTCTGGGATACTTAGGTAGGCATACTTTGTGCCAGAAGCCAGATTCTGTGCACAGAATACACACATAAATCCAGGTTTGAGAATGAAAATGGGAGTTTCCTGTTTGTCCCATCCAATCACCTCAATGGTTATTCCATTCATGTATTTGGTCAGAAACCCCACAAACTGAAACAGGCCTTAATTGACCTATTAGCCCTTACCATATTCCGTGTCAGTAAGTTCCACAGGACTGTCGGGCACAAGACAACGAAGCAGAAAGACATGAACACAGCAAACTGCATAATGCCCCTTGTCCCCACATCCCTTCTTCCTGGAGAATGTATGCTGGGGTTGGCTGAGAGAACAATACTGACTCTGCTAGTAGACTTTCTGCCCAATGTACTAGGCTTTACTTAAAAGGAACATAAAAGCCTGCCTTGCACTGAGCCAGATAAAAACCAAGCTAGATGGATCGTTTATTATCTGGTAGCAGCTCTCCAGGGTTTAAGGTAGGGAATCTTTCTCATCTGTACCTGGAGATGCCAGGGACTGAGACATCCTTCTGCATACAAAGCAGATGTTCTCCCCACCAAGCTACTCATCTACAGCTGGTAGCTGAGCAAGAATAATAAATTTAGCTCTGGTTGTTCTTGGTGCTGAAAAAGCAGCTTAAAACAACTTTGCTTGTTTAAATCATCTTACATCTGGGGCCTGGTGTGATTCCGTTTTGGAACCAGCAAAGCTTTCGCTGGCCGATGCATCCACATTATTCATTCATCCTTTGCAAAGAAATCTGCAGGGTGCTCACTGCGGAAAAGAACCAGCTGTTTAAAGATTGCCCTGAACTTTTCACACCCTGGGGAAAGGGACAGAGCATGTATGGTGATATTGCTTCTCTTTAAAACTGGTCAAACCAGACTGGAGCATTTGAAGGCGAGGACGGATGTGGTATTTAAAAGGGCAGTCACAGTGAGTTCTTCACCCATGAGAGCCAAACTGGATTTGCTATTTCCACAGCAGATATACCTATCAGCAAGACAACCCCACGGGTTCAGACATCTACCCATCTTCCTGATGGGCCATCCACCTCTTAAAACGTTTGAAGTGGTACATTCACAATTATTCATTTTTTTAAAAGTAACATTTTAAAAACAGTTGCAAACCTAATTGTGGGATTTGGGGAGGGATTTTATTGTCAGGGAGAACTGCCAATTTGGCAACTCCCACAGCTACTTTCCTTTTTGTTCAAAATTTAACCATTCTGCAGACTTGCAGAATTGGTTTTCTCATAGCTTGGCAGGAGAGGATCAAAAACGGGAGAAGGGCACTTTCCAAACTGGCTGAGCAGTTCTAAAAATATTGGGCTGGATCTTATGGCGTACTGCCCTACCAACCTCAGTCTGCTCTCAGCCAGCCCACACTGGCCTGTCTTCTTAACGACAACCAGTCCTGGCTCCCAGCCTCCTCCATAGCCCCTGTACCACTCAGCAGGGAACAGGACAGGGAGAAAACTAGAATTACTTTTCTGCATCTGCCCTTGGCTCTAGGTCCTCCTACTGTTGGCCTCTCTGCCATCCCAGTGGTGGCTGGTGCCCAAATCCAAACAGCAAGAAGTTTGGATTCAGCCTGAAAAGCTTCCAAAGTGCGAGGAGCAGTGGTTTCAAAACATTACTCTACAGAACTCACAGATTCCACAGGAAGTTATCAGGAGCTCCATAATGTAGAAAATCAATTTGTTCTCTGTTGCTCCAAGAGTAGAGCCAAAGAGTGGAAGTCACAAGGAAACAGATTTTGGCTAATAGGAGACATGTACTAATTGCTAATTGACAGAGGAACAGACGGCCTCATGAGGTGGTGGTCTTTCCTTTGCTGAAGGTATTTGAGCAGCGGTGCAACCAGCTTCTGCCAGGGATGCTGCAGCTGCAATATTCCTGCATTGTGCAGGAGGTTGGACCTCTAAGCTCCCTTCTGACTTAAAACAGTCTATGATTCTGTAATTCTGTGAGTGATAATGACAGACAGGCTGGTCAATATGGGCCCCAAGACATTTTGCAGCCTGAAGAGCTACAGATACCCTCACTTCCCACTAGCGCCCAACGCTTTGAAAAGCTTTGCTTTGTCAGACATGAGTTCTGCCCTTCATCAATCTTCTTCATTTGGAGGGCAGTGACTTCCATGAGATGTGGAAAAGCTGTGGCTGTCCTGGCACAACGCAGTCCCTGAAAGGCGAATAGCGGAGGCAAGCCCTGGAGTTTGCACACCATTATCCAACTTCTCCAGCAGCGCACACCTGGTGCTTAACAGATATAGCCACACAGGAACCTGCTTTATGCAAAGTCAGACCACTGGCCCATCTTGCTCAGCACAGTCGACACTGATTGGCAGCAGCGCTCCAGGGCTTTGGGCAGGGGCCTTCTTCATCCCCTCCTGGAGATGCCGTCAGGAATCGAACCTGGGACTTTATGAATGAAAAGCAGATGCTCTACCACTGAGCTGCAGCCCTTCCCCTAAAGGGCACTCTCAACTGACTAGGCCAGCTGGGACCAACCAAGGCTCCCAGAATCGTCTGCACGCAGCAGATGTGAAGATACTCTGCACTGGATGAAGAGATGCAAAAACAGATCCATGAGGGTAGGGTAGGGTCAAATGAATCCTCATGGGGCTGGGGCAGGATGTGCAGCAGCTCTGAAGCCCTGCCAAAGGCCTGGCTTGGTTTTCCAAGTCTCCAGCATATATGCATTTGCTGCATGTTTTCAGATTTCTCTTGGAAGCGGGGTTCCTCCCTCGTGACTGTCGTAACAGAAGCCAAGATTGCTACGAAACCAAACACTGCACTAGGAGTCTGAATCCCACCCAAGTGTACATTTGATCTCGAGCGAGAAAATCAAACGGAGGCAGAGATGACTTGGAGATGGAGCCTCCACAGCCAACGAGAAGAGACCTCAGTTGCGTGAGGCCGCAAGAAGAAGCCAGAAAAAGTCAACCAAGCAGAGCTCCTGTCCTTTCTCCTGGTCCTGCTTAACAACAGCAATGAGAACAGTAGCCAAGCCAAAGCCAGTGGCTTCTTCCCAAGGATATGATCAAGGAAGTGATTACGCAGATGGCATCCTATGGAGAAGAGCAGGCTCAAAGGAGATGGGGTGAGTCTGCCTTAGGTCTGCAAAGCAGCTCAGGCAGACTCTTCTCTGCAGCTGGAACGTGAACAAAATGGTCCCATCAGTCTTGCAATGGGTGGACAAAGCTGGAGGGGAAAACTCCCGTTCTTGTGCCATCGCCTTCAATGAAACCGATCTGTGAGGGGGGGGAGGAGAAACAAGAGGGAGACAGGATCAAAAGGGGTGGGGGAAGGCAGACGAAAGAGAGGCTCTTGCAAATGTACCTTTCATAGGAGCTGCCTTATTATTCCCCGCAAAAAACATTCTTAGGTGCAAATCTGCAATGGACCTTCCACATGACCGCAATCATTTCATTGTTTTTGAGTGTGACTGCGCTCTTTTCCTTCTGTATAATTGATGGGCTATGCCTGCAACGAGGCTCGCTCTTTCAATTGGCAGAAATAGCAGTGGTGACCACGGCAGCCTCCTAATCTCTGCTTAACCAACATGTCCGTAGCGACCACCAGTACTTCCCAGACAAAATTTGAGTAGAGCGACCAGAGTATCCACTGCTGAGTATGATGAGCACAAGAAGTTTCTGATGTCTGCTGTGGGGAAATGTCAGGAACAGCATTCCTGGAATACCGGGCACACTTATAAAGATGGATTTCACTAGTGGGAGGAAAAGGGGAAGGGGAGAGGTATGACGTAAGGAGCCTCAATACATCACTCGTAAAGAAGGGAAAGAGCGCAATTGTACAAGGAAATGATTATGGTGGTGCAGAAGGTCCATTGCAAATACACATCCGTGTTGGAAAAAACATGCCTTTGATAGTACCGTCCTCCTGCCTGCCTTCCTTCCTTCCCTCCCAAGCTAGAAGGAACAGTGTTTCCCCACTTTGTCCCATGGAGGAAGCAGCAACACTCACCCAACTTTGATCATCCTCTTCCCGCGTCACCACAATCACTTCACCCTTGGAGAAAGTCAGCTCCCGAGCCTTGTCCCCCTTGCAGTCAACCAAGGCCATGACTCTCTTTGGCCGTCCCTTAGCCTGCAAAAGTGAAAAACGGTAGTCGTCAGTTCTACACAACCCTCTTTCCCTTTCCACAGCCCTTCAGTGGTTCTGTGAAGCCTAAACAGAATTGCAAACAGGCACCTCATTGATGAAAGGGTGAAGAGTTACCCACCCCTAGCCACAGGTTACTCAACCCTGCCGAAAGCCTTGTCACCCATTCTGCAAGCCAGCAGGGGAGAACTTGTGACACCTCCCCCTCCGAGATGTTGTAAGACTATATCATCCCTGATATGCATATTTATTGTGGATTTTTTTGGGGGGGGGGGTGGTTAAGCTGTTTGAATCTTCACACTTAGCCTTAGGGTTCTTAGCAATCTCTGCTGGGCACCCCTTTATCTTATTTACTCGAATCTAATGCTCACCTTTTTGGCCAAATTACACTGCAAAAATCAAGGTGCGCATTAGATTCGATGGCACATTTACATTTGCCAGCAAATACTTTTATTGGTTTCAAGGTTCTGAAAATTAAGGTGTGCATTAGATTCAATAACGCATTAGACTTGAGTAAATACTCAAGTCTATTTACTTATTTATTTTATTTAGTAAATAAATTTATTATTTATTTACTAAAGCACGTGTTGCCCACTCTTCAGCCAAAAAAAAGAAAAAGAAAAAGAGGAAAGGAAAGCCTCCTGCAGAGGCTTTTCAGTATCTGTAGTAAGAGAGTTCTTGTCCTAAAGGCTTGCAATTAAGACACAACTCAAAAGGAAACAGGGTTGGGAGGGAAGAGGGAAAAAGCAAACTCAGGTATTAGGCCTTAGTTACAGATTTCTTCTAACAAGCAGCTGGAATGGAAACAGATCAAGGAGGAAGAGAAGCCAAAAGTTTCTGGGCTCTCAGCTGATACAGTCCTGCCTCTCCCTGTGCTATAGCCTGCACATATCACCATAGGAAAGTTCTACACCTCATCCTGCCTCACCAGAGGTCCATCATTCTATCCTACCAGCCATACATGCTCTTCGCCTGAAGCTTCTAGGGGCAACCACAACCTCTTTCCACAACAGCCTTTATCATCTGAACTTACATCTCAATGGCTCGATTACTGAAATGGATGCACACTGACTATTGGCCCCAGATACCGAATGCTGACAGCATCACCATCTCACAGAACTCACCGGGGCAAACCTTCTTGGCATTGGCACGGGGGGAGGTGTCTGGGCCAGTATCGGAGACTTGCAGGAAGGCAGTTCTTCTGGGCAACCAGAGCTCTGAGGGGAAAGTGGGGTGCCAGGCAGCTTGCCCACGGAGCCACTACTGATCCGTCGATAGGATCGGGTGCTCTCAGAGCTGTAGAGGGAAGAGAAAGTGCATGTAAACAAAGGGTAGCCAAGGAACCCCCTGCATGCCAGGAAAGGGCAGCGCCACAGGCAAAAGTGGGTGGAGCCACAGATGTGACTCTAACCTTTGTACATTCCAGCCAGAAACGCTTTCCCCCCAGGCAAGCAAGAGGCTTCAAGGGCACATTCCAGCCAGGCAAAAGCACTCAAGGGAGGTGCAGATCAAGGCTGGTAAGGGCTGTGGCCCAGTGCGAGTCCTGAACCCCAGGCCCGAGGTTTTCCAGCCTAGCCCTAGAGCAAGGGTAGCAACACATGCCTGGTGGTCTGCACTCAGTTCAGACCTAAAAATAACATTAGTTTGGTTGAGGCGGGACAGAAGGGAGCAAAGGCTCCACCTGCACTATGCGTTTAAAGCATCATCCTACCACTTTGAACAGCTATGGTTTCCTCCAAAGAATGCTGGGAAGCCAGAGTGCTTTAACAATTGATCCCTCTCTCTGCAGAACTCCGGGAAATGCAGCTCTGGGAGGGGAACAGGGGGTCTCCTAACAACTCTCAGAAACCTTAACAAACTACATTTCCCAGGATTCTTTGGGAGGAAGCCATGACTGCTTAAAGTGGTACGATACCATTTTAAAAGTATAGTGCAAGTGGTGCCAAAATCAGTTTTCCCCAGGCCATTTATGGTAACCATATCTTAGACTAGGCCCTTGAAGCTGCTGCTAACATACAAGGTGCTTGGCTTTCAGGCCTTTCCACAACTGACACCTCCTGGTCTCACCTGAACTTGACTGGGTTGGCTTGTCCTTGTTCTGGAGAGGTCCCAGGAGAAGGCTGTAGCACTGTTGCCTGACTGGGGTCCGATCTTCTGCGCAGGGAGCCACTTTCCTTTTCGGAGCAGGTTTCCCAGTAGGCTGTGCCTTTGACTTCCACAGAATTGCGAAAGCTTGATGGCTGCCGGGACGTGCCACCATCTGGCATTCCAGGAACGCTGGAAGTGGACAAGTGCCGCCCCTCAGGGACATCTGGTGACTGAGGCAAGGACTCTGATGGGTCTAGAAAGAAATGGGAAATGAATTACTTACTGAAGCAGAAACTGAGATCTCAGAATTACATTGGCTAAGTAAACAGAAGGATGGAGGGTTGTAGTCAATGTTAGCCATACTCAGAGTCATCTATATCCACAGAACTATGATACCTAGCACCCGTAACTGCAGTTCTCAAGACCCTTTGGGGAAAGCCATGTGTTTTAAATGTATAGATGTAGCTAATGCTAATGGACATGACTAACTTAGGCCCTTTAGTTTTAATGGGTCTATTAGGAGTAAAACCTAGTTGGGTATATCCTGGACACTTTTTTTCATACCTGGAAGGAGTGAGCAGTAAATAGAAGGTATCAGGCAATGATTTTAGTGCTTAATGGAGATACTGGATACAAGCTCCCAATGGATGCTAAGATCTTTCTACTTGGAGCACATAGGCAGCTGCTTAGGAGTTTGGCGATTACAGGGAGGGCATTACTGACTGCAAAACTGAAGGCAAGAACATCTGCTGGATATGCAAACATCAGAATGTAAGAATCAGAAAGTATGTCTGTACACATAAACTTAACATAATAAATATTAATGTGAGGGGAAATTATTTGATCACAAGATGGGTTCCATTTTATTCAACTCTCCAGCCAATGTGCCCCAAGAAAATGTCCATGTAGAGGTCTTGGCTATAATCTAAGATATAATGCATAGACACACACATACAGTATGTATAAGATAAATATAATACATGGGTTTTACCCACATTGTGAATTTAGATATTGTATAATATGTGTCTCTCTGTGTGTATACACACTTCATTTTCCAATTGCAGCAGACTTGCTCTTTTTCTACTGGGGCTCTGATGCACACCTTTGCGCAAAGCATGTGGTCAGCCTTGTCACTGCTTGGCTCTACTTACCCAAAGCACTCTGCCCTGGTTTTGTCTTGGAATTCCCTCTGGTGGGATTTTTGACTGGCAGCGGTGGTGGGGTCTCCTCACTTTTTGAGCTTCGCAGGCCAGGCCGTGAGGGGACCAGGATGGTCTCGTAGGTCTTGTTGCTGATGTCTATACCTGTGCAACTCCACCTGTTTGGAGGGAAGAGGGCAGGCTGGCCTGTGGTCGGAGACGATGAAGACCCAAAAGACCGCTGCAGTGGGCTCACCTATCGGAGAAAGCAGCAAAGCTCTGTTTCAATATCCCTATACCTCTTAGCTCACTGTTCCCCAGCCTAGTGCCTCCCAGACTTCACTGGATTACAACTTCCCTCATCTCTCACCACTGAGTCATACTAGTTGTTGTCTCAAAACATCTGGAGCGCATGACATCAGAAGAAGACTGTACTAGATGCTCATTACCTTCTTTCACTGCACTCAGGACCAGTTCCTGAAACTAACCCTTCCTCTGAGTCTTAAGGGCCTCTCCATGGCGCAAAAGCACATTCCAATTTGAGGCAGCAAATGGTGTCGAAATTGGTGCACATCTGAAGAGATTTGTGAGACACGAGCAAGAGTGAAGGCCATAGGAGTGAACCAGAAGAGCCCTGGCTAAAGACCCGTCTACTTCAACACTCCACTTTTCACAGTGGCCAACATGATGGCCATTGAGGCTTCCCAGCTGGTATCGGAGAAAGACTACCTCAAACCATGAGATTGCGTGGTTGGAGAGAAAGCAATGGGGTGAGAGAAATGGGCCAGTCTAGGCAGGTGGAGGACTTTGCAATGAAGTTACAGTCAAGCTGTGACTGTGGATGCAATGTTTATGAACCTGTTGAAGGCTTCTACCAGCCCCTTCCTTGTACAACCCCAGGCTGGCCATGTAGGTCCAGCCCTCAGAACCCAAGAACTGTCCTCTTGGATCAGACCAGAGGCCCATCAGGTCCAGCATCCTGTTCTCACAGTGGCCAACCAGATGTCTATGGGAAGCCCAAAAGTCGGACATGTGTGCAACAGCGACTCTCCACACTTGTGATTCCCAACAACTGGTATTCAGAAACATTCCGTCTTAGACAATGGAGGTAGAACATAGCCTGCCCTCCATGAATGCCTGACCATCTTTTAAAACCCTCACAGCATCTTGTGAGAACAACTTTCATAACCACGTGCCCTATGGTTTCCCAACCACAGGACATCATTTACCAGGGCAACCAGAGGGCAAGACATCCTTACAGCAGCTTCAGTTCTTTGGTTTGCAGAGAAATACCTTCAGAGGATTTACACTGCATAGGACAGACTACAAGTTCCATGATCCCTAACCACTGGCCATGTTGACTGGGGCTGATGGGAGCTGGGCTCCCCACTTCTGAATAAGGACAAACACAGTCAGAGCTCCTAACACACAGCACCTTCTCATCCAGCTCATCTTCACTGTCATAAGAAAACTCCTGAGGGGTTTCCCAGTCGTAGTCCAAGTGTATCTGGGAAGCCAATTTCCCCGCCTGGGCTTGCTCCAGCTGTAAACAAAGAGGACACAGAGACTCCATAGTCAGTTTACCAATGAGAAAGACCCTTCTGGTTCCTGCAAGTGATGTAGTGCTGCAAAACCTAACGTGCTTGGGGACACAATGGGGCTTACCCCCCCCCCCAAGGAATCATGCACTGGAAGCCTTCCAAATGCTACAGGAGGCAACGATGGGTCTGCTACTAACAGTGCAAACCATATCTACCCAGAAGTAAGTCCCACCAAGCTCAATGGATTCAACAACCAAGGAAATGTGAAGGCCAGAAACCGTCTTGGCTGTGAGTCCCAGAAGACATGCTCCCTGCAGACCTTTTCCATCTGGCCTGGGAAGATGGAACCTTGACTGACTCCAGCTACAAAAGCTGAGGCTGCTGAACGGACTCTTGGGCAGGGGTGTTGTTGGGGGGGGGCGTTGTTGCTATTACTGATTTTTTTTATATCTTAATTTTAGATCTTATAATTTACATGGGAAATGCTCAATTTGGTTGCATATTTTTTGGTGTTTTATTTATTGTTTATGACCATTCTTGTTACGTTGTGATTATGTATTTTTTTTCCATGTTGCATGCTACCTGGAGCATTGTTTGAACTAGGAAAAGGTGGCATACAGATTAAATTAAGTAGGCATGCATGTAAATGTTCTTAGGACTGTAGCCATAGCCAGTCAATTCCAGCTCACTAACAAGCACTGTTTGCAGGGTCCCTCTGCCTGGACCTCAAGGCCCCTCCGCAAGCCACACCCCTCACCAGTCCTTAGCCACACCCTCCTCAAATGCCTTTGCCTGTCTGGAATGTGGCCGTGGACAGTGATAATGCCCACCTTTCCTTCCTGAAGCTCAAGATGACATACCAGATTCTCTCCTTCCTATTTAACCCCCACAGCAACCCCACGGGGTAGGATAGGGCAGCAAATAGTGCCTGCTGCAAAAATCACCCAGCTAGCTTCATGGCTGAATGAAAAATTGAGCTCTGGCGTCTCAGGTCCATCACTCTAACCATCACACCATGTTGGCTCTCAATGTTTCACAGATGACCCCTAGCTTCACCCCCAACCTACCAAGTCTTCACACTCGGCATGCTTGTACCTCCTCGCCACATCCAGAGGTGTTTCGCCAGCTGCATTTACTGAACAGAGAGAGAAAAACAAAGCAAGGCTGTAGGAGGTGTGGGGAGGGAAGGGGCATTTTAATATATTACCCCCACTTGAAAGAGGGCATAGAGCTGTTGACATATGTGGGCTTCCCTTGAATTGAGCCAGAAGCTGCAGTTAGTGCAGAATGCTTCAGCATATAACACCTCGCTCACAGATCTGCACTGGCTGCTGACTTGCTATGGGGCTGAGTTCAAGGTGTTGCTGCTATCAGTATAGAAAGCCCTTAATAACTTTGCCTCCGAGAGTTCCTTGCCCCATATATATCCGCTTCAATCTGCAGAACTGCTCCTGTTACAGGTGCCACATAATATATTTCAGTGTGGTGGCACCTAAACTTTGGAACTCTCTGCCTAGTGACATCAGCCGGGCGCCTTCACTTACCAAGTACTCTTTTCGGCGCCTGCTAAAAACGTTTTTGTTTAGGTGAGCTTATCCAGAATGCCGATGTGTGTTTTAACCTGCTTTTAGTTTATCGTCAATTTTTCCCGGAACACTTTAAATTGTTGTTTTTAACTGCTTTTACCAAGAATTTTATGGTCTAATTATTACTATTATTTTGCAAACTGCTTTGAAGTTTTTTTGCAATCGAGCAGTGTATACATTTTATGAAAGAACCAAACCAAGGCTCATTTTGTGCATGCCTGAAGAGAAGCGTGCTTATGTATTTGCACATCTTAGAGGAAGTCACCTGGGGGCCATATCCTACCTGCATTTGTAGAGGCTTTCCCCTTCAGCAGGAGCTTGATGCAGTTGGGCTGATTATACTGGGCCCCATAATGCAGGGCTGTGCTCCCATCTGGAGTGGGCCGGTCCAGATTTCCCCTGAACACAGACAAGACAAACGAAGGGCAAAATCCAGGTTTTTTAAAAAAAGAAACTGAAAACACAAAGCCTAGTTTGTCAGTTCTCATGGCTGCAGGGGAGATCTCCTTAATCTTCCCCATGCCCATCTCCTCTCGCCAGGCTTCTCAGTCACCCCTTCCTGTCCTTACTTTAGAAAAGAACTCTGAATTAGCCAGAAATTCAGAGTCTTGGGGTTGTGTGCAACGCAACACTAAGCAGATAATTTCGTCAGCACCAGGATTTCTCCTTGTGCAACAGAACAGTCTCTCCCTAAATCTGTTCTGGGGGTTCCCTCAACCCTCCAGAGCAGATTTTGGGGTGGCATAGTGTGTGCACGGGATGGGGAGGGTGAGGAAGAGAGGAGGGGAAATCCCCTTGCACTAACGCAAAATTTTAGTTGAATTCCACCTATACGTTTTGCAAATGGGACCTGCATCAACAATAATACACTAAACTTAATGAGAGTAAAAAAATTCCTTCCTGTAGCACCTTAAAGACCAACTAAGTTAGTTCTTGGTATAAGCTTTCGTGTGCATGCACACTTCTTCAGATACACAGTATCTGAAGAAGTATTTCGTGCATGCACACGAAAGCTTATACCAAGAACTAACTTAGTTGGTCTTTAAGGTGCTACAGGAAGGAATTTTTTTATTTCGACTATGGCAGACCAACACGGCTACCCATCTGTTAATGAGAGTAGAGAGACCACAGCTCAGAGGCTGGATGCAGAAGGACGCCGGTTCAGTCTGCCTCATCTCCATGTAAAACTGGGCAAGACCTTAGCCTTAAACCCTGAAGAGCCAGTCAATGTGGACAATACTGAGCTAGAAGAGCTAATGATTTGACTCGGGTAAAGCCGCTTTCTATGTTCCTCTGAGTTCAGGGTTCTTGTCAGCCATTCCTTCCAAACAGGACACTCCATTTCTCTATCCCCACGCCTCTAGTTTTACATTTCTTTCTAACATTTCTCACATTCTGTGCCCACTGAGCATGCTCAGTTCTTATCAGGCTATTTGGGAGGGCAGGGCTCTCCTCAAGTTTTTGTGTCTAAAGATTTTGTACCTTTGCAAAACTCAAGATTCCCTTAAGCAAGCTTGATAACTCTTCCTTGGTCACGTTTGCGCCATACATTAAAAGAACATGGCTCCTGGGAACTGCAGTTCCCTGGCACAAGGGTACAATTCCTGGCACCCTTTATGAACTACACTTCCCAGGATTCTTTGGGGGTGACCCTGATTTCTCAGTGGCTCCATTTCTACCCGCACCCACCAGCTGTGCCCACTATTAGGCAGACTGATATCACATCCAACTGAACCTGATTGCACAACTCTATGTGCAGAATTCTGCCTTCCTGCATACCTCCTTGTCTATAGGTAGTGGAGAGTTCTCAACGCTGAGCCTTACCCGTTCTGAATAATGAAGTCAACCAGGGGGAGGGAAGTCTTGTTGGCATAGCGCACAGCCAGATGCAAAGCCCGCTCACCTGGTTCCTATGAGAAGGGCAAAGAGGCAATACTTTGCAAGCCTTTCTGTGCTAGAGCTCTGCTCTGATAGATCAAGTCAGATGAGGTGGGGGAAGGACAAAAACCAATCAACCACAAGTCAAAGGAAATCCTGTGTAAGCTGCCTGGGTGTTGGCTCTACTGTTTGGGCTCCCTGCCTCTACCAACCACTCCTATATCAGGAAGTTTTTAATGTTTGATGCTTTACTATGTTTTATATATGCTGTGGCCGGGACACGGGTGGCGCTGTGGATTAAACCACAGAGCCTAGGACTTGCTGATCAGAAGGTCAGCGGTTCAAATCCCCGTGATGGGGTGAACTCCCGTTGCTCTGTCCCTGCTCCTGCCAACCTAGCAGTTCGAAAGCATGTCAAAGTGCAAGTAGATAAATAGGTACCGCTCCGGCGGGAAGGTAAACGGTGGTTTGCCAGAAGCGGCTTAATCATGCTGGCCACATGACCCAGAAGCTGTATGCCAGCTCCCTCAGCCAACAAAGCGAGATGAGTGCCGCAACCCCAGAGTCGACCATGACTGGACCTAATGGTCAGGGGTCCCGTTACCTTTACCTTATATATGCTGTAAGCCAGCCGGAGTGGCTGGGGAAACCAGCCACCACAATGTGGCAGGCCATTATTTATGGGGTCTTGTGATGCCGAAATGCTTCCAGCTAGCTAAGTGATGGCTCACACCTCGTTCCAGTGTTTCCCCTGTGCACACACTCAGTTTTATTCTGCTCACCTGGCCTTCGGGGCTGGCTAGAGGTTTGGACAGGTCGTGGCCCTCTGCAAAGGCCTGAAGCAGAGCCAGGAGATCCCTGCTCCGGATTGCTTCCCAGAGGCGGCAAGGCTCATCCCTGGCTGCTTTGTGAACGTACTTGCGCTCCATGTACTTGGCCATGATGAATTCCTTCCGGGCATTCCTGTGTGGAGGGAAGACGGAGAGGTCTCAAACACGGCACCTGTCGTCTAACCCACTGCAATGCAGGAAACCCTCCCACAGCTGTCCCAAGGTGGTCCCCCGCTTCAGTTTCTACTCACATATCGCTGCTTGAGGAGGGTTTCGGGCTCACAGGGACTGGCAAAGTGGCCTCCATGACTTCATTAAACTTGGCATTGCCAATGCTGACTGCCAGCTGTAAGAACAAGGAAAGGAACCGGTGTTACTGGAGGGGAGACGTATCTCCATGAAGCATTGAGGACATACAGGCTTTGGGTGGGTGGGTGAGGAGAGGTCCTGGGCAAAAATCTCTCCCTGCCGGGCCCCCTCTTCTGTTTTAAGAGGCATTCCCAGGCTTCCTGACAATGGTTTGGGAGGATCAGTGGTGCTCTGAGCAGCAATGAGAGCGCACCATTAAAAACACTCCCCACAATGCCCCAGGGAAACAGGGCATTGTGGGAAATGGGAACGTAGGCTAGACCCAACTGTCTGACCAGGGGGGTAGAAAATGAAAAGGAGGCCCAGGGCAGGCATCAGCAGTGGGTGTTGCCTAAGGATGCCATGTGACAATAATAATACTGTAGGTAGAAGAGCTTCCCATAGGTGTCCATTTGCCTAGTTGGTAAGGCAATCCAAGGCAAAAGGCCTCCCCTCACCTTTCTCTACTCCGGACAGCAAGTGAAATCTCTTTTGTTTAGGGAGCCGTTTGAGAAGGACAGGGATAAGAGGATTTAGGAAACTCTTTGCTGCTTAACTTTTTGTATTTGTTGCCGTGATGGGATGATTTGCTCTGGATACATTTCTATAATATGTTTATGCATTTTGATTACTTTCTCTTATCCTTGAAAATCTAAACTACGCTAAAAGAAAATGATGGCATTCTAACCCAATATATATTTTAAGTCCCCACAACCACCCTGAAGGTATGAAAAGGCAGAGTATAAAGAGGAAAAGGGGTCCCTGATTAATTCTCCGCAAGGAGCCTTTCCTTCTTTATTTTAGGGCCAGGGTGGGGAACATACGCTGGACTACAGTTTCCATAACCCCTGAGTATTGACGATTCTGGCTGGGGCTGATGGGAGCTGGAGTCCAGCAGCTTTAGGGGGGGGGCACAGGTTCCCTATTCCTATTTTGGGCTATCAAGCTTCTGCCTTTCCCGGCGGCATCACTTTACAATGTGTTGCTCTTAGGGACACAGCAGCTACTGTCATGCAAGAAGAGATCTAAAGCAGCAGGACTGGGGAAACTATGGCCCTCCAGATATTGTTGGGACTATAACTCCCATCATCCTTGACCACTGGGCCATGCTGGCTAGGGATGATGGGAGTTGGGAGTCCAGCAACACCTGGAGGGTCAGAGATCCTCTACCCCTCATCTAAACCAACCCCAAGGGCACTTAGCCGGTTCCTGCTAGATTTAAAATCTGTTTGTAGGCACAAAAATACCTGGTTTTACACCAGATTTAGCTTCCCACTGTTGTGCCGGTGAGTTCAGGATGCCAAAGAATTTGATGCCACCATGGAGGAAGCAACTTTGGCAGTGTCGCTACAAAAGAGAGAAGGAGGCAAAACAGAAGTGGGGGAAGGCTCACTCTGTTTCCAACGCACAGCCTTTGTGCTTACCAGCAGTTCAGAAGTGCTGAGCACATCCAGGGTCAAAGACTGGATTCGGGAGTAGTGCACCCCCAACTCACGGTGGATCCCTGAGCACTCGATGCATGTCAGAATGCCAAGGTTGGTGGAGAGCCACGTGGGATCTGAGAGAGAAGCCAAGTACAGAGATGCTACATGAAAAAGATGTTTTCTCCCCGCCAAGACTCATTCCTTTCCCACCTTGACATGTAAGCAGGTTACAAAAGGACAGTGGGTACAAGCTGTTGGAAGCCCCATGGAAGTGAAGGCAATGGCTGAGAGACTCTTTGGCACAGCCCTCATCCATTTCAATTGGGGTGACATGGAAATATTCCCATTGGACAAATATAGGCAATACGTTTATTAGTACAAAATGGAAGAGAAGTCATTCATTTATGAGGAATATTATGATTATAAAATTGCATCTTTTTTTGTGTACAGTAATACTTGTCGATCTATGATAATAATAAGTACGAACATACTCTAAAAACAGTATGTATAATTGTAAGATAAAGTAAGATGTAAAGATATACTTGTGAGTAATAAAGGAAAAACTAATAATAATAAAAAAGGAAATATTCCCATTGGATCAGAAAGCTTATTGAGACTTGGGCCTTGGATTTTGTAAGAGGTCGCATCAAATCAAATCCTTTATTAAGGCAACCAAATACAGTTGTAGCCAAACAACTTAAGAACTAAACTTCTTAACAAAAATAAAAGCTTGACCCACACGGTAAATAAAAGCATACAAGTGGCAACCATTTTCCTTTCAGAAAATTACGACTTCATGGTCTGAAAATGCAGGTGTGCTTTGCTGAGCAAAGGTGGATTTTGCTCAGTTAAGCATTCCTCTTCTCCCTGCTGCGATTTTAAGGCGGGGAAAGTACTGGGAAACTCTGGACAAGGCAATGGCATCCACATCCTTTCATGCTGTGTTGCAGCACCCATCCCTGCTGCACCTACCTGGGGCTCCGCAGTCACAGCATTGCCTGTTGCCTGGCATGTTCTTCACCTCGCCAATGATGAGTTTGGTGAGCTCTTGCAGCCCCCCATCTGCCCTGCTGCCGGCCGAAGACATGCACCCTCCTGGGTCCCCCTTGAAAGCGTTGCTGAGTGCTTCGTCCTTGCTGTTCTGGAGCACCGACACCCACCTGGTTCGTGGGAAAGAACACCCATCAGGAACCCATTTGATTTGCAGGCCAGGACAAATGCCTTTCATGACTGCAGTCACTAAAGAAAGACCTTTTTTACATTTAAAGAAATATTTCCATTTCTTTAAACAAGAGCACATACTTCAGTAACATTCAAGAATTAAAAACAACAACAATACAGGTAAATACGAATTTAACATGGACACACAAAACATAAAATTTGGGTTGTTTCATTCATGGAAAAAATAATTGTCAGTGTTGGGAGGTAGTAACGTTTCAAAACAGATTTGCTTTATTTATAAATATCAGGATATTGCCCTCCAGATCTTATGATACTATTACCTAAAGATGAAAAGTTACTAGGCATTCGAAATAGCAGACCACTGGGGTCACCTATCTCAATACTGTCCACACTGACATTCCACCCACACTATACATCTGAAGCAGTGATCCTACCACTTTCACAGCCTTCCCAAAATGATTCCCAAGAACCGTAGTGTGTTAAGGGTGCTGGGAGTTGTTAGGAGACCACTGTTTCCATCAGAGAGCTACAGTTCCCAGTGTTTCTTGGGTAGAGGGACGGACTGTTAAACCACTCTTGAAACCTTAGCTCCATACGGGGAACAGGGGTCTCCTAACAGCTCTCGGTACCCTCAACGAACTATCATTCCCAGGATACTTTGGGGGAAACTGGCAGACAGCGGCTCTCGAAGGTTTTAGACCAGGATCTGGAAATGACAGGGGTTGAACCTGGTATCTTTTTGCATGCAAGGCAGATTCTCTACCACTGAGCAATGGGCCCTTTGGGAGAGAAAAACCCAAAACAAACCAGGGATGTAACAGCAGGAAGAGAAGTAAGAACATGTTTATTCCCCCCTTAGCAAATGCTTGTTCCCCTCACTAATGCTACAAGCAGTTTTCCCCAATCCGAGGGGCAGGAGGCCTAAGGCAGAGAGAACAAGCAGCAAGGGACTTACACAATACATTCGTGCTCATCCTCTGCTTGGAAGTGGTAAGTCCTGTTATCTGTAAGGAGAGGAAACTTGGATGGGTGAAAGAGTAAAGAAGCATGAAACTTCTCTCAATTTGTAGCATAACAACAACAACCAGAGTTCATGGCATTTTAAAATGGGAAGGGAGCTCAGTGGCCATCCAACTGCTCAGTCCAAGAATCTTGCAATCTCAGCTGCAAAGAACTTCCCCCCAATGCATGTTCCCAAATGGTAGATAGTGTTAGACTCTTTGGCAGCTGCCTGAATATCAGGGCCAGTTCATACTGCGGCTTAATGCAGACTGCAAACCCTCCTCTAACTACTGCAGCCCCTAATTTCTCCTCCCTAATATGGAGATTCCCTACACTTCAACAATCCGAATAGGAGATCTATATCAATTGCATAAGGAATCTCTGGATTAATGTAGGAGAAGTTGTGGGACAGCAGTAGCTGGATGACAATGCCGCTTGGATCAGGGGAAATTAAAGGGGTTTGTCATCTGCATTAAGCCAAATTCTGAACAGTCTCTCAATCTAGGGCTGGGACAACCCCTGCATAGCCCCCAGCCTCTACGCATAAAGAGCAAGGAGCAGACATGTTAAGCATATATGTGCAACTTCATGCAAAAAAAGAAAAAGACTTACAAAGTGGGTGGGCATACACAGAACTAAAGATCAGGGCACCTGTGAGTGTTGTCTCAGCCCAGGAATTTGTATTTGGTAGCAGAAATGTGCTCACAATCCTTTCACACAAAAATACAGTCCTGGTTTCTTCCACCCAAGTTTTGTTCACTTCAGAATTCTATTTTTTGTTTATGGGTAGGAGAGTTGTTGCTGTCAACTGGGAGTGATGCGTCCTTGGTGATCTACTGCAAATCACCCAAAGACCAACCAATAGTTAAGAACAAACCCTTTACATGTGACTAATACATACCAAGTCAGGCAAATATATTTGTAGCTTTCACATCAGTTCACAGTTCTCAAGGATAGGTTAAAAAATATATTACAACAATTTCAGGAAGGCAAATTCTGAAGGATTCATGAAGAAATGATATTGTTTGTGATGTTTTGAAACAACAGATTTCCAAGATACAGTTCAAGTGTTTGCATTTTCTTATTTATTATGCATCATTGTATATTGTGGAGTGGGCAATGATATTTGTATGAATTATAAGAAAGGAAAATGTTTGTAGGTTTAGTATAAACTGTGTATTTTTAAAAAAAATTACAACCCCCCAAGTCACTATTTTAAAAATGAACATATTTAAATGTTTGTTTTTCAGAGTTTCAGATGAAACTGATTTGCAGCTGACCTCTGGGGCAAAGTTCATCTCAACCTGCAGAGCAGTAAGTGTTTTGCTTCATAAAAACTGCTTGATGTTATCAATACTCTTGATAACGTTTAGGAAAATATTGGTTTTTTTAAAAAAAACAACAACCAACAACCCGTAGCTAAATGAGCTGTAAGAGTTAGGTAAATGCCAATAAACTGATGTTAACCATGCTACCATGCCGTCATTCCATGCATGCAACAACATAGTTGAATCCCACCCATTGTTGTTCGTTTGGGGCATCTGTCTGCCTTGAGAGACAATGGAGTGCACCTTCAGGGGTGAATTGAAACCACTATGTTAGCAGCACCAGTGACCTCCCCAGGGCACAAACCTGGGCAGTGTGTATGGAGTTCCTGGGCTGCCCAGATGACAAGATCCTCCTCTCAGACTCGCTCACGTGGCCCAAAGGAAAGCAGAGCAATAAGTTCGGTACCAGCTTGGCTGCAGGAGCTGCTGGAAGGAGGCCTACAAGGTGCCACCCAACCATCCTAGGGACTCCACTCCGGATTTCTTATCCCAAAGAGATCCTGCAAGCCAGTGGAGGTTTAGGATCAGAGCTTCCCTTCCCTTAGATGAGCTATCTTCCAACGTTGACAACCCCCCTTTGATCCTCGCTTTCCTCTACAGCATTGTGCAGAAACTGCCTTCTTGACTGTCAGACCCGCCACTGGTCTCGCCCACTCAATCCCGCCTGCAGGGTACATGAAGTACAGCGGTTTAAATTCACTTACGTGTCACAAGGTCAAAGGACTTTTTATCCTCCGGATGAGGCCTCACTTGGCAGGTCAACAGATTTAACTTGACGGGAGGCCGATTTATCTGCATAAAAGGCAAGAGAAATGGTAGCAGAGTAAGCAAACAGACTCTTCCCTATGGCCTCTATTCGCCCCAAGCTCCCTGAGCTTCAGACTGGCAAACTATGTAAGTGGAATGGGCAAGATTCTTCTGTACCTACAATGTACCACATAGGAGTAGAATGGAGGCTATAGGACAGGGGTAGGCAACCTAAGTCCCCGGGGCCAGATGTGGCCTAATCGCCTTCTCAATCCGGCCTGTGGACAGTCTGGGAATCAGTGTGTTTTTACATGAGTAGAATGTGTCCTTTTATTTAAAATGCATATCTGGGTTATTTGTGGGGCCAGCCTGGTGTTTTTACATGAGTAGAATGTGTCCTTTTATTTAAAATGCATATCTGGGTTATTTGTGGGACATAGGAATTCGTTCCAAAATATAGTCCGGCCCACCACATGGTCTGAGGGACGGTGGACCGGCCCACGGCTGAAAAAGGTTGATGATCCCTGCTATAGGATTTTCTCTGGCACAGAAAATACCAATTCTAACCACAAGAGGGCATATTCAAACCACATATTAGACACATATGAAACCTGGTCAAATCACCTTGTGGGTTTAGGGTTTTCTGCTTTTATTTTACCACATCAAAGTGCAATTTACAAAACCAGACCTGACACAAGCAGCAATCCATAACCACTAGGGGGGAAAGTGGTTATGACCACCATAGGAAGGTCTGAAGACCACACAGGCAACAAAAAGAAAACAGTACGAGTTAGGATGCGGAAAGAAATGAAACACGTTGCTTTTGGCTTCGCATCTGTCTTGAGAGACAGTGGAGTGCACCTCTGGGGGTGAAGTCAAACTGCTGGATCAGCAGCACTGAAGTGATGTCCCCGAGGTGGAAGCCTAGGCCGTATATATGGAGACCCTGGGCTGCCCAGACAGCAAGAACCCCCTCTCGGCCTCGCTGATGTGGTCCAAAGGAAAGAAAAGCATTGTGTTTGGAAACAAATACCTACAAGACAACTGGATAAAAGAGAATGGAGAAAGAGGAGCGGGCTGAGGAACACAGAAAATGAATTCTGAGAGGTGAAGCAAAGACAGGAAAGGGACCTGGGGGCCCAGCCTCCCTGCTAACCACAGGCCCCATCCGAAGCCACCTTCAACAGAGTGGCAAGATATTAGCAGGGCAAGCCGAGAGAGGCAAAATGATTTTATTTCATTTCGTTATTACAGTGGTACCTCGGGTTACATACGCTTCAGGTTACATACGCTTCAGGTTACAGTCTCTGCTAACCTAGAAATAGTACCTCGGGTTAAGAACTTTGCTTCAGGATGAGAACAGAAATCGTGCTCCGGCAGCAACGGGAGGCTCCATTAGCTAAAGTGGGCAGTTCGAGGTTAAGAATGGAGCTCCGGAACGAATTAAGTTCTTAACGCGAGGTACCATGGTATTACACTTACTTCCCTCCATTTCTCCAAAGAGCTGGAGGTGGCGTAGACACTTTCCCGCCCTCTCCCTTTCAGCCTTCTGAGGGAGGAGAGACAGAGATAGGGACGGACCCAAAGACACCCAGTGGGTTTCATATGACTGAGTGTGAATTTGAACCCAGGCTCTCCCAGATTCTAGGGTTACCACTCTGACCTCTTCACCACACAATGGCTCTTGTGTGGGGAACCTCCAGCTACAGGTCAAGTCTATCCTGCAAGCCTCCACATTTGGGCTGCCCGTTGGTTTTCCCCAACCACGCACTCCTGCCCCATCCCAGACATCGCACATTCGCTAAAGCCTTGAAGGAATTCCTTTAAAAAACCTTAATGCTCATCAGTGCGGACACACCTGTAGCTTTCAGGCAAGCAGGCAACTCTTTGGGCAAGAATTTCCACACCCACCTCCCATAAGCCCTACGTACCGTGCTGTGCGAAATAGTGAGGCATCCGTACTTCACGCCACACTTCCTCTTCTGCCAAACTTTCCGAATCCTGGGACACCAAGAAAGAAAGGCAGCGCAAATGCAGTTTTATATCCCAGATTATCTCCCCTGGAAGTCACAAATGGCAAAATGCTGGACTTCCTCTCTTTAGAGGCTTGGCATGCATTTTCTTTTGGCAAAGGATCCCGCCAAGTTAATGGTTGTGTGTGGGGAAGCACTTTTGCACCCTAAACGCTAAATAATTTTATTGCAGTGGAATCATTGCAGGCAAACGCTTTTAAAGGCCATTCTTCAACAGGTGGCAGAAAAAGTCAGCTGGATGAAACATGGGTATGTGTCCATCCATGCGGATGCACGTTTGGTTAAAGGTGGATCCCGGGAAAGACTACAGAGCTATCAAACGCAGGAACAGCTGCTCCTAGACTGTGCCGTGTCAAGTTCAAGGCAAAAAACTGCAGGTCTGAGGGTCACTAGCGTCACATAGAAAGCTTTCATCAAGAAGCAGTGACAAGCCAGCATAGCATCGTGGTCAGAGTGTTGGGACTAGGAATGAGGATATCAGGGATCAGATCCCCACTCAGCCGGGAAGCTTCCTGGCTTCGCACCAGCTCAATCCTAACACTAATATGGTTCAGACAAACCATCCTGTATAGCAGGTGGTGTTGACCTTTTGGGGTCCATGGCCTCATGTGCAAACTGGAGAAACTGCTGGGGTCACCAAACACACAGATGCACCACAACAGAATACTTCTTTAAAGCCTAATTCCAAGGGGTGGTGGGGAGAGACCTCTCTAAGTGCACACAGTACCTGTTGGATCTCAAGTGAGATGCAAGAACCCTCCCAAAGAGACATTTGCATCGCTTTGGGCCACCACCTTCTGGAGATCCAACACAAAGACAATTGCACGTTCTCACCCATCGCTTTTCTTGTGCAGAAAACCCGATTTCTCAGTCCCATATTGCTTGTTCCCTTGGTGCTGGTGGATGCTGTAGCCACTGCCGGAGTTCTTCCTGCTGAGGTTTTCCTGAGAGTTGCAAGGACATGTGAAACATATATAGCGATTCTACACATGGGATGCCCCACTGTGAACCTCCTCCTTCCCCACACAGATACATAGCCGCTGGCTCAAAATCCCTTTGGGAGGCAATCTATTCTCACAAGCAAGGCTAGCTCAAGGACCTGGGTGGAGCAGTATAGACGCTGCCAATTCTACTAAAGGTGAAAGGTATGTACAGTCATACCTCGGGTTACAGACACTTCAGGTTGCGGTTTTTCGGGTTGCAGACCGCTGAAACCCGGAAGTACTGGAACAGCTTACTTCCGGGTGTTGCACATGTGCAGAAGTGCCAAATTGCAACCTGTGCGTGCGCAGACATGGGTTGCAAACGCTGCGGGTTGCAAACGTGCATCCCGCACGGATCACATTCGCAACCCGAGCATCCACTGTATAAGCAAGATCAGCTGCATGACCAAAGCGTGATGCAAAAATCTTGTTTCAATACAAAACACCTAGCTAGATTTAAATGAATCAAAACATAAATGATTAACTATGATTTCATGAATCAAGTGATATAAGAGCATAAGAAGAGCCCTTGCTGGATCAGGCCTGTGACTTATCTAGTCCAGCATCCTGTTCTCACAGCAGCCTGTAAGAAGCAGCTCCTGAAAGCAGGATTTGAGTGCAATGGCAGCCTTCCCATTGACGATTCCCAGCTACTGGTATTCAGAGGCACGCTGCCTCCAATAATAGTGGAGGTGGAACACAGCTATCATGGGGCAAGTCAGTGTGGTATAGTGGCTGAGAGTGTTGGACTAGGACACAGGAAACCAGGGTTCAAATCCCCACTTCGCGAGGTTACCTTAGGGAAGCCACAACATCTCAGCTTAATCTTGACAACATTGGAGGAGGAGGAGAATTATGTTTGCCACCCTTGAGGTCCTTTTTGGAGGAAAGGTGGAAAATAAATGTAATGATCAACAATAGTAGCTACTGATAGCCTTAACCTATAGTCTCATCTTCTTTTAAAGCCATCCAGCCTCAAACTAAAACAGAATGGGATCTCGAAGGTGTGCGCAACCTCTTTCACATACACACACACAAAAAGTGCTCACAGGAAACTCACCCCTTTGTTCTCTAGCTGCAGGATGCCTCGGAGGGAGTCGCGGATGCGAGTGAGCTGCTTGACCTCCTCTTCCTTCACCTGATGAAGCTAGAAAGGGAGGAAGATGCTGAGAGGCAAATCATGTGCAGGCTGCACAAACCCGGTCCAGCCCATCACTAACATTGCAGCAGCCACCTCTGAACAACATTCTTAGGCGTTGTTCTGCTGTTGAGACTTGTTCTATTAATCCCAGGGAGTTAAGGGGGGGCAAAATCAAGAGCGAAGTCTCCCACAGAACAAACCTGTCTCACTGTAGGGTTCTACAAACTTTGAGGGGTTAATGCAGAACATTTCTATTTGACAGATCATTCTCCAAAAAGGAGGACAGACGGTTTTACCCCTTCTGTTATAATGGACTCCCTCAAACCACAAGCTACAAATCTGGGCTTCATTTTTTAAAAAGAATTCAGCTCTACCCTCAAACGTAACTATTTATGGAGCTTCACAGGTGAAAAACCACACGGGTCTCTTCACAATGGAAAGAACAACAGAAGAGAGGAATATGGGTCAGTACAGTTACACATACTTAAATAATTCCTTATACACACACTCATCCAAGCCCCTCTTTAATCTCCACCCAGGCCAGCCAGAGGCCTTGTCAGAATTCAAGGACATTTTCTAGTCAGGCAAAACACTCAAGGAGGGCGCAAACTAGGGCCAGTGAGGGGTGTGTGTCTTGGGTAGAGTCTCGGGGGGCAGATAGAGAGGCTTGGGGGGCCAAATTTGGTCCCTGGGCCTGAGATTCCCCACCCTGCAGTAAACCAGTGTTTTAGTCCAGAGCTGCAGGTGCAGTTAAGAGTCCCTTGCAAATGCTTTAGATGAGACAGATCCCTTAATGACTTACTGCATGTAAGGACATTGCTAGCTTCTCAATGAATGGGTACAGGTTCTGAGACGCCTTCCAGCCATCTTGGAAGAAACTGGAAATATTTCGGTGTTGTCGTTTTCAATCAGCAAAAGTAATGTTTCAAAAAGGGAGGGCGAGAGAGAACATTGTGAAGTTAGCTTGCATTGTCAGAGAGCCACAGCAAAACATGAAGTGATCAGCTGTCACTTAAGAAGCCCCTTCACAGGAAGTGATGCGGGCAACTGGCCAGAAGCTGGACTTCCTGAGGCGCTTACTTGTGCTGTGCATGATAGAACTTGATAAGGCTCTGCAGAAAGTCTGGTCCTTGCTTCATTTGGCTTTCGTTGGCTTTCAGAAGATACTAGATGACAGGGGAAGAAAAGAGGAAAATGCCCGGTCAGCATCTAATGATAACAGATTTTTCAAAATGGTGTTGGTAAAGTTGTCACTGCGTGACTACTTTGCTCTCTCCCTTTAGTTGAGATTCCTGCACCGCAGAGGGTTGGACTAGATGACCCCTGAGGTCCCTTTCAACGCTACAATTCTAGGATTAAATGACCTTTGGGGTCCCTTGCAACCCTACAATTCTGTAATTCAATTTTGACTGATGCACCTTAATATTTTATGTTAGAATTTAAAATTTCATAGTGCTTACAGTATCAAAATGAATCTATTTGGACTGGCATACTGTGTTTTGAACGCTGAGGTGCCAGTTTGCATTCCTGTTGTGTCATCAGCAGCTTTGGGGGAGAGCAGCATACACGTTGCATAAGTAAAATTTTTTTAAAAAGAAAAGTAAAACAGGCGCCTGCTTCTCTAGATATACTAGACACGCCTCATATCTTTCCCCTCCTGCTATTGCTCCTCTGGCACAGAGCTGCGAGCGAAGAAGGAGTGCTTCCATGTGCTGTTATTTATTTAACAGTGAAGCTATTCAAAGGGATGACTCACTCGCTGGCGGAGCCCCAACCCTTCCACCCAAATCAAGGAAGAAAGAAAAGGGGAAAAAACCACACAAAGGAAGAGGGAAGCTGCCACCCGCCCAACACTGGGGAGCTCTTTTAACCCTTCTGGAAAACCCAACCCTTCGCAGCTCACAAGGAGCCAACAGTCAGCCTCCTCTCCCGATTTCTCGCACAGCTGAAAACCCCACATATCAAGATGGCTGAATGCCCCTCAGGAGCCAAAACTCACATTAACCTGTTTCACCGACCTGCAAAGACTGTTGCCTTAAGCAGCTGGGGGTGAGGAAGGTATTTCTTTTCCCCAATAGCTGTACTTAACATTATACCAAGGGGCCCCAAGGACAGAACGGCTGGAAACTACTGCAAGAAAATAAGAACCCTGCAGCCCCATCCTGGTTCTTAGGGCAGCCAACCAGATGTTGTTAAAGGAAGCTGCCAAGCAGGACCTGAGCATAACAGGAAGGCAAGTCTTGCACTCACAAGCAGGAGTCCGCCATTCTGCAGCGCTCACCATCCTCACCACGGCAAGTGTCTATTGCTCTTTGGGCAAGAGTAACAAGAGGCACCTGGTTTCAGATGGAGGGCTGCATCTTTCCACGGGCAACCTCGCATGCCAATGATCGGCAACTCCAGAAGCAACCGGCACTAGCCAGAGACTGTTGGAGGCTGGTTCACCTGGGTGATTAGGGCACTGCCCCACCAACCTCAGTCTGCTCTCAATCAGCCATCACCTGCCTATTTTCTTAGATCACATCCACATCATGTGTTTAAAGCATATGGCTTCCCCCAAGGAATCCTGGGAACTATAGTTTTCCCACCGCAGAGCTACAATTTCCAGCACCCTTAAACTACAGTTCCTGTGATTTGGGGAGGGGGAGAGACTAGGTAAAGGTAAAGGGACCCCTGACCATTAGGTCCAGTCAAGGACGACTCTGGGGTTGTGGCGCTCATCTCGCTTTACTGGCCGAGGGAGCCGGCGTACAGCTTCCGGGTCATGTGGCCAGCATGACTAAGCCGCTTCTGGCGAACCAGAGCAGCACACGGAAACGCCGTTTACGTTCCCGACGGAGCGGTACCTATTTATCTACTTGCACTTGGATGTGCTTTCGAGCTGCTAGGTTGGCAGGAGCTGGGACTGAGCAATGGGAGCTCACCCCGTCATGGGGATTTGAACCGCCGACCTTCTGATAAGCAAGTCCTAGGCTCTGTGGTTTAAACCACAGCGCCACCCGTGTTCCTGTGATTTGGGGCAGGGGGAGAGACTATGTACTTTAAATGGATGGTGTGATTGTGAGCCTACAGTCCAGAGGGTTGCATTAGCTGTCAGCTTCCCACGGTGCTGCCCTTGTAGAATTCAGCAGGCAGGATGGGAACGTCACTAGAATTAGTTGGCCCTGCTCGTCATTGGCTCCATTTCCACTTCCTGTTGGCCGCCCTACCATCTGCCCCACCAAACTCAGTGGTCACTTGCCACCATGCACCAGAGGGGAACAGTGGGTAAAGCAACAGATCGGACTCTCACCTTTGTACAGTAGGCCGTGCAAATGGCAGGGCTTTACACTCTCACACACACACACTTAACTCAGCCTCCATCTAAGCAAGGAAGGAAGCAAGAAGCCTCACCAAGGATAAATATTCAGCAAAAGCACTAGGTGAGAGTACAGAGCGCAGCTGGGGGAATCCCAGCCACATGTGGGCCCAGAGCCAGGGGTGTCACATCCTGGCTTAGAACGAGTGACAGGGAATTATCCTCAATTCCAAGCAGAAAGTTGGGGTTGGCAGTCGGAGCCCCTGATTTCTCCTCCAGCTCTGAAAAGCTGGAGAGGGCTGTTTCAGAAGTAAGGGAAATGTGTCCCTTGCAACACAGAAAAGCAGATGTGTTCTTACCTCCTGCTGTAGTAGACAGAAGGGGGTTGTGCCTGGTCTCTCATGGTGCCAGGGACTAAGGCTGCAGCGCATAGTTATGGAACTTGCTCCTGCAGGAGGCAATGACCAAGCCATCAACCAAGATGGCTTTAAAGAGGTTTAGACAAATGCATGGAGGAGAGGGTTGCCGATGGCTACTAGTCACAAAGGCTATGATCTGCCTCCACATCTACCTGGTTGTATCCATTCTGCCCCACCGATTTCAGTGGATCTGCTAGAAGCACAACTACCGGTAAGTCTGGATGGCCCTATGAACGCACCTTTGCACGATATCTGCAGATATTGCTCTGACAAATGCAAGTCACACACACGACAGCTGTTGGTAACAGACACAAACAAGTCTTGACGCGTCCACAGCTGCAGGCCTCGCAAACAACCAGGAAATGTACAGAACTAACTAGCACCGTATTGCTAGGCAAGGCTCCCTTGCGTATTGCAACATGCAAGAAAGACAAGCTCCTTTTGCCAAGTCCAAGTCATTCTTTGGCAGGTCCAGGGCTCAGGTGGCCAGCTTTAAGCATATGCAACAAGTTCCACGGAGCCAGAGAGAATCTCTCAGAATGCAATGGAAAAAATGTTCTCCGGAGACAGCCGAGCAATGCTGCGGAGAGGCTGCCAGAGGTATGTGGTTTCCATAAATTTGTGGATTCCACCGTCCAATCACCAAGTGTTTAATACACCTTTGGGACAATCCAGTGCTGTATGACTGGTTGGGAGAACAGCAGAGTTGCAACAGGCGGGGGGTGGGGAGGGGAGATGTGTAGCGACGAGAAAACATTTCCAGCTGCTTGGATTCCTTCCTACATGGGAGGGGTTGTTATCATTAGCTATATTGTGTCTCCCCCAGTCCTACCCTGGCCTTTGGTGAAAGTCAGGCCTCTTCCAAGCATCCTTTCCAGAAAAATGCAACAGGGAAAGGTTTGGGCCTCCAGCCGGGGAGACGTCCTAAGCCCTGATGCCTCCTGAAGTTGCCCCATTTTTCCATCCCAGGCATAGCCATTGTGGTTCTCTCCAGATGTTGTTGGACTCCAACTCCCAACAGCCTCAGCCAACATGGCCAATGCTGAGGGATGGGGGAATATGCTCTTCAACAACATCTGGAGGGCATCACGTTGAGTATTCCCATTCTATCCTCTCAGAGTTCCTTCCATCCTGTTAATTTCCTCCTTATTTGTCCTGGCTTTTCAAAGCAGAGGCAGAGAGTGTCCAGCCTGTGGACCAATCCTGGCCCACCAGGGCATCCATCTTGGCCCATGAGGCCATTTTCTCCAAACCACAGCTTGCATCACTGGGTCACGTCAGCTGAAGGGAAGGGGGGTTGGTTTCAATTGTGCTTGGGGCTACTACGCCAGCATGTCCCCCACCCTCCAGGGAATGTGGTGGCAAAGCAGACCTTGCCCCCCCCCCCCGCTGTGTGTCAATTTTGAGAAGTGGGAGGGACCACCCACCTATCACTCACCTGACACCATCATGATGTCTGAGATGGCCATGCCCACCTCTCAGAGTTGGCCCTGTGGAAGGGGATGGGAGATAAGGATGTGTCCCACCAGGCCAAATGGATTTCCCACCAGTTTTAACATCTCTCTCTCCCCCCCCCATTAAATAACTTTCTTTCCTTTTTCCTGGATGCGTGATTTGTGAAAAAGAAGGTATTTCCTCAGGCTCCCAGGAACAAACTTGTAGGCATGTGTACATGCGTGCATTGTGTGTTTAGGAGGCACACTAAAGTCAGAAAGGAGTTGCTCTCATTTGCTTTCCAGAACAGTAGCTATATTGGTCTCTCTGCGCATTCTGTATACTCAAGGACTACCTCTCCCCATGTGAACCAACACAAGAACAGGCCTTCTCAGTGGTGGCTCCCTGCTTATGGAACACTCTCCCCCTGGAAGGCATAACTGGTGCCATCACTATCTATTTTTAGGAGCCAGGCAAAAGCTTTGTGTTCTCCCCTGCCAGGCGTTTGGCCTTTAATTTGCAGGGGTTTTGATATCTGTGGCCTCCTCCAGTGCCTTTTCTATAAATATGAATGTGTTTTTAGCTTTTACTTTGTTTCAATTTTATATCGGTTTTAATCTATGTGCTACTTTTTTGTTGTGGCTTTGAGGTTTTTTTTTCATTTTAGAAAGGGACTAGTAAGTGCAACAAATAGCAATATAATGATAACAATACACCAATAACATCCAGGCTCCAACAGATTACCCTCAAATGAAGGTGTCCTCTGGGGGAAAAAAGGTTTTCTACTCCTGGGTCAAACGAACAGCCCAGAAAGTATCAAATAAGTTTCCCAGAGTTTTTAGGTTTGAGCCAAAGGGCCTAAGTAGCTGCTGAGGGCCAGTTAACCCCAAGCACCTATGCAGCTATGCCCACACAGGGCCCAGCCAAGGCTTTGCTGTCAGGGTCAGGCATCCAGTCCTCGGAGGAATAAACACCATCATTTTCAGGGAGTTCCTACCTCACACATCTGAAGCTGGAAAGTGCGGCGCTCCTTCTGCAGGTCCTCGGCGATTTCTGCAGCCGATGGTTCGGCCTGAATGACTCCAGATATCTTGGCTCGCTCCTTCTCCTTTTCCATCTTTGCTCTAGGGGAATGAGGAATGCCAAAGATAATGCAACAGCTACAACTCCCATCAGCCTTGATCACTGGCTGTGCTGACTGGGGTGCTGATGGGAGTTGGAGTCCAACAACATCTGGAGGGACACAGGTTCCCTATCCCCAACCACACCCATGGTTTAGAGACGATGGCGACTGTGTATGAGCCTGCGACAGCCACCAGCCTAGATGTACTAGGAGCCAGTGTGCCTCTGAATGCCAGATGCTGGGGAGAATGCAACTGGGGAGAGCACCGTTGCACCCAATGCCCTGCTTGTGGGCTTCCCATTGGCGCATCCAGTTTGGCCACTATGAGAGCAAGATGCTGAACTAGATGGGTCTTTGGCCTGATCCAGCAGGCCTCTTCTTATGTTCTAACACAACTCACAGCCTTTCCTGTTAAGGCAGGCTGCACTATATATTATATGTCTAATTACATAATAGTAATTATTTCTAAATTGGCACCCATACATACAAATTAGAGCATGCAATTCTATGCAGGCATGTGTCTTCTATCCTTTTTACCTTGGTGGTGCATAAGTGGTGATCCTACTGCAGTTGTATTCATACAGGCTGCAAGCAAGCAGCTACATGGCAGCAGAAAATTGTCACGTGTTAAGTAGGGGTGTTTTTTAAAATTCACCCATGGTATGCAACTGCTGTGGCCCATTTAGTTACCTCTGGGACCAATGCAACAACTAAACACTTTTCTGTTTATTTTATTGGGGGGGGGGGGAGACCCTGCAGAAATATAATGGAGATCAGAGCAAGAAACATAAGAGTCAAACTACTGGTCCATTTAGCTCAGTATTACCCATGGAGAAACCAGCTTTCCAGATGTTGCTAGACTACAACTCCCAACAGCCCCTTGCAGATCTCATCCTCCTCTCCAAGTCGAATCTGGAGGCTTCAGAGGACCTAGAACTGTCTTGCCCAACCTGGTGTCCCCAAACAGTCTCACCAGCCCTAGCCAGCAAGGACGATGGTTAATGGGGATGGGTGTTGTGGTTTAATAGCATGTGAAGGGTCCACAGGTCCACCTCTGATTTATGCTGACAAATAGCAGCTATTCAAGATATCAGAAAACAGTGTTTTCCAGTCCCTCCTGGAGAACACCATGAATTGAACCTGAGGACCTTCTGCTGGCAAGCTACAGGTTCTAGCACAGCCACCAGAATGGTACTGGACAGCACAGCAGCAAAAATAAATAAATAGTCATCTCATTGGCTGACGCCAGCTCCATCACCTCCCATGCCGCTGAACCCACAACAAAACACCTTTGTTTGAGAGGAGATGGGGAAATGAGCCAGAGGCAGCAGGGGTTACTTACACTTTGGTCTCATAATCCTTCCAGGCCTTTTCAATCTGCTTCTTGGAATCCTGCCAAGCAAGAGGGGGGCAGAGTTAGAAGGGGAGTCCCCAAGGTGGAGTGGGGGGAGAGAGAGATGGGACGAGGGGGCAGCCACCCCCTACCGAGCCACCAAAACCTTTCCTCCTGCCAATGCCAGGAAAGCAGAACATATTGATTACAGCAAGGAGAAGTTGCTAGCTGTTAAGCCGTCTCAACAGAAGCATTCCCCAGGCCAGAGGCTGAAAAATCCAAGTCTTCGCTTCTCTGCACTTCAATTGATTTCTGGACCGTAGGGCCATTTGGCCATGGGACAGAAAGGGCATCTGTTCAGCAGGCCTGGAGCCAGAATTCTGCTATGGGGAGTGGATGTGGGGAGAGTGCTAAGGGATTCTTGTAAGAGCTTAGTAAAACAAAAGTCTGGGTTTGTTTATTTTTTTAATGCCTCAAGCGCCTAAGCATCATTCCCTAACGCCAGTGCCTTTTGCATTCATTGCTCGGAACCAAGCTGGTTTCTTACTTGGCAACTGTGCAGAAAACAGCCTGGGTGTTTGTTTGTTCATACATACATAGTCAAGCTCAATTTTTCAAGTGGAGATAGAATCACAGAATCATAGAACTGTAGAGTTGGAAGGGACCCTGAGGATCATCTAGTCCAACCCCCTGCAGTGCAGGAATAGGCAGCTGCCCCATACAGGGATCGAACCTGCAACCTTTGCTCACCACGCTCAAACCAGCTGAGCTATCCAGGCTTCTTTGTCAACATAGCACCAGTCATGCAAAAGAGGAAAGTAAAAGCAAGTTTGAGGCTGGACCATTAGGGCAAGTGGAGAACCGCCCCCCAACTTCAGTCCACCTTCAGTCAGCACCCAACTTCCTGCTTTCTTCCTCACAACCAATCCAGAGGGTCGCTCCAGTTCCCAGAGTTCCCCGTGA
The DNA here is from genome assembly GCF_964106645.2 of Podarcis pityusensis. Lineage (NCBI taxonomy): Eukaryota > Metazoa > Chordata > Lepidosauria > Squamata > Lacertidae > Podarcis > Podarcis pityusensis. Next base: position 23,635,539 of record NC_138033.1, on the reverse strand, counting down.
AGAGGGATTGGTTGTTAAACCACTCTGGGAATTGCAACTCTAGAAGGAGGAAAGGGGTTTTCCCTAACAACTCCCTGCACCCTTGAGAAACTACAGCTCTCAGAATTCTTTGGGGGGCAAGCCGTGACCATTTATAAAGTGGTATCAAAGTGCTTCAAATGTATGGTGTGAAAGAGGTGTGAAGTAGCCAGCGGCGTAGCGTGGGTTGTCAGCACCCGGGGCAAGGCAAGTAATTTGCGCCCCCTAACCCCTAACCTGCCGCCGCTGCCAGCTTCATCTTGCTGCTGCCTGGTCTGGTCTGGTGTGGTTCTCTCCCGCGCTCAGCGCTGCGCTGGGCGGCCGCTGCACTGTCCCTCCCCCAGATAGTCCCTCGCTCTCTCTCCGCACCGCACGCCTGGCACCCACCCCCTCCACAGTGGGCGGCGACCCAGCGGCTCGGATCGGATTCGCACAGCCAGCACTGCAGTGAGAGAGAGTGAGTGAGCCAGGTAGGGGCAGAGAGCTGCGAGTGCGAGCGCGCCCCCCCAGATGTTGCGCCCGGTGCGGCCGGCCCCCCCTGCACCCCCCACGCTACGCCACTGGAAGTAGCTAGCCTACCTCAATAGGGAAGGACAAGAGGGGAAAGCTCAAGGGTTCCCTGTGCAGGAGAAGGGAAAAGGCAGGAGTCAAGGAGATTTACGGCGTATCTGCAGTTGCAGCCTCTGGCTTGCTATTTCAACAAACACCCCACGCCTTCAGGGTTGCACCACAGACCAGGACTTGATGACGTCACTCTGCTCTGAGCCCAGGTGTCAAAGGAAAAGGCTGCTGAACTGGATCCCAGGGTGTGATGTGAAGGGAAAAGGAGCTCAAGGTGGCATGCGTGGTTCTTCCCCTCATATAATCTCCACAGCAACCCTGTGGGGTAGGTTAGACTTAGAGGCAGTGACTGGCCACCCGGTGAGCTTTATGGCTGAGTGGAGATTTGCACCCAGGTCTTTCATGTCAGAGTCTAACACACCACCGCAGTGGTATAGATTTGGGGCAGTGGGGAGGGAGAGGAAAAGAAAACTAGATTCTGGTGGGAGGAGCTTCCCCTTGCATGCATGAGCAAATTGTATTTCAGAGGGGGGCAGGATCTCACCCCTGACATGCACAGAGCATCACTACCACCCTATGAGCTGCATTGGTAGGCAGACCCACAGAAGGACCACTATGCTACAAACAATATCAAAAGCAACACGATGGCCAGAAACAATTACAATGTGAAAAACTTTATGGACTAATTCAAAACATCAAAACTAACAAACTGAAGTCTCTGAAAGTCCTTAAATGAATCATGGTGGCAGACTTTACCCAGCGGAGAGCAAGCTGTGAAGTTTTGTATAATCAGCAAATGTCCAATTCCGATGTCCAACTCTGAACTCTGCTGAACAGTGTTTCCAGATAACAACTACTGTTTCGTTGAATTCTTCATCAGCCAATGAGTTCAACACTCGTGAGTAGAAAGATATGTAATTTCTTCATTAACCAATCTTTTTTTGAATAGATATAATATACATGAGAATGAAAAATACTCTGGAACAGTGCTCATGCGATTATTTAGTCAGTAGCAACCAACTGCGCTGAGCTGTTAAGAGGGAGGGGTTGTAAAAGCCAAACACACCATTTCTTCCCCAATAAAAAACGTGGCACAGTCTACTACACAGAAATGTATAGCATAAAGCTGACTTTCCAGTCTTGCCAGTTTCCCCTGGACCAGGCATCTGGGGAGAATACACCAGGAAACAAGGCTTAGGAAGGGAAGGACAAACATAGCAGGATTCCCCACTCAAAAGTTCTAGCATGCGGCCGATATACGGTGCTTGCTGGAGCACCTACTTTACATGCAGAAGGTCCCATGTTCAGCTCCTGGAATCTCCTGGTAGGGCCAGGAGTGCCCCCATCTAAGACCCTGGAGAGCCACTGCCAGCCATTGTAGACAATGCCAAGGCAGATGGTTTGACCAGGCATAAGGCAGCTTCATGAGTGAGGAGGAATTAAAGAACCTCTTAATGAGGGTGAAAGAGGAGAGCACAAAATATGGTCTGAAGCTCAACATCAAAAAAACTAAGATCATGGCCACTGGTCCCATCACCTCCTGGCAAATAGAAGGGGAAGAAATGGAGGCAGTGAGAGATTTTACTTTCTTGGGCTCCATGATCACAGCAGATGGTGACAGCAGTCAAGAAATTAAAAGACGCCTGCTCCTTGGGAGAAAGGCGATGGCAAACCTAACAGCATCTTAAAAAGCAGAGGCATCACCTTGCCAACAAAGGTCCGTATAGTAAAAGCTATGGTTTTCCCAGTAGTGATGTGTGGAAGTGAAAGCTGGACCATAAAGAAGGCTGATCGTCGAAGAATTGATGCTTTTGAATTATGGTGCTGGAGGAGACTCTTGAGAGTCCCATGGACTGCAAGAAGATCAAACCTATCCATTCTAAAGGAAATCAGCCCAGAGTGCTCACTAGAAGGACAGATTGTGAAGCTGAGGCTCCAATACTTTGGCCACCTCATGAGAAGAGAAGACTCCCTGGAAAAGACCCTGATGTTGGGAAAGATGGAGGGCACAAGGAGAAGGGGACGACAGAGGACGAGATGGTTGGACAGTGTTCTCAAAGCTACCAGCATGAGTTTGACCAAACTGCAGGAGGCAGTGGAAGACAGGAGTGCCTGGCGTGCTCTGGTCCATGGGGTCACGAAGAGTCAGACACGATTAAATGACTAAACAACAAGGCAGCTTCCTGTGTTCCATGGCCCAAGCCACAGAGAACTATTGTTCTGTGACCTGGGCAAGGGTGCCTTGCAAGGGTGCAATCAGCAAACTGCTAAAATGAGCTTTCATCAAAAGAAAACGAAAAGCAGCAAGTTTCTGGTGCTCATGAGTCTATGCCCAAAGGCTGGTAAAATCCCAGAATGGGGTTGAGGAAAGGAAGAGAGGGAGATGGAGCCATCCCTCCTCTGCCTGCCTGCTCACTTCCTTGCAATTACTGATGTCCACATTTTTTGAGGGGGTGCTGTGGGTATCACTGGGACATTTCACTTCCTCCTCCTCCTCCCGCCTGTCCCTACTGAGAGATGGAAAGCGAGAAAGTGACACTTTCCTGGCACCGATCCAGATTACAAAATACTGTGCTAATATCCTAAGAAATATATTGTATAGGTATGGAGCCACGTAAATGGAATTTAAATATGAATTCAGGAGATCTAGGCTCTCCACAGCTACTGTGGACACCGGCAGCTGGCTCCTCTGCACAGTTATGCAGAAGAAAGTCCCGTCCAGCTCAGTTGGCGAATGCTCCCAATAAAATATGCATACGTGTGCAATTCCACTGTACCCTAATGATATACTATTATGAGGTTTAGCTGAATATGCTAAATTTATTACCAATCTTTCATTACATCACAGAAACATTTTCTGATACAGTCTTCCCCTAAAAAAAATAAAAATAAAAAAGCAGCATGCCCTGGGTTTTCTGCATAATATAATGTCTACTTGCTAGCAGGGTGGGCTAAGCGGTCCAATTCAAGGCAGGGCTACTGCAGTGCACCCCAAGTGCGGCTTCCCTTGTACAAAATGCTGCACCATGATTGCTGGCATGAGCGAGAGTCATCATATTGCACGTTGTTGTTGTTGTTGTTGTTGTTTAGTCGTTTAGTCGTGTCCGACTCTTCGTGACCCCATGGACCGGAGCATGCCAGGCACTCCTGTCTTCCACGGCCTCCCGCAGTTTGGCCAAACTCATGCTGGTAGCTTCGAGAACACTGTCCAACCATCTCGTCCTCTGTCGTCCGCTTCTCCTTGTGCCCTCCATCTTTCCCAACATCAGGGTCTTTTCCAGGGAGTCTTCTCTTCTCATGAGGTGGCCAAAGTATTGGAGCCTCAGCTTCACAATCTGTCCTTCTAGTGAGCACTCAAGGCCGATTTCCTTAAGAATGAATATGTTTGATCTTCTTGCAGTCCATGGGACTCTCAAGGACTCAAGCATATTGCACATCCATGCTCAAAAATCTGCACTGGCTGCCTATTTGCTATTGGGCTGAGTTCAAGGTATCAAGCACTTAACGGCTTGGGACCAGATTACTTAAGGGATCGCCTTATCCCATACGTGCTGACTCAATTCCTCCAGTTTGCAGAATTTTCTGCAGATTGCACTTCTTGCAATCTTGCACTTCTGCAAGTGTCTTGCCATGTTCATTCTGTGTTTGAAAGGAGCCGTTCCTTTAGCGTGGCAACAGCCTATACTTTGGAACTCCCCGCCTGCTAATATTGGGCAAGGACGATCACTGTACAGTTTTAGACACCTGCTGAAAACTTTGGTTACATCTGCCCTTAAATTTGTTTTAGATGTTTGTGGTTTCTTGGTTTTAGGAATTTTTAAACAGTTTTTAAGATGTTTTAAATAAGTCTATTTCATTTTTGTATTTTTCTTTTTTAATCACAGAAGCGTTAGCCACCCTAGGATCTTTTGTAAATAAGAGAGGGGTATAAATGCAATATACTAAATCAGTAAATTGCATCCCGATTCGTTTAATTACACAGACGCTACATCATAAGTCTGTTTTGAGCATTTCCTTTTTCTTAAGGATGAAAGAAAAGACCACATTTAAACTGCACACATTTTGCAGGTGCTTTTTATGTGATATTTCCATTCTTCAGTGCGTTTGTCAAGACACTGGCACAACAGAACAAGCAATGTGTTGGGACATCAAACCATGGGCCCAGGCACCTCTGTCTGGACACATCTCATGGAACTTTGGAGTGTCAGGCATAGCCCTATTGGCTTTAGCCCAAACGTAGCAGAGTTTTCCTGCACAGCAAAGAAGCTAGTTGCGGCAGTAATGACTAGTCAGCTAGACTCAGCATAACTATTTACAGGATTTATTAAAAGGAAAAATAAAACCAGCAGAGTTTCTGCATACAAATAAAAGCAAAATAAATCCTTTCTTTCTCTCTCTCTCTCATAACCATACACAGCACTTCTACTCCTAACACACCTCACATCAAACTGTGCTAGCCATCCCTAGATAACAGAGTTGAGTGCTGGTCGTTAACCAATCAGAGTAAGTAGTTTCTAGGTCAAGCAGACCTGGGCTTTCTGCCAAGAGTAAATTGACACTGCCTTGAGTTAATTGTCTGAAGCCAGAATCTGCAAGTTTCCCATGAGAATCAATTAACAGAAACTGAACAACATCTTCCCCAACTACACCCTTGAGCACACACCATGCATACGCACTTTTTAAAGGACACCTACCAGCCGGCTATCTTTAAGTTGCCCTTTCAGCAAGCTGTCCAGAGGAAAGGAGACAATATTGTTGAGATTCTGCACCTGGAAGAGCCACAAATAAAAACATAGGCAGCCATTAGTGTTCAGCTAGGCAGGGCTTTTTACCCAATGCATTTTTATTTCAGCTTCTAACACAGACGTGGGAACCAAATCTCGGTCAAAAGCTGAAGCAAAAGTTTAATCAAGCTCGTGCCATTATTTTTAAACACCCCCCCCACACACAGGGCCTTTTTTTCTTTTCTTTTCTTTTTGCTATATATGGGTTTTTAGATCAGTTTTGGTAAGAAAACCTCCCAGCTTCCCCCAAGGAATTCCAAGAACTGTATTTGGAAGAAAAACCCAGACTCCTTTGTTGGATTCTGAAGCTGCGCTCAGTGAATGAATGTTCGCAGTTTAAGTTCACAAAGTCCTTCAGGTCTTAAAAGGAATGGGTGAGGGGGTGGGTGGGTGTCATGCTGTGTACAGCACCATCTCTGCACACTGGCCTCACCCACCCACAGCTGGCAGTCATGCGCAGGGGCCCTGTGCACTTCAATGTGCATGTGTGTCAAATGGCTCCATGCCACTCCCTTCATGTGCAGAAGTTCTACAAGCGTACATCAGTATGTGCAGGAGGCCCCTTCACGCCAACGCCAAACATTGCTGGGAGAGATAAATAACTCCCTGCGCCCGACACATTCCCTCAGTGAATGCCCTATATGCAGAGCTACACACATGCAGGCTTATCATCTGATGTGGAACGTATGCGCCCTTTATTGATTTGTTACACTTACATACCACTTTTTCCTCAAGGTGGTGTACATAACTCTTCTCCCCACAACAACCCTGTGAGGGAGGTTAGGCTGAGGTTAGGCTGAGGGATAGTGACTGGCCCAAGGTCACCCAGAGAGCCTCATGGCTGAGCGGGGATTCAAATCCTGGCCTCCCAGGTCCTAGTCCAACACTCTAACTGGTATGCCACACTGGCTCTGAAGTTCCAACTATTGTACAGCAGGGCTGGATAACCTGCAGCCCTCCAGGTGTCATTGGGACTCCAATCCCCATCAGCCCCAGCCAGCATGGCGACTGGCAAAGCATGATGGGAGTCCAACAATATCCAGAAGGCCATGGCTCCCCATCTCTGTCACAGAGTGTGGTCCGACGTGCATATCTAGGCATCCCTTTTAGCCCTCACAGCTAACAGGAGTTGGGGCCTGCAGGGCACAGGGACATCAGAGAAGATGCACGGTCCCATTATTCCCTCCAAAGCATGCAGCAAATGTGCCAGAGGTGGGAACATTTTACAGCCTGGGTCACATGACCTTCTGGGCAGTCTCCCAGTGTTATGTACTGAAGTTCTCACCCTGGGCCAGCAGGGGGATACTGTAGATAGTTATGCAAATAAGGGATCAAAAGTGACGTTCAGTGATTGGATAGTTTTAGAAAGTTGTTACAGTAACGTTGTATTGGAGCTCTATATAAGCAGGCTGACTGAACCCCTCAGTTCAGTTCTGTTCTGGCCTGTGAATAAACAAGAGCTGTTTGAAGAATCGCTGTGTCGTCTGATATGTTCACCCACAACTTAACACCCAGAAGCCACATGATAGCGGTGGCTGGGGCCAGAAACAAAAGCAGGCAGAGCAACGAATTTTTAAAAATTACTTTTGTACGCTAGGCTAGTTCTTTCACACCGTTGCACACCTCTCTGTCCTCCATCCAGGCAAGCAAAAGGCATTATCGGAGTCCAAGGGCACATTCCCATGTGGGGCAAAAGATTCCTGCATTGCAGGGGGTTGGACTAAATGACCTTTGGGGTCCCCCTTCCAAGCCTAAAATTCTATGCTTCTGTTATTCCAGTCAAGCAAATGCACTCAACCAGGTGTGAATCAGGGCTGGTGGGGGCACAGCTTGGGCAGATGGGGTGTGGCTGGGGAACATGTGTGGCACAAGATGGGGCAGGGGGTGAGGGCCCCCCAAAAACCAAAGAGCTTACACCCCTATTTCCCGCCTGTATTGCTGGAATCCTGTCATTAACACTTGTTCTTTTCAGAGATCTTAGCATGTGAGACACAGCATGCATAACTAGAAATATGCTTTGCCCTTCTGTGCCACCCCCCTGATTTTTTCTCACTGCCTGGTGGGGTTTGTGTCTGGGGTTCCCCAACCCTGCTATCTGCAGAGGCAGGTCCAGAAAGGGAATCTTATTTATTGGACCATGCAAGCCTCACTCCAACTAAGATAAATATTGTTTCCTGCTCTTCTTCCCCCACCCCTCAAGCAGAACATATTTGGGATGGCATGCAGAAATGGAAACAGTGGCAAAGGTGGGGGGGGGGGAGAGACTGGAGATGCTAAACCTCCTCCATTTGTCCTATGGCAAGAGAAGCCTCTCCCTGTGCAGGATACTCCAGGGCAGCCTCAGTTGGCTGCAAGGCACAAAAATGTCTGGTCTGCCCACAAGCCACATCTACTCCTCCACTGCCACAAAACCCACAGGCAAGTCAGCCCTTTCTCCCCGCCTTGCAAAAGCCACAACCCACAGCAGGAAAGCGGATGGGGGGAGTCAGGTGAGAGACTCACATGGCCAAAACCGTAACATGACCAGAGGCAAAAGAAACAAGCCTGGTTCAGTTGGGGACCTGACAGCCTACAGGACTACCTCCCAAGCATCCAAAAAGTCAGTCTGAGAGTATTTAGAAAAGGATGCTATGATTACTAAGACCCAGCATGGGTTTCTCCAAAATATTCATGCCAGACCAATCTGATTTCCATTTTTGATGAAATTACAAACTTACATTTTTGATGAAATTACAAAATTACAAAGGCCGCAGAAGACAGAATCAGAATTCAAAATGACCTTAACAGATTGGAGAACTGGGTGCAAGCTAACAAAATGAATTTCAATGGGGACAAACATAAGGTTTTGCACTTAGGCAGGAAGGAACCAGATGCACAGATATAGGATGGGGGACACCTGGCTTACTAGCAGTACATGTGAAAAGGATCTAGGGGTCTTGGTTAACATGAGTCAACAGTGGGATGCAGCAGCAAAAAGAAAGAAAGAAAAGCTAATGCTATTCTAGGCTGCATCAACAGAAGTATAGTGTCCAGATCAAGGGAAGTAATAGTACTACTCTATTCTTCCTTAACCAAACCACATTTGGAATACTATGTCCAATTCTGGGCACCACAATTTAAGTAGAATGTTGATAAGCTGGAACGTGTGCAGAGGAGGTTAACCAAGATGGTGAAGGGTCTGGAAACTAAGCCTTATGAGGAGTGCTTGAAGGAGCTGGATATGTTTAGCCTGGAAAAGAGGAGACTGAGAAGAGATATGACAGCCATCTTCAGATATCTTAAGGGCTGTCACATGGAGGAGGGAGCATGCTTGTTTTCACCTGCTCTGGAGAATAGGACTTGAACCAATGGCTTCAAGTTGCACGAAAGGAGATTCCGACTAAATATTCAGAAAACATTTCTGACAGTAAGAGCTGTTCAGCAGTGGAACAGACTCCCACGAGAGGTCCTTCCTTGGAGATTTTTAAGCCGAGGTTGGATGGCCCTCTGTCATGGATGCTTCACCTGAGGTTCCTGCATTGCAGGGAGTTGGAATAGATGACCCTTGGGGTCCCTTTCCAACTCTAAGTTTCTATGATTCTAAGTCTCAGACCAACCTCTCTTGGGAGGGAAAACAAGGAGAGAAGAAAATAAAGAAAACCCACCCTGCAAGTTTTATGTGGCTGTGCTGAAGAACCTACACATGAAACCAAGTCAGTGCCACCCACTGACATGCTGACTCAGAATAAGCAAAATGGAACCACGGCTGTAGATTGTGATCAAGTACAGATGTGCTACAGGCACAGCTGAAGAAACCACAGCACAGCTCCGAAGAGCATAGGCCTTCTGATCGGCAGGCTTGTCACAAAAGGAATGTTTTTAGCAAGCACCAAAAAAGAGCTGCACTAACTGCAGCTTCTGGATCAAGTGGCAGGAACTGGGACAGAGCAACACATCTGATTATATCACTATTGTAATGAGTATTTTATGTATGTAGCTTAGAGGTTTCGAGAATTAAGTGGTATATAAATAATAATATATATATGTTGTGATTTCACAGTATGAAAACCACTTAGAGCATAACACAAAAAAGGAAATTAAGATGAGCCTGCTGGATCAGGCCAATGGGCCACCTAACTCTTTTTTTTTTTTAAATAATATTTATTGTAGTTTCACAAAGAAAGAATCACATTAATAAAAAAGAAAAATTTAAGAATAAAAAGAAAAATACAAAATACAAAAGGAAAAAAGATAAAACAAAGTAAAAAGAAAAAACAGTTAAAAAAAACTCAGTCTTTTCATGACTTCTTTTACATTTACTTGTTTCCCGGACCTCCTCATACCTCCCTCTTTTGTATTCCAATTCAGTTTGTTAATCCAGCAATTTCTTTCCCTCTTTTTTAATGGGCCACCTAACTCAAGATCCTCTTCTCACAGTGACCGACCAGAGTGGGTGGTATATCAATAAATCGTCTGAAACTGATTTTAAGTTCACACCGATGGAAGTGAAAGCTCTGAAAAGGCTCAATATGGAGGCCAAATGGCCGAAATATTGGGAAATTTTGGAACAAGAAGGAGACAAATTGAAATTACAGAGTTTCGAGAAACTAAAAAACAAAGTGAGAGATTGGCTTCATTATTATCAGATAATGGAGGCATATAATTTGGATAAGAAAATTGGCTTCCAGGTGGAAAAATCAAAACTAGAAACAGAACTGTTAGAACCCAAAACTAAGAATTTGTCAAGAATATATAACTTGCTGTTGAAATGGAATACTCAGGATGAAACGGTGAAATCTGCTATGATTAAATGGGCACAAGACGTAGGACATAATATTATGTTTGCTGACTGGGAACAGTTATGGACCACAGGTATGAAGTTTACGGCATGTAATGCCCTAAGAGAGAATATTATGAAAATGATATACAGGTGGTACATGACCCCAGTCAAGCTTGCAAAAATCTATCACTTGCCCAATAATAAATGCTGGAAATGTAAAGAAACTGAAGGTACATTCTTTCACCTTTGGTGGACGTGCCCAAGGATTAAGGCTTTCTGGGAAATGATATATAATGAACTGAAAAAGGTATTTAAATATACCTTCCTGAAGAAACCAGAGGCCTTTCTTCTGGGCATTGTCGGCCAATTGGTGCCAAAGAAGGACAGAACTTTTTTTATGTATGCTACAACAGCAGCAAGAATACTTATTGCAAAGTATTGGAAGACACAAGATCTACCCACTTTGGAAGAATGGCAGATGAAGGTGATGGACTATATGGAATTGGCAGAAATGACTGGCAGAATCCGAGACCAGGGGGAAGAGTCGGTGGAAGAAGATTGGAAGAAATTTAAAGACTATTTACAGAAATATTGTAAAATTAATGAATGATAGAATGATGTTGGATAGTAATTAAGCGGTTTCTAGCTGTAATGCTTTAAGAGAATATTTAAAAAAGGGTTATAAAATGGGTTAAAATCTAATGGTAAGGATTTGCTGAACCAATAAATTGAAGTGGAATACAAAAAAGGGAGGTATGAGGAGGTCCGGGAAACAAGCTAAAGGAAAATAAGTAACTGAAAATATGTGTGTTTTTAACTGTTTTTATTTTGTATTTTTCTCTTTTCCTTTTCATTTCTACTGTAATATTTTTAAAAAACCTTAATAAATATCTTATAAAAAAAAGAAGAAGAAGAGCATAGGAATCGGCCTTATACTGCCTGCAAATGCAGATGCTCCACCACTGAGCTATGGCCCTTCCTGGACTATCGGGTGCTCAGCTTGTTTCGGTGAACCTTGCAGAACAGTATTCCTAGTGAGGCATCCTCCTCCGCTGCCCCCAAGGGTGGGCAGCTAGGTTAGGGAGTGCAGGGCAGGCTCTGTAACCTCCAGGACCTTGCTGCCACTCCCTGACAACCAGCATTTCTGGCTGCCTCAATTCTGCTTCATGGTAGGACCAGTCTTGTTCAAAGAACTTTACAGAAGGCAACAGCCACTCCTGTGACATCACCGTTTTGCATCAGCATGCTGGGTCTGCCTAAGGCAGGAGTAGTCATAGGATGGCCACATATGCAACAACAAAGTTTGAATATGAATAGGGATGGGAATACAGGAAGTTGCCTTATACTTCGACAGACTATTGGGTCCTTCTATCAGTGTTTCTCAAACTTGGGTCCCAGCTGTTGTTGGGCTACAACTCCCATCATCCCTGACCACTGGTCCTGCTAGCTAGGGATGATGGGAGTTGTAGTCCAACAACAGCTGGGGACCCACGTTTGAGGAAACACTGACTCAATACAAAGCCTACAGTGGATGGTAGCACCTCTTCAGGGTTTCAGACAGGGGACATTCCCAGTCCTACCTCCACGGTCAGAGGCAGAAATGCTTCTGAATACCACTGCAGGAAACTGCAAGAGTGGAGAGGTTCTGCTGCACTCAGGTCCTGCTTGCGTGTTTCATAGATATCTGGTTGGTCATGGTTATAACGGGACACCAGGCCAGATGTCCTGAGCTGGAGAGGCCGGGGATTGAACCTGGGACCTTCTGCATGTAAAGGAGATGCTCTGTCATTGAGTTACAGGCCTAGGTGTGCCAATTTAGAAATAACTACTATAATCCATCACACCATAAGACTTTGAGCATATGGCCCGTGTGCTGTCCAGCACAGCAGCTCAAGTCTGCTGTCCAGGGGGGATCTAACAGCTGGGAGACAAGAGTCAGAAGGGCAGGATTGGAGAATGAAGAACAAGAGCAGGAGGAAGGAGAGATCGGTCAAGCTGGTGTAGACTCAAGGGCTTCCACACCTTCTTCTCCTCCTCCTCCTCCTGATCCCACCCTCTCCTGCTTCACTGTTTCCCAGGACCAGAAGAAGACTGAAACAGGAGGAGCAAAAGGTCACATGCTGATGGAGTCTTCGCCTGCTTGCACGCAGCTTGGGTGGAGGAGATACATAAGTTGAGGTCATCAGGTGCACACCTAGTGGCAGCTGAGAGGTGTAGGATTGATAGACATGCCTTTTCCTAACTTCTAAGTGTCCTTTTGACAATAATGAGTTAGTTCTTGACATTCCGTGCCAGTCAACACTGTGACACAAGCTTGGGACTGGACACTTCTTCAAACCTACAGGGCTGTCCTCTCTAAAGCAGGACACAGGTTCACCATCAACTCTGGCCAGAATGGTGAAAAATAACAACATATCCTAAGAGACTGCTGGATCAAGCCACTTGCTCTCAAGGCGGTCAACCAAATTGCCTATGGGAAGCCTGCAAGCAGGACTTGAGCACAACAGCACTTTCCCCCTCCTGTGGTTTCCAACAACGGGCATTCAGAAGCATTACTGTCTCCAACAATGGATGCAGACCACAACCATTAGGGTTAGTAGCTGGAAGGTCAGGGAGCTGTTTTCCAGCAACATCTGGACGGCATCATATTAGCTACCCCAATCTAAAGTGGCACATACCCAAGCATTGTTTTCATGTGCTAGGGCCATATCAAACAGGTTTTTTTTCCCTTTTCTTTCCTTCCACATTTTCCCTTCCACGTCTTTATTTTTTCTTTCTTTCCTTCCACATTTGCAAGGGGGCTGTAATACGAGACACGGGGCTTCTGTTTAAACCAAACATACCCAGCCAGAGCCTGCTCTAGCACACAGAACCCACAGCACAGTTCCTTCAGTTCCCAGCCATAAACAACATAGCCACTGCCCAGAGGTTTCCGATTTACGTTAAAGGGGGAAGCTGAGGGAGGGGCCAGGAAGAGACACCATTAGTGGCAACAAGCAGCAAAGTCACACAGATGCAGCCCACGTTCCTTCTCCCTCTGCCCAACCAGTACAAATACTAACACTAATGGTCCTTTTTAGGGACAGGTGAGAAAAGAGTTGAGTTTGCATTTGAAGGCAAACTTTTAGAACAATTTGCACACCAGAACACAGCCACCCTCCAAAGGTCGTAGTACTTCAAGTATCACCAACCCGGTGAAATGTACAAAAATGCATATACTAGGGTAAAGGTAAAGGTACCCCTGCCCGTACGGGCCAGTCGTGTCCGACTCTAGGGTTGTGCGCCCATCTCACTTAAGAGGCCGGGGGCCAGCGCTGTCCGAAGACACTTCCGGGTCACGTGGCCAGCGTGACGAAGCTGCTCTGGTGAGCCAGCACCAGCGCAGCACACGGAAACGCTGTTTATCTTCCCGCTAGAAAGTGGTACCTATTTATCTACTTGCACTTAGGGGTGCTTTCGAACTGCTAGGTGGGCAGGAGCTGAGACGGGAGCTCACCCCGCCACGGGGATTCGAACCGCCGACCATGCGATCGGCAAGTCCTAGGCACTGAGGTTTTACCCACAGCGCCACCCACGTCCCTATTATACTAGGGTAAGCACACATATAAATGCCTAAGTTAGTGAAAATAATGGAATAAAATGCTTCCCTTAGGGGAAATAGCTTTGCGAAACTGTGTCTGTTGGGCAAAACTGCATACAGTGGTACCTCTGATTAAGAACTTAATTCGTTCCGGAGGTCCGTTCTTAACCTGAAAATGTTCTTAACCTGAGGTACCACTTTAGCTAATGGGGCCTCCTGTTGCCGCCGCTCCGCCAGAGCACGATTTCTGTTCTCATCCTGAAGCAAAGTTCTTAACCCAAGATACTATTTCTGGGTTAGCGGAGTCTGTAACCTGATGCGTATGTAACCCGAGATACCACTGTATAAAAATGTGTATTTTGTACAATGAATTCTCACTAAGATGATGATGAATCTTCATGAGGAGACAGACAGACAGACACACACACACACACACACACACATATGCAAACTGATGTGGAAATGGAGAACTGAACTGTAGATTGTAAAAATAAACAACTGAAACAGAAATTGACAGATTCACTCACTCCTAGTTCTTTCAAGAGTTCCCACCATATTCATAAAAATCCTTCCCTCAAACAGACCACCTTGTAGCAGCAGCCTGCTTTGTGATAATGGGCCCCAGCATCAACAGAGGACACATAGCTGGAAACACAACAATAAGGAAAACACGCCTTACGGACATGCAGTGGTTGAAATATAGGAACCTATTGCCCCAAACAAGATGGCCACATTCACAATTGCATCATCTTCCAGAGAGGGAGTTATCTCTGTTGCTTCGGCTAAAACAGATTCCCTTAAAGTCTTGAAGAACGTAGTTGCATTAATTACGGCGTAAGCTTTTGCAGGCCTGAATCCACCTCATCAGATATGCATGACAAAGAGGACTGTAAGCCTCCAACATTAATGTCAGAATAATAAAGATCTTTTTAAAGGGGCTGCATAAAAGACTCTAGCCACATCCAAACTGTACATTTAAAGCAGTGTGGTACCACTTTAAAAAGTCATGGTTTTCTCCCACCATGGTGTTTTAAATGTAGGCTGCAAATGTAGCCCTAGTGAGCAACAGTAACCACTGGACTGGGGCTTATGGGAGTTGTAGGGGTTAAGGAATTTTGGCATGTTCATTTCTTTTAAAGAAGCGGGTCCCATATTAAAAGTGCCGAGTCTGGTTGAATATCCCCTCTCTCTAAATAGGTGGTGTACATATTTGGATTGAGAAGAAGAATGCAGTGGAGATCTTTGATGGAAAAGAAAAGCAGACCTAATGCCGCCCCTTACCAGGTTTTTGAAAAGTGCCGTCACCTCCCTGGTGAAGACAGCCAGATTCAAGAATCCCGTGGAAAGCTCATGATTGTTCTGAGAAAGGTGGTTGTTGCCAAAGTTCTCCAGAGTTTCGCTGTACTGCTCCTCGTTCTCCACATGCGCTAAGGAAGAAGACACAAGAATCAGGAGAAAGGAAGGTTTCTGGCGGATCCAGATACCCACAGAAGTCAGGGAAGAAGCAAAGCAGTGTGTAGAATTTGAACATGGAGACAGCCCTGCAGGATCAGACAAGAGCTTTATACTGAACCACATTCACACCATACATTTAAAGCGCTATGATACCGCTTTAAGCAGTCGTTGCTTCTGCTGTTGTTTGTTAAGGGAACTGAGAGCTGCCATCACAGAGCTGCTAGTCCCAGAGTAGTTTAACCATCAATCTCTTTTGCTAGGCAACTCTGGGAAATGTAATTCAGTTAGGAAAATAAGTCTCAGCACCCTTAAACAAACCACAGTTCCCAGAATTCACCGGGGGGGGGGGGGGAGCTGCCAGTGTGTTTTAGTTGTATGGTATGAATTTGTCCTAGCTCGTTGTCTTGTTTCTCACCGTGGCAAAGCAGACACCTCTGGGAAGCCAACAAGCAGGGCGTGAGGGCAAGAGAGCTCATGTTCCCCAACAACGAATAGTTGGAGGCATGCTGCCTCTGATCCTGGAGGTAATATATATCCATCATGACCAGCACCCATTAATAGCCCAGCAGGAACACCAACTGGCAGGCATTATGTAGGCATGTGGTGAATTGTGCAAAGAAATTTTGTGGCAGTGGTGCTGGGTGTGCTCCAGCAGCTGTGAGGAGAGGTCTGTGTGGTGCATACTTGAGCCTCTTCCATTGCATCTCCAGCAACATCCGACACCCACACTGCAGATTCTTTATTTATTTATTTACTTCCTTCCTTCCTTCCTTTCATTGCATTTACAGAGGCATATACAGGGACTGGGGGCTACCTTTGAAGGTGGCTCGGAAACTACAACTAATCCAGAATGCGGCAGCTAGACTGGTGACTGGGTGTGGCTGCCAAGACCATATAATACTAGTCCTAAAGGATCTACATTGGCTCCCACTACGTTTCCGAGCACAATTCAAAGTGTTGGTACTGATCTTTAAAGCCCTAAATAGCTTTGGGCCAGTATTCCTGAAGGAGCTTCTCCACCCACATCCTTCAGCCTGGACACTAAGATCTAGCTCTAACCATAGCTGTCAACCTTCCCTTTTTTTGCAGGAAATTCCCTTATTCCAGCGCCATTTCCTGCTGCTTCCCGCTGCTATTCCAGATTGTTAGATATCCCATAGACTGTCCCCGGGACAGGTGAGGCTGCTGATCCCTTATTTTCAAATCCGAAAGTTGACAGCTATGCTGCTGATCCCTTATTTTCAAATCTGAAAGTTGACAGCTATGGCTCTAACGGTCTTCTGGTGGTTCCCTCACTGCAAGAAGTAAAGTTACAGGGAACCAGGCAGAGGGCCTTCTCAGTAGTAACGCCTGTCCTGTGGAACGCCTTCCCATCAGATGTCAAGGAAATAAACAACTATCTGACCTTTAGAAGACATCTGAAGGCAGCCTTGTACATGGAAGTTTTTAATGTTTGAGGTTTTGGTGTGTTTTAAACATTTTGTTGGGAGCCCCTCAGAGTGGCTGGGGCAACCCAGTCAGACAGGCGGTGCATACATATACATACATATATACATACATATACATATATATATGTGTGTGTGTGCTGTTCTAGGGCAAGAATGCTCAGTGCAGATTTTGTTATGCCTTCGCATTCAAAGAGATCCTAATCCAGAAGTCTTGTGTTGCAATTTATATATTTTGAAAGCGGATTGCACAAGGCTGACATCAGCTAAACCTTGCACTGAGGCAAACTGTGTTCCTGCTGCCAGCGCAACCTCATAAAATCACCAAATATGTTTAGCTGCGAAGGAGGCTGTCACAGAATGTTTACAAACAGCACAGCTTCTGTGGCGAAAGCAAAAGGTCAGTCTGGTGATGGGGCAGCTGGGAGAGGGCAAATCCAGATCCCAATTCATATATCCCACCAAAGAGAGTCATCTTGTAGGGTCACCAGACTTTGCGGGTGACAGACTGCGAACTAGACCAGGGTGAAATGCTAAGAAAGAGGTTAAAGGGGGTTTCTCCAAAATCCAGAAGAAGAGAAGGGCTGCAACAACTTGGTGGCAGAGCTTAAATCAGAAAAACAAGAAGATGGAGAAGCAGGGTCTGGGAAATAGTCCAACATTAAAACTCTGTAGAAAGCCACTGTCTATTAGCATGAACAATACCGAGATAGATGGACCAATGGTCTAACTGTGTAGGGCAGCTTCCCAAGTTCCCTGATTGTTTGAAGTACAACAGCAGGGATCATTCGGTTAGTAGCCTAAGGGTTCATTCTAATGACAGTTAAGACAGCCAATCAAGAGGGGAGTGGTAGTGGAAGTGTTTGCCTAGCACCCAATCAGAATGGCGTAATCCTTGTGCCCTGATTGGCTGCGGGAGTTCTGAGGGAGCCTTTCCTCAGTATGCACTGCTGAATATCTTTCTGCTTTGAAAGAGGCCTGTTCTAAAAGACAAAAAACAGCAACCCTGATTATTTCTCCTCAAGGTATGCACTGCCTTTGTTCAGTTTGCCCAGTAAAGTTCCTTTTCTCTCTCGACTCTGGGTTGTTCAAATGACACTGCTCACACTGTACAGGGGGGTCAGATTGCACTTTGCACACACCTGGCAGCACCTACCCATTACCCCCAAGGTGTCCCCCCACTCTTCCCCACCCCTTGGCGGCCACACCAGCACACAAAGAGCATTAACTTACTGAGCCCAGAAGCATGAATAGCTTTCACATATTTCCTGATCCGCTGGAGAATGGCTTGGTCTCCATCCAGGCTCTGCGAGGCAAAAAAGAGAGAGAGAAAGACACAAAGGTTTGTCAGAGTTGCTGGGCAGTGCCAAGCTGGGAGGCGGGAAGAGGGAATTGCCAGGCCACACAAAGTCTCTTTGAAGCTCCGGCCTGTGGCAGATGTGCAAGGCAGCTGCCAGGCTACCCGAATCTGGAGTGGAGAGATCCCAAGCATGGGGAGGGGGTGGGTGGGCTGTGCAGAGATTGAGAGTGAAAGAGAGAAAATGCATTGACTGAACAGCGCAGAAAAGGAGGTGTGGCTTCCAGCCAGTTCCTCCCTGGCTGCAACAAGGGCATAGCTCTGTGGCAGAGAACACGTTCTGCATGCAGAAGATCACAGGCGCTTCTAGTCTGAAAGGATCAAAGGTATCAAATGATGGGGAAGACCTCAGCACAAGACAGTCAGGCAGCCCCTGGCGCAACCTGAAACCTGCCTAAGCACCTAGCAGGGCCTCATTTGAATGTCTGCTGCCTTCTCTTGCATTCTGTCTTGAGACTGGAATGTGGCCTGTCGAGGAGCTCAGCTCAGAAGTAGAGCAACGGTTTTGCTTGCAAAAGGTCCCAGGTTCAATCCCGGCATCTCCAGGTAGGGTCTGAAAGTCTAGAGAGACACTGCCAGCCAGTATAGAGAGCACCAGTCAAGTGTCTACACTGCAGACAAGCTAGATGGGCCAATGGTCTGACTTGGTATACAGGAGCTTCTGATGTGTCTGTGGGTTATTGATGGCTAGGAGAGGACATACGAAATACAATTTATCTCTCCAGTCTGCTACACGGGTGAGTTAGGGCAGAGTACAGTCATACCTCGGGTTACAGCCACTTCAGGTTGCTTTTTTTGGGTTGCGGACCGCCGAAACCCGGAAGTACCGGAACGGGTTACTTCCGGGTTTCAGCAGCCGTGCATGCGCAGAAGTGCTAAATTGCGCTTTGCGCATGCACAGAAGCGCTGAATCACAACCCACATGTGCACAGACGTGGGTTGTGAACGTGCATCCCGCACGGATCATGTTCGCAGTCCAAGCGTCCACTGTATTAAAACCCCATCCTTGGCAACGAAAATTGAAGCTTTGGAACAAGGTTGCAAAGCCTTTCCTTTTTTGAGCAATTCCACCTAATGAAGGTTAGCTGGCTTCCTCTTGGTTTGCCTCTTAATAAAAGAACCAGGCAACAACCCATTAAGTATAGCATCCACTTATTTAACAGTCTTGCACTGGCTCACAGCAAAGGCAGCAGCAAAACTACGCAAGCAAGGGTGCCAACTTGAACAAAACATGGGGAGGAGGGGCAGGTAAGCACCATCCTGTGTAACTGATCACAAGATGTGGCACACACTCACCATTTGAATGGCAATGCCCATCAAATTTGGAGGGACTCCTCAATTATTTTATTGGGGGTGTGAAGGGACCTCGGCCCCTAGCAGTTGGCTCTGATGTACCCAAGTCAAAACACTACTATGTTTCAAAAGACATAGCCAATTACAAAAAAGGAGCCTGTGTTCAGGGAGAGCGCAGACAGACACCTGTTTGAATCAAAGACATGGTGAGGAAGGGTGGTGCCCATCACTGCCTCCCCTCCCATGAGAGCAAGTTCCATAGTTTAACTATGCACTACGTGAAGAAGTGCCTTCTTTTATCTGCCCCGAATCTTCCAACATTCAGCTTCATTGCATGTTCCCCAGGGTCTCTAGAGGGAGAACAACTTTTCTCTCCACTTTCTCCATGTCATACATAATTTTAGAAACTTCTGTCATGTCACCTCTTGCTCACTTTTTCCTCTCAGCTAAAAAGTTCAAAGCCCTGCACTCCACCCCCTTAATCATTTTAGTTGCCCTATCAGAATATCTACAATATCCTTTTTGCCTAGCAGGAGGCAGGAGAATCATAACCCTCTCTGGAATTCACAGGCATGCTGCCTGCCTCTAATCCTGGCTGGCAGCAAATAGCCATCAAGACTAGGAACCTTTAATAGCAGGAAGGGATTTCCTTTCTGGAGGCCAGATACTCCCCCTTCAGTCATTTGTCCATGGTTACAGTATCCCTGAAGGTGCCTCTCCATCCAGGGGTATAATTTCAGGTATTGGGGAGTGAGGGGGAGAAAAGGTTCGCAGTAAAGTTTAAAAGGCCTGTTCGAGGAGATATTCAAGACGTAAATTGCAACACCAGAGAAACTACAGTGGGATTTAAGAGCATCCATTCCAGTGACATTTTATACTGCCCAATAAAATGATAGCCAAGGTCATCCAAAGAAGGTCAATTGTATTTTTAAAGAAAGCAAAGCGTTTTGTCCTTTTCTTGTGCATGCTATTACTTCCTAGTGCATAAGTATTTCACTGTTTAGAAACCAACCGTCAGTGGTGCAAT
The DNA here is from genome assembly GCF_964106645.2 of Podarcis pityusensis. Classification (NCBI taxonomy): domain Eukaryota; kingdom Metazoa; phylum Chordata; class Lepidosauria; order Squamata; family Lacertidae; genus Podarcis; species Podarcis pityusensis. The sequence continues at coordinate 23,615,260 of NC_138033.1, read as the reverse complement.
TCAGATGTCACAATATTTCCTGGTTTGGAGAAAATGGGAAACTGAAGACTGCTTGGTTTGTTTCACCTCACTCATGCAAAAGGAGAAGTCAAGCAGCTAGCCACTGAGGCTAAAAAGGTTGGTAGAGATCTCTGCTGAATTGTGTCCTTACAAATGCGCACAAAAGTTATCTGAATCGTAGAATCATAGAAATGTAGAGTTGGAAGGGACCATGAGGGTTATCTAGTCCAACACCCTGCAATACAGAAATACTTTGCACAATGTGGGGCTCAAACCTATGACCCTGACTGATGTAAACCCATGCTCTACCGACCAAGCTATTTGCATGCATGGAGAACAGAAAGAAGGCAGCTGGGGCCAAGGCACCAAAAGCGTAAAACCCCCCCAACAGCCAAAGAGGAGCCTCTGTGAATGTGGAAACAGGTCCATCTCCTGAGCCCTCCTTTCCATCCAAAGCAACTTCCAATCCCACTTTCCTTCTGCCCTCGCTGGGAGGGATTCAAACAAAGAATCACAATACAAAGCAGGATCTTAAAGATGCCTTTCTGCCACAGTAAAAAGGAGAGACACCAGCCTCAACATCTCTCTATTTGGCCGTTTGAGGCAAAATCTCCATTACTGTTAAGTGCTCATCCACACACAAAGGGTCACCAGATATTGGCTGCTTTGCAATTTTGCAAAAGTTTTGCGTTTTTATTCTTATTAATGAGCAATTGCACACCACCCCTGTAGCCAAAAAGTCTCTCAAGACCAAAAAAATAATATCAATACTAAGACAGCCCCTGCCCTCAGGCTCACAATTCAAGAGAGATATGACACACAGGGGAAAGGTAATGAGAGGGAGGAAGGAAAAGCAAGTTCTTCAAGTTACAGATAAAGCTAGCAGTGGTTCCATCTGTCTTGCTGTCCTGAAGCATTCTTTCCCTTCCACCTCTGAGATCAGGGCAGCCCCTACCGCACAGCTCTTCCCTAAGAAGGAACAACCACAAGCAGTGCTGGATTTACGTCTAAGCTAAGGAAGCTCTAGCTTAAGGTCCCACTCTCTTGGGGGCCCCTAAAAAATGTAAAGGAAAAACAACAACTGGGTGTACATTTCAAAAATATAAGATAAAAAACAAATAAAACAAAACCTACATACAGCAACAGTGTTTTGTATTGTGTATGTGCAAATGGCTTTAGATACCTATTAGATCCATAAATTACCATATAGCATATTCAACAGACAATTTGTTGTTGACAAAGGACAGCTGCACATATCAAGGGCCCCATTACCTTCAGTAGCTTAGGGCCTCATCAAACCTAAATCCGGCCCTCACCACAAGCAACCTCAATTGGCTATTGACCCTAAATCAGCAATGCGGCACACTGTAGCTTTTCACCTTAGCTGTATGCAGCTGGCAGAGCCATTAGGCAGGGGGAGGAGGCTGCCTCAGGTGCCAGAAGTCCCCCAGGCAGCACTCCTGCAGGCACCTCACCTACCCCACTGCCTCCTCCAGAGGCAAGAGAAGCAGTGGCACCATCTCACCCAAAACTGGTGTGATCTTCCCTGAAATTAGCACCTCCTGGCAGTGGTAGCAGAGCGGATGGTGTTGGCGGCAGCAGCAGCAGGGCAGGGAGGCACTTCCTGTTCCACCTCAAGCAGCAAATGGGATGTGATACCCTGGCTGTATAAATCAAAGCTTGGGATGTAGCAATAAACATGTATCCCCCCCCTAGATATTACCACTCCAAGCCATTGTCATGAGATGGGTATATTTAGCATGGGGTTGGAAGGAAAATATCAGAAAGCCTGGGCTTAGCCTTTCAGTGCAAGTCGGTGGACAGGGATTAAGGTTAATTTTTCTGTCAGCGCTATTTGCCAGATTTTCACGGCAAACTGAATTTATTTCTCCTGCATCCCAAGTTACAGGGGTCTTTGTTTACCTGCTTATCTAAGAGAGCAGCACTGCCACAAACCATCAAACAGGTTGCAGAGATGGACGGAGCAGCAAAGAGTTAACCTGAAGCCTGGCTGAGGTTCAGTCATGATAACAGTGCTGGAAAAATACTTGGAGGATGTAATCATCTGGATGGGGAGAAAGCAATTGTTTAGGGTCAAGCAAGGGATAACATTTGTTAAAATGGGATGAAGTCAGAGGAAAACTGTGGAGGGGAGGGGAGCTTGGCTGGGGGAAAGGCGTCTTCTTAAGGGAAGGGACATCATCAGCACTTGCATTAGAGCACACACAACCCAGAGGATCCCAACACAACCCTCAGCATGCATGGAAGACACCCGTAGATCTTTCTTTAGAACCTGATGTTAACAGCTGGGATAGCTCAGTCAGTAGAGCTCTTAATCTCTGGGTGGTTTCCTTTTAACCAATCAGTATGTACTGATATCTATTTCTGTTTTTATGGATCTTTTCATTGATACTATCTTCAGATGTTGTACTCCACCTTGCTATATTTTTGTGAACGTGTGGGTTATACATTTGCAAATAAACGAATTTGAACCTGCAACCATCAGTGCTTGGATTTGCCCCTGAGTCAGCCTCTGATTGCTCCCTGAAAACAGCATGAACCTCACTGTCAGGAATCCACCTAGGCAAGGAAACAGGGCTCCACCGGCATCCACAGTGTCCTTGGCAGGCCTGAGCCTGTCTCAGGAGCTGCAGGAGGGACAAACACCGACGTTGTTCCTGGAAGACCAGACGCAGGTGAGAGGCAAAATGCTTGTTGCTAATTATACACAGTAGCACGAGATTCTCAGTTGCAGCACACAGATTTGCTGCAACTGAGAATGTTTTTCATAAAGCTAAGAATGAGGCCACACCCTTGCATTTTGTTGCCATCTCAGAAGAAAGACTTCACTTTCCTATTTTCAAAGATCTGGAAGTTCTTGCAAGCAATCTAGCATTGTTCAGTCGAAACATTTGTAAACATGCCTATTCTCAAGCCAAGACCTATGCCCCACTCCTCCAATCAACAATGAAAGCTCACCTGTCTGCTGTACAGTGTACAGGTAACTTGCAGCTTGTGCATATTCACAAACTCAGATATATAAGCTAGGTGGCATATGGCTCCTTAAACCAGTCCCCAAAATGGAATGCCTAGTTGTTATTGTTGGGCCTGACAGCCTGAAAGTTGTATTTTTCATTGTGACTTCTTGGTTCCTGAAATTCATTCTGATTGTGCAGATAAAATATAACAGATAGAATTCTGCAGGCTGTGGTGTTAGCGTGTGAAAACAGTCAAGATCCAGTGATCCCCAGGCATGCACCTCCAGATGGTGGAGATGTCAGGTGCCATCCTGGTGCCCAGGCATCTTCACTTGGTTGCAAGTGGTTGATAAAGGTAAAGGGTAAAGGGACCCCTGACCATTAGGTCCAGTCGTGACCGACTCTGGGGTTGCAGCACTCATCTCGCTTTATTGGCCGAGGGAGCCGGTGTACAGCTTCCGGGTCATGTGGCCAGCATGACAAAGCCGCTTCTGGTGAACCAGAGCAACGCACGGAAACACCGTTTACCTTCCCGCCGGAGCGGTACCTATTTATCTACTTGCACTTTGAGGTGCTTTGGAACTGCTAGGTTGGCAGGAGCAGGGACCGAGCAACGGGAGCTCACCCCGTCGCAGGGATTCGAACCGCCGACCTTCTGATCGGCAAGCCCTAGGCTCTGTGGTTTAACCCACAGCGCCACCTGCATCCCTAAGTGGTTAATAGCCAGGTGCAAAATGTGCCTGGCTCCTGCTGAATTTTGAACACTGTCCGGAACATAACCCAAGCATAAGTTGAGAGTCACCTGTATTCCATTCTCTCTCTTGTTCTACAGCAGGAGTCACAATGTGGTGCTCTCCATATGTTGTTGGACGACCCCTATCAGCCACAGCCAGCATGCCCAATGGTCAGGGGATGATGGGTGCTGCAGTCTAACAACATCTAGAGGACGTCGCTACCGCTACAGCTGCTCTCTAGCAACTTCTCCTGTACCTTTGCTTTTTAAGGCAAGGAAGTTAGATTAGAGTGTGGGGAAACCTTTTGTGGATCCCCAGCTATTGTTGGACTGCAAATACCATCATCCCTAGCTAGCAGGATCAATGGTCAGGGGTGATGAGAGTTGTAGTCCAACAACAGCTAAGGACCCAAGTTTGAGAAACAGTGCACTAGACTATAATTCCCATTACTGTTGGTTATTCAGCATACTGGCTGGGACTGAGGGGAGTCCAACAACATTCGGAGGGTCCTAGGTTCCCCAACCATGGGTTGACTAAGTGCTAGGAAGACATCACCGTCCCACAACCCACTGTCGACAATCCAACCGCAGCTCAGTAACACAGCATCTGCTTTGCCAGCAAAAGGTTCCAGGTTCAATCCTCAGCATCTCCAAGACGGACTAGGAATGTCCCCCTCTGAAGCCATGGAGCATCTCCATCAATCAGTGATGACAGTACGGAACTAGATGTGCCAGGGGTCTGACTCCATCCAAGGTAACTAGCTATGTCCCTAGGTCTATCAACAGTTCAAAAAGAGGCGTCCTGGTGTGCAAAATACTGTAGCATCTTACAGACCATATTCCACAATCGCCCAAAGACGCTGCTTTTTATTTTACTTTCTAAGATCCCCAAGCTCATGCCAGCAGAAGCCAAGCCAGGCAGCTGTGCACGCCCCACTGGACTTCTGCAGCTGCAGTCCAAAATCTCAGAGATATACACCCCTCCTTGAGGATAATCAGCTCAGCCACAGATGCAGAGATGCAAGGGGAAAATGTCTCCAGAGTGAGAGAGAGGAGACAGCTCTGCACCTGTAGCTGGTGGTGACCTCACACAGCCTCCATCTGTGACTGCATTAGACCCCATCACTGACCCCACGGAGCCTCTCTGTGCAATTGTCTAATTTACACTCTGCATTCTAAAATCAGCCTTGAATTCCTTCCAAATGTGCCCTGCTAGCCAGACAGAATCTTTTGCTGGCTGTCAGAAAGAGAGTGCCTCTTTGGAAATCGCCCTTTCTTTTGCACGTTGGTTGTTAAGTAAGATCAATGAGAGCCATTCTTCACTTTGCAGAGCTGCTCAATGAAGTGGGAACTGGTTGGTACAGCAATAAAACACAGCCAACTGTTAAGGAAGCCCAGCCTGAAAAGGGCAGCTATGAAATCTAAAATTAGGAGCAGCAGAGTATAAAAAAAGATATTCAGAGTCAGGGGTGCCAAGAAGATTTTCTGAGGCCAATACTGTACACCGTCTGTGGATTTGGGCCCTCTGCCCTACCTGCAAAAGAGGGCATGCATTTGCATAAATAATGCATGTACTTTGCATAATGCAAATTTGCATATTCCTTGCAGGTGGGGTGGAAGGCTCAGAATTAAATCGGGAGGTCACATGTCAAGTACTAAGATGCTTGGCAGGCAGAGTGTCAACAGGCAAGGTTTTCCCTGCAATTTTATTTCCATACTAGAAAAGGCTTAATCAGTTTAATTTCTGCCCGATTCAAGGCACAAGAGCCCCACTTTTCCTCATTGCTGACCTTAAACTGTGAAAATAACTCTAGTTTCATGAGTCGTAAAGTGTTGATCCTGGGTAGCCAACATGGTCGCTCATGGCTATCCTGGCTGCGGCTAATGAGAATTGTAGTCAAATCCTGCTGGAGGGCACTACGTCAGCTACCCCTGCTGTAGATCTTTCATCAATTCCTCTTAAGCTGGCAATACTGTACTACATTCAGTGAAAGACCAGGCACAGTTATTTCAGATGGTAGGTAGGGGGGCAAAAGATTTTCAGATTTACGACGACTAAGGTTCAGATCCCTGTGCTTGGACTGATTCCAGATTAAAAGTGAACAGTGTATTCTAAGGACTGCAGCCATTATTTATCCATCGTAACAAGTACAGCAATGTTATCAACAGCTAAGAACAGCCACCCATCTCTCTCTCTCAATAACAAGGATTTCAATCCTTTGCATAAAATATACACATTTAAATGTTCATACTAGCAGGAACAACCCTCCCTGAAGTATCCACCATGGGGGGGGGGGAGCAATTAATCACCCCCTCCCCAGTTACTGCTGCAATCTACTTAACAGCCTAAAACTATCTTTCACTCTCTACCTTTGCTTTAGGATGGACTCACTACTGCCCAGGATAGAGTTACAGTAAAATCCTGGATTTCTCAATTATTTTCATAGACTGGAGGCCAAGGTTGATGTCCTACACACACACACACACACACACACACACACACAGTTTGTTTGTTTTTGCAAGCGTTTTGAAGAATTTTGTCACAAGGCTCAATTAGCTCTCCATTTCAGTGTCTGAAGTTTGCCCAGACATGTCTGTACAGTGTCCCTCCTCCACTTCACCCCTTCCTCCATGATGAGACTTTCTCTCTCTCCTGAAAACAACATTTCAATCCAGCCTATGCAGACCCAGACTGGGGTGGATGGAGGTGAAGGAGAGTTTCTGGCCTTGGCCCAGGAAGGAAACCAACTTTTGAAATCCATTCTTGTAGCATGGGGCAATATCCACTAGCTTATTTTTCCTTTGTCTTTTTTTTTAACTGTTAGCCAATATTGAGGAAATGTCACTCCAAGGCAATTTCTCTAGAAGTAGTACACTCCAAATGTTGTTGGACTACAATACCCATAGTCCTTGACCATTGGCCTTGCTGCCTGGGGCTGATGGGAGTTGTAGTCCAACAACATCTGAAGGACAGCATGTTGGCAACTGCTCTGAGGTATGCTGTTTTATCCCCTGTTCAGTGAAGGTTTCCCTTGTTTTACTCATAAAAGGAGCCCTCCCGGATGAGAGGTCAAAGACCCATCTAGCACAGCATCCTGTTCTTGCAGTGACCAACCTGATGCCCATGAGAATCCCGCAAGCAGAATCTGAGCACCACAGCATCTCCAGCCAGCTACTGGTATTCAGAGGCAAGCTGCCTCCAACAGGGAAGGGAGAGTATGGCCATCCTGGCTGGTAGCTACTGATATTCTTCCCCTCCATTAAAGCCATCCAAGTTGGTGGCCATGACTACCGCTTGATGCCTTATCACCCCTTGTTCTTTGAAATCTGCATCAGTATGTCCGGAAACATTTTGGAGGTGTTCCAGTAGCAATAACATGAACTGAAAAACTCCCTGAGCAAGTGCATACATAGGGAATGCTACAGGGAATCTGGAGAACAGATTTTTTTGAGGTCCACTGTAACAAGAGTAGTGCCGGGTGTCACGTGAGGTTTGTTCCTTCCACATTTCAGTTTGTAAAGGTTGCCGCGGCAAGTATTGCGAATCTCCAAAGGTGATCAACCCCTTAGGAAGTGGGGTTGAACCAGGGAGTGGGAGAGAGAAACCATCTTGTCACAGCTCTGAACCAGGGAGTGGGAGAGAGAAACCATCTTGTCACAGCTCTGGCCATCAGCTTGAAATTGCGTCAGACCCTCAACCTTGGGGTGCTCCCTGGCTTGCCATTCTGACAGGAATGCCAACTTCCTCTCCTGCCTCCGGTGTTCTGAAATGTTGTCCAGGCATCTTTAGAACAAGCCTGATGCAGATTCTGTTCTTTTAACCACCTCCGACTCCAGTTTTGAATCAGGGTTGCTTTTTCGCTGGTGCATTTCTTTTGTTATACGGCAATTATAAATGCTGGGGTTTTTTATTATTATTAGCTCCAGCTTGATTCTACCTGCTATAATTTGATGAGAACCTATGCTGAAAGGCAGCCTGGTATCTATCTGGGGTGGGTGGGATGAGCAGGGCAGATATAATTTACTATAAATAAGACACAGCCCTGGCCATTCAGAATCGTAAGACAGCATCATAGCAGGGAGGGACGAAGAGAGAAACTCTGATCAGGTGCATTTGCAGTTCTTCGCTTTGACCTGCTGGCTGCAGCCCATGAGCTCAACCTTCACTGAATTCAGTCCTAGCATCCTCAACCACTTCACTCACTTTGGGTGGAGGGTGGGGAACCTTTTTAGACCAACGGGCCAAATCCCCATCCCTGTGGGCCAACTTTACAAGTGAGTGTCGTTATGACTTCAGATGATTGACATACATTTTCATCCCTCTGCAAACCCTGCATAATGTTATATCCTCTCTTGTTCCTCAGTGTCCCAAATTTGGCTACAATCCAATTGGCACCCAGCGCCTGAGTTTGCTATCCAGAGGAAATGACGTCTCCCAAACACATGCATGTAGGCCAATGGCACTTTGCTTAACTACAGGAAATATCTGCAAGCTGTGGCTTCTAGGATTCTTGTCTAACCGGTTAAAATGGAGATTTAGAGCAACCCACAGGTCATGTATAGCTCTGACATAACTATGCAGAAGCGGAGCTCATTTGCTTAATGCGGGGCACATGCACACAAGCCAACCACAGGCCAAAAGAGCCAAGGAATATAAAAGCAAGCACAATTCAGTATATACCCTGAAACTTTCAGGAGCAAAACAGTTCCCCCAAGTCAAATGGATTCTCCCAGATGGGGTGCCAGAGTAGCATCACTAGGCTCCCAGCAAATCTAAACTTAAAAAATACAGCACTGTACAACCAATGGAAGGTGTAGTTCTTTTGTTTCCAGCACCTGACCTGGAAACTATACGAGGTCATGAGGCCAAGACAGAATTCCAAGCATGATCTAGAAGTAGGTCAGCATGAGCTCATGGGAAGAGTGGATCTGGAATAATTGCAAAGCTTTGTCTGGAACTGAAACTGCAGGATGGCTGTGACTTCTTAACCTGTTTCTAGCTCTGTGCAAATGAAGAAGAAGAAGCCTACTCTTGAGGGGACTGTTGTGAAGTGTGGAGAAAGTGAAAAAGGTTTCTTTCTCCCCCCCCCCCCGCCTCCATAATACTAGAACCAGGAGCCATCCTATGAAGCTGAATGTTGGAAGATTCAGGACAGAAAAGCAAGCTCCCCCCCCCCATACTTAAGCTACAGTACTCACTCCCATGTGAGGGACGCAGGTGGCACAGAAGGTCGGCAGTTCGAATCCCCGCGATGGGGTGAGCTCCCGTTGCTCTGTCCCTGCTCCTGCCAACCTAGCAGTTCAAAAGCACGTCAAAGTGCAAGTAGATAAATAGGTACCGCTCCGGCAAAAAGGTAAATGGCGTTTCCGTGCGCTGCTCTGGTTTGCCAGAAGCAGCTTAGTCATGACCCGGAAGCTGTAGGCCAGCTCCCTCGGCCAATAAAGCGAGATGAGCACTGCAACCCCAGAGTCGGTCATGACTTGACCTAATGGTCAGGGGTCCCTTTACCTTTACTCACTCGCACAGGAGGCAGCAAAAGCCACTAACTTGGATGGCTTTAAATGAGGATTAGGCAAATTCTTGGAGAATGAAGCTACCAATGGCTACCAGACTCAGTGGCTAGGGCCTTACGCCCACCGTTGGAGGCAGCATGCCTCTGAATGATGGTTGCTGGGAATCCCAAGAGGAAAGACTGCTATTGTGTCCAGGTCTTCCTTGGAGCCTTGCCATAGGCATCTAGTTGACCACAGGGAGAAGAGGATGCTGGACTAGATGAGGCTGATCCAGCAGGGCTTTTCTTCGGCTCTCATGAGGTCAGACAGTTTAATTACAGAGCATTTCTGGTGAACCACAGGTGCAATGCAATAGCCTCTCCAAATGTGTGCCAGCACCATACCGGAGAGAGGCACTGTACTCTAATAGTGTTAGAACCGCCTTGGGGAGGCTGCCACCACAATGTGCATCTTGCAGAGTTCTTGGGCCACAACATGTCTGTTGGGCAATTAAGCTCCTCATCTTCCGCAATTTGTCTATTCAGGAACATCCTATTGCTTCATTTCCACCCTGAATAGTGCCAGATCACAGTAGCAAGCAGTTGTTGTTGTTGTTGTTGTCGTTTTTAAGGCAACGGCCCACTCGAAGAAAAAAGCTGCAACAAAATATCAAGGGCTCTATATTACGGAAGGCCATTTGGACATGGCTTCTATTTTTACGGACGATGCTAATGTTGGAAGGAGTTCAACCGATACTTTGGCTGCATTAGCAAAAGTGTCACAGGAACGACCAGCGATACAACGGACAGCAGCCTCCTGCTATTCTGCACAAATGACTTGACAGACAGCAGTGTAACATAGCAAGTTTCCATCTAGTCAACAGGAAAGGTTGTGCCCAGTGGCATCCTGGTCAGAAGGCAGCAGACAGGGAAGGGAGGGTTCAAATCCCCACTTAGCCACTATGAAGTTAACCTGGCTCAGTTGGTTAGAGCATGGTGCTGATAATGCCAAGGTTGCAGGTTTGATCCCCGTATGGGACAACTGCATATTCCTGCATTGCAGGGGGTTGGACCAGATGACCCTCAGAATTGTAGAGTTGGAAGGAACCCTGTAATTCTAGGACCTTGAGTCATCACTCTCCTACCTCACGGGCACAGCCTATCTTGCAAGATTGCTGCAAGGATAAAATGAGGAAGAGGATCAGCCCCATGTAGCATTCAAAATACCTCAACAGGCAAAATAAAAATGTAGTGAAGAGAGAAGCACTTTTAAAGTTTCACATCCAGATTTTTCTGAACCTCACAGAGTTCAGGCCACAAATGTATTTGAAGGGTTTATTGATCAAGATGGTCTGCCCCACAAAGTCCCTTCTCTTTAAAACAAGTATAAAGGTAAAGGCAAAGGACCCCTGACAGTTAAGTCCAGTCGCAAACGACTTTGGGGTTGCAGCGCTCATCTCGCTTTGCAGGCCGAGGGAGCTGGCATTTGTCCGCAGACAGTTTTTCCAGGTCATGTGGCCAGCATGACCAAGCCACTTCTGGCGCAATGGAACACAAACCAGAGCAGCGCATGGATACGCCGTTTACCTTCCCACTGGAGCAGTACCTATTTATCTACTTGCACTTTTTGGAGTGCTTTCAAACTGCTAGGTTGGCAGGAGCTGGGACCGAGCAATGGGAGCTCACCCCATCGTGGGGATTCGAACTGCCGACCTTCTTATCGGCAAGCCCAAGAGGCTCAGTGGTTTAGACCACACGCCCAACTATTTCCCACCAATATACAATACAGCTTACCAAAAAGACACAGGGAAAAGTAACAAAATCCAAACCAACTAAAATTCATCCAACCGCACAATCCAAGTAGGAGAAATTGAAGCATGCAGAAGTCATCCATAGAATGCTTTCGAACAAGGATGGAAAGTCTGTGGCCCTAGACATTATTATTGCCATCATGATTAATCACCTTCTACACAATTGCTTCAATGTGATATACAATAAAAGCAGCAAAAAACCCCAGTGAGAAACACCCCAAGCAACTGATACATTTAAAAAAAAAAAAACTAAAACAGCTGGAAAAGCCTGTTGGACCAAAAATGTCCTCATTTTTTGCCCAACAAAATGCAGATAGTGGGCAGCTGTCATATCTCAGCTGGATTGCAATTCCACAGAACAGGAGCAGCCACACAAAAAGCCTCACTTTGAGTTACTGCAGAACAAGCTTTTGATATCTGTGGAACTTGCAGGAGAAACCACAAGGTTTTACTGGGTGTATAAGGGATAAGGTGGCCTGTAACCTGGTCCTGAGCTGAACAGGACCTTATATGTTAGTGACAACACCTTGAATTTGCCCCATAGCAGATCGGCAGCCAGTGCAAATCCTGAAAACAATGTGTATATGCTGCCCATAGTTTGCCCCCACAAGCAACCTAGCCGCCATGTTCTGCACCAGCTTCAGCTTCCAGGCCAACCCCCAAGGTACATACACACAGAGGGCATTGCAGTAATCCAGCCATGAGGTTGGTGCATAAGCAGCTGTGGTCAAGCTATCCTGATGATGATGGACTCTACCTCACGCCAGTCCCAGGCAGCCAGTCGTCCATCTCATGCAGTCTCTTATGTTGCCATTTAAAGCCCTGAATTGGCTGAGGGCCCAAGTATCTTAGATAAGGCCTTCTCTCCTATCAACCTGACCCTGGTGTAAGATCAGTGGAAGAGACTCTCCTGGTGATTTCTGTGTTGACTGAGGTGCATATTGCAAGGATCCATGGGAGCCCCTTTTTGGTGTTGAAATGGCTTCCCCAATGATGTGTGCCATACAGCAACTTTGTATTATTTTAGGCACCAAATTAAAAGCCCACCTATTTCACTGAGCTTTTATCAGATGATGGCATTGTGCCATTTTTAAGGTGTTTTTAAACTATGCTATTTACAGAATTTAGGAGAATGGTTTTTGTTCATTATGTAGTCTAATCAGTTTCTATATTACCTTATTTCTTTGTAAACTGCCCATGACCAATTGGATGTAGGGCAGTAAAGAAATGTCTTATTAAAAATAAATACAAATAGATTTCTGCTCATTTTGAAAAATGCTTCGAGAGCCTTATAGGCATATATATGAGTCTGACAGTTACTGGAGTGTGGAAACATACACATAAGCCAGGACAACATGCAGGTGCCCTTTGACCACCAGCTGTGTAGCTTGGCATTTGATAAGAGGCAACAAAGCAGCAGATCACGGGTGAGGTGTATGGATCAGATATGCAAGGCAGCCAGGTAGCAAATGATCCTCAAAGGCACACAACCCAACGGCATGATGATTATTATTTTGCATTGTTAACATTGTTTATATTACTAATATCCTTTATATTCTGCTTCCCGGCGACCTCAAAAATTAGCCCATGGAGCTATTTCCAATCATAAAGCAACAACTATTTCAAACTGGAGAGGGATCCAAGATCCATTTCAAGCACACTCCTTGAATGTAAGAGGAGCCTGTTGGATCAGGCTAATGATCCATCTAGTCCAGTATCCTGTTCTCAAAGCAGCCAAGCAGATGTCTGTGCAAAGACCCAAACACAAGAGCACTTTCCCCTGCAATTCAGAAGCTGGAATTCAGAAGCATTACTGCCTCTGACTTAGCAACAAGGCAGGATCTACATTTATAAAATTATATACAGGGTGGGTAAAGTGAGACCTTCCCTAGATGTGGCTGGACTACAGCTCCCATCACTGACATTGCCAATGCTGGCTGGGGCTGATGGGAGTTGGAGTTCAACAACATCTGGAAGACCACGGCTTCCCAGCCCCCAAATATAGATGATTCCTGAGAACCACCCCTATGGTTAGGGGTGGGGAGTCATCACATACATGAGTCAGCTTGACTCCATCTCTGGGGGACACTCAGGGAGAACTATGCAGATGCAAGATTGGCCACATGAAGAAGCAGTTTTGAAAGAAAATTAAGCACACAGCCAAAGAGACCAAGAAAGTCTAAGCGTTTTTTTGTTTTTTGGACCAAAGTGTATATATGCAAGCTTTCCCATTTCCCAGAACTCATCAGATACGTTTCATGGTGCTGCACTAGAGAAGGCACTGTATAGCACAGCAGCATAATGGAAGCGACTTTTGGAACAGAAGAGGTCTCCAGCCCAAGTTCAGCACTGCAATATCTCCATTATGTAGAGTTCTCAGAGCTGCCTCGGGGATTGTAAAGAATTCAGAAAGTGAGCAGGTATCTGTAATGTCAGATTGAGGAATTGCAATGGAATGCTCATCGTTACCCAAGACTGCAGTTCTCAAGGTTTGGAAATCAAAGCACTTATACAAGACAAATTAACAAATCTGCCTTTTAATCCAGAGTCCATTACTCAGTGTGGAAGGCAGCAATTTTGTCAAAAAGATAATTCACATTATCATCCAAGATTACACTCCTTGTGGTTTCTTGGAAGGGGTGTGGGGACAGAAATCAAAGCATTCTTTAACAAGTGAGATTAAGAAATATCATTTTTAATAAAGAGTGTGTGACTCAGTGTGGAAGGCATCAATTCTGGCTGAAGGATGTTTCACTTCCAACATTGTAATAAAAGCATCGTTTGTGGAAACGGCCTCTAACCATTTTCTTTAGAAAGACTTCTGTGTATGAGTTTGTGTTTAAAAAAAACAAGACTAAAGCATACTGGGCTGTATCCAGATAAGTCAAATTCAGAGGAGTCCCACTGAATTTAATGGATTTAGGTTAGCCACTAACTTGCCCTTCAATTTTAAATAGATATAGTCTGAATATGACAACCCACTTTTTGAATTTCCTGCTTTTAGACTGCAAATATAAAACATATGTTGGGGTTGCTAGCCTATTCCAAAACTGATTCTTCTTATTTCTGGCCTACCTCAACATTCATCTCTGCAAACAACCTGGAATAAGCATGGATCGGAGGAACTTTTTACTGGCATGTGTCAAACACTCAGAGTTTGAGGGCTGCAGAAATAACCTTAGGCTACCAACAGAAAAAGACAGGAGTGCCTGGTGTGCTCTGGTCCATGGGGTCACGAAGAGTCAGACACAACTAAACGACTAAACAATAACAACCATCAGAAATCCACTTATCTCACACTGATAACAGGGCATTTCCATAGCTATCAGATAGTAGCCACAATGGCTATGTTTGACCACCATCAAAGATGGTATGCCTCTGGATACCATTTGCTGGAAAATCTAGGGCATGGGTAGGCAAACTAAGGCCCAGGGGCCAGATTTGGCCCAATCACCTTCTAAATCCAGCCCACGGACGGTCCAGGAATCAGCGTGTTTTTACATGAGTAGAAGGTTTCCTTTTATTTAAAATGCATCTCTGGGTTATTTGTGGGGCCTGCCTGGTGTTTTTACATGGGTAGAATGTGTGCTTTTATTTAAAATGCATCTCTGGGTTATTTGTGGGGCATAGGAATTCGTTCATTTCCCAAAAAAATATATAGTCCGGCCCCCCACAAGGTCTGAGGGACAGTGAACCAACCCCCTGCCGAAAAAGTTTGCTGACCCCTAATCTAGGGAGTCTGGTTGGCCATAGTGAGGATGCTGAACTAGATGCTTCACCAGCCTGATCCAGCAGCTAGGCTCCTCTTATGCTCCTATGTTTTAGCTAGACTGGGGCTTGACAGCCCTTCCAACGGAGGGTGCTGTCAAACAAAAAACTGTATTCTATAAAACAGGATATGTAGTTGCCTTAATGATAAGCCTTCAGAAAATGGTACTCATCTCTTGTCCCCATTCCCAGGAATTCTCTCCTGGTTCATAACATAGAAGCGGGTGAAGTAACCATTCCAAATGCATGCATCTTAGCATCCTGGTAAAGAGTCACTTGGAAATCTCACAGCCCCTCTCCCAGAACAAACACACAGAGACATCTGGATGAAGAACAACTATGATATCATGTCAAATGCAGACGGAGTATTGATCCAAGTGGAGTAAAGGCTCAACAAACAAAAGTTTGTTTAGTGGGGTCACAGCAAACAAGAAAAAGTACAGGGCTACGTAGCCTGAGCACCTCCAAAGCAGGTTGGCTTGGGAAGAGTGGCCTCCTGAATGCTGACCGTGCACTCACAGAATCTCGTCTTACATTCTGAACAGAAGAAGAACTTGCATGGCTGGGAGTGATAATTACAAGGAGGATAAATATGGATTCTGAATCTGTCAAGTACAAAGTAGGGCAAGTGGGCCTGATTTGGACAAAGCCCAATCAAAACCAAACCTACTTGTGGGGATCTCAGCTTGGGCCAAATCAAGACAGCCGTGGCCAGACTGAGTCGTCCAGAGTGAACTGGGACAGTCAGGGGGCAGGGCATGAGGTGAGAAGGCTGCAAGGCATCTGCTTCCCTGAACGCTCTCCACGGGGATTCAGAATTTAATCCTCCTCCACTCACCTGCTTGGTGAGTGGCAGATTCAATCCTGCAGGCTGCAGGGTGCTCTTCTGCAAGTGCTTTAAAAAGGGACCACAAGGCTCATCGAGCCCAACCCCCTGCAATGCAGGAATCTTTTGCCCAAGATGGGGCTCAAACTCATGACCATGAGATTAAGAGTCTTATGCTCTATCAACAGGAACGGCGCTTGAGAAGAAGCAGCCTGCAGAGTTGACCCCCTCTTGTTCCTGGAGGGAGGGGGTTGGCACAGAATCTGCTCCTGCACCCCTCCTAACCATATGCTTATTTGGGGTTTTAAAAACCCCTAATGGAACGTTAGCCTTGCACCCACATTTATCTGGGGCTGTATTTGGGCTGCATCAGGTGTCCCCCAGGTTGGCACAGATCAGGGGCAACCTTGGCTCTACAGATGTTCCCTTTGCCACACTTCGTGAGCACCTGCCTCAGAACTCAAGAACTTTCAGGCAGAAAATTTACAGTACTATTGATTTCAGGACTGGCCCCCTACCATAAGACAAAGGTGGATAGTTGCCTCAGATGACAGTTGCCGAGGGGCAGGCGGCAGCAGTCCCCCATAGCCACCCCCCTTCTCTTGGAGGACAGAGCTGAGCAGACGTTGGAGCCACTTAGCTGGATGTGGTCTACAATGCCAAGTAGCAGCACTCTTAGTTTCTGGCGAAGGCCATTTCTGATCCGACCTGGAGCCTGAAGGACCCTGGGACCCTCTGCGCACAAAGACTGGCGCTCCCCTGCCGAGTTTGGGCCCTTCCCCAACTGAAGGAAGCCGTAAAATTTAGAGAAAGTGGCGAGAGCTAGGAACGCGGAACTAAACCTGCTGCTGACTTCTGCATCATCACCTGCAAGCAAGCCCCACTGAGCACTGGGGCGGCTTGTTTCTTAGTAAATAGGTTAAGGCTCAGGTGCGCGCCGCGCCGAGGAGACAACCGCGCCCACTTTTACGCGCAAGAAAGGCGCGATTAGATGGCGGGGTGTAGGGAAACCATTTCGGTTCCCCAGCCTTTTCCCCCAACGAAAGAGCCTTTTCTCGTCCCCCTCCCCATACAAACCCCACTTCCTCGCCGCCCCTCTCACCTCTTCCAGCGCCACCACGGCCCCCCGGCACTTCTGCAATTTGGAGGCGAAGCTGGAAGCCGCCGGCGAGCTGAGATCCTCCGAAGTCACGGCCACGAACTCGGAGACGCTGATCTGCTCCGGCATGTTGCTGCGAGAGGCGTTACCTTGGAGATCGGGGCGCAGTTGCAGCCGGGGAGAAGAAGGGAGGGAGATGGGGTTGTGGGGGAGAAAGTCATCCAAAAGTAAGGAAGAGGCGGCGAGGGAAAGGGAGCCTTCGAAGGAAGGAGGAAGAAGTTAAGAGTGACAGGAGAGCGAAGCAAAACCGCGGAGAAGTGGAGAGAAAACAGGGGAGGGCAGAAACGTGGCCAAATCCGTCTTTTCCAGCCCTTTCTGGTCAATTTCGTATCACATCCCCGAGGTTTGGCTTCTCTCTCTAGTGCGTAAATGACGAGCGGCGCCTCTTCTCCGACCTCTTGTAAGTTTCTTTTCCTCCCTCGGTGGCTGGCTGGTTGGAACAGAGGCTTTCATGGCAGTCACGTGGGGATATTGTTACGCCGCCGCTGCCTGCGAGCCTGCAAGCGCGGATTTTTGGCCCGGAGCCTGTTAAAGACAAAGTGCACCCAGTTGCCCTTGTTCCCTTTCTCCCCAAGCCGCGGAGATCCTCCTCTCTGGAAAAACGAGCAGCCTATCAACGCAGAGCTAAGGCGGTGCGCCTGATCCAGCACGTTTTTTACGCGCACGTAAGCCCCCGTCGAGTTTAATGGGGCTTACTCCCGAGTCAGTTTGCAAAGGCGCAGCCTTCTTGCAGTTGCAGCCCTAGCAATCCGGGCTTTACTCTCCAAGAGAGCTCAGGGCTGGAGCGTTTTTGCTGTTGTTTTGGTGGTTATCCAGTTTTGTTTTGGTTTTTTAACTGCCGGTTTTACATACGCTCTCAGAGCTGCTCAGCATTTCAAAGAGCCAGAAGGAACATGTTGAAGTTTTTTCGCGCGATTCTGCTCAGGAGAAGGCGCCTCATTTTATGCACAGTTTACCCCTCGCAGAGTTCCAATTCCCCCGCAACCCTTAACAAACTACAGTGCCCAGAATTCTTTGAAGGCGCGGCATGCGCTTTGAATGTGCTTTAAAAGGGATAGTGCGCACCCAGGTACGTAAAGCCAGGTCTCCCGCACAGAATATTTACAGCTTTTGAAATCTGGAGCCCCTGCTGCTCATTTAAGAACTTCATAGGGAAGGAGAAACACACACACTTAAGAGGTGTGGCATATTCCAGCACTGCAAAGCTTTTGTCTTCTTTTAAACTTTTAGTTATCTCACTGCCCGTTGCTGAACACTCCAGGCCAGACTTTGGCCACCTGGTGCCCTCCAGCTGCTTTGGACTACAGCCTTAGCCAGCATGTGCTGATGGGAGTTGTAGTCCAAAGCAGTTGGAGGGCACCACTGGGCAACAATTTTTTACTTTTTGAATGTTGTCTAGATTTCTACAACTGATTTAGGGTATTTTTGCACTGCTGAATCAGGAAATGGCATCCGTTTCTCTCCATCAGGTCAGGTTTACTGTAAACTGAATGGTGGGCATTGATAAAGATAAGTACATGTAAATTGCATGTTGCGTCACTATTTTTCAAACTTCAGGGCCTGAACTTCCGTTTCTTGGAACTCCAGGAATGCTCAGCAGCAGGGAGGTCTCTCTTCAGAGTCCAACAGAGTCCAACAGTAGTCAGCCATCATGACTGCGTCCCAGCGACCCTGATTACCTGGTCTCCATCTCTTTCATGTCCTGATGGAATCTCTCTCCCTGCTCGTCACTCATTGAACCCAGGTTCTCAGGAAACCGGTCCATATGTGAAAATAGGTAGTGCATCTTGACGCTCATGTTGCAGCCCAGGTTTCTGAAAGCAGTCAGTATGTTGTTGACAAGTTCTGCGTAGTTTCTGGCCTTATTGTTGCCAAGAAAGTTCTTCACTACCAGAACAAATGCCCTCCACGCTTCCAGTTCCACTTCGTTCATTGAGTTTCCGAACTCTGGATCTCTGGTGAGCTGATGGATCTGAGGACCATCAAAGAAGCCAGCTTTCAACTTCTCCATGGTCAATCCTGGAAAAGCCTGGCACAAGTAAGTGAAGCAGTCACCATCCTTGTCCAGAGCCTTGGTGAACTGCTTGATTAAGCCGAGTTTGATGTGCAGCGGTGGGAAGAGTATTCTGTCTCTGTCCACCAGAGGGTCGTTGATGAGGTTCCTTTCTTTGTAAGGCACCAATTCCTCCCACACAGGTCAGTCCTTCTTCATGTAATGCTGAGCACGGTCCCTACTATGCCACATGCACAGAAAACATGGGTACTTGGTGAAGCCAGACTGTTGTCCCAACAAAAAGTTCACCATCTTCAGGTCAACACAAATAAACCACTTATGCTGATCATAACCAATTTTCTCCAGCACATACTTCACTGCTTCATAGTTCTCCTTCAGTGTACTCGAGTGAGCCAGGGGTATTGAGGCAAACTGGTTGCCGTTGTGTAGCAGAACACATTTCAGTGATTGCTTGCTGCTGTCATTGAACAGTCTCCAATCTTTGGCACTCCAAGCTTGAGCAGAAGCTGCGCAAAATCTGCACAGTACACCAAGTCCTTCTCTTCCAAGAAAAAACGGAGGTACTCTTGATGCCTGTTGCGGAAGAAGCTGATGCGAGCACTGTCAGAGAGGAGGTTTTTTTCCTTTAATCTGGATGCCAACAGTTCGGCAGAGTCCTTTGACAAGCTGAGGTTGCGAATTAGATCATTCAACTCCTTTTGGGAAAATGGATGTGGAGCATCATCTTCAAGAACCACTTCTTCTTCTTCATGTCCTTCAACACTGGAGGCATTTTCGTCACTAATGTCCGGAAGTTCTCCGAAGATAGGCACTGGAATTTCATCACAATGAGCTACAGGATGACGTGCTGATTGAAGATCAGGATTATCTTAGTTTTGATCCCCCAACTTTATTCGACATGACATTTTACCCCCACCAACTTCTAAAATGCTCCACACAAGCGTACATGTGAACAAAAACGTAAAAAAAGACATGTGGCCATAGCTCAAAAACTTGACCTGATTGAGCAAAACCAATGTGATTTTTGGATTCAGTGCATCAGATTCGTCCTAAATCAGCTGAAAAAACGCAGACAACAAATTTGTTGTTGACCAGTGGTACAATATATATATAGGTGCAGGCCATAGCAACCCTGTGCATGCTTAACTGGGAAGAAGCTCAACTGAGCGCAGGCAGTTGGCAGTTGGAGAAAACATACATAGTTGTCAACCTTCATGGATAACTGTACCTGCCTGCCTGTAGGTTAAGAGCCTGAACAAACATGAGAGTAAAGCCCTCCCCTCTCAGTTCAAAGGGACCCTGTTTCAGGACAGTGAACATAGCATTTGCAGCCTCCATTACCACAGTAGCAAATACAAAAGAACAAGTTGTCCATTCATTCTGTTATTATTTTTACTAATTAATTAATTAATTAATTAAGTGCCCACACTAATTAACTAGAGCAGGTTACAGCAGCTAAAACACTATGCTGAAAACACTTGAAAACAACTTACAATCATGGGTGGGTCCTTAAAAATATACATCTCAAGTGCCGAAAGAGGTGTTTCTTTAGCCTTTGCCCAAAGCTGTATAATGAAGATCCCTAACACACCTCAGTGGGGAGGGAGTTCCACAACTCTGGGGCTGCCACTGAGAAGGCCTTCTCCCAGGCCAACAGCTTCTGAGAGTGGTAGAACAAACAATATGTCCTCTTCTGCCATTCTTAACTCCTGAGAGGGTCTGTAGGGAAGGAGGCAATCTTTCAGGTGTTGGGGGCCTGAGAAGTTTGTGGTTTAAACTAGTGTGAGCTCCTTGACTTGAGCCTAGAAACAGACTGGAACTCATGCAATCCCTTTAGAACACTGCCTTTCAGTGTCAAAAACATTCCCAGCTTACAGCTGCCACCATCTGCACACTGGCTGTCCTGGAATCTTTTAGTGAAGGGCAGTTCAGAAACACCTCAGATAAATAAAAACCTAGAGCAAAACAGTAACAATACAAACTGCAACAATTGAAAACAATGCAATCACGTATTTGTAGCCCAGAATCCCTCAGCTTGGTGCCTTCCAGATGTTTTGAACTACAACTCCCATCAGCCCCAGCCATCATGGCCAATGCTCAGGAATGATGGGACCTGTAGTCTAGCCAATCTCCCATCCTATGCTCCAGACAATAAAGTTCCAGGGGACTTACTTTTGAGTAAGCATGCATAAGAGGATTTAGCTGTACAGAGGTGCAGCTAAATCTACTAGGTGCAGATACTCTGAGCACAACGCTGTGGTGAAGTTGATTTGGTGCCCCCACCCCACCCCACTCCACACATTGCATCTGTGGACTCAGTATCAGCCAGCCTCTGCTTCTGGCTACGTCTAAAAGGACCACAGGATGCCAACTAGGAACATGATGCTGCCAGACATGTATCAGTGCCAGTGCTGATGGCATGCCACTCACAGTCGATTCCTGCAAGCCTCCAGATTATCTGGGACTGTTTTGTCTCCTTGAACCAAAGGGTGTGTAATCACTCTGTACAGGACATTGTTTCCTGTGGGCAAAACAAGCCTGGGCGTGGTCTCTCAGTCATTAACCTGGCTTTGTTGTCCTCCCTCCTTTAAAAGGCTCTTCTAAAGTGGAAAAGGCAGTTTGGCCTCTTTAGCCATTGCAGCTTGTGCAAGAGAGCAAAAGGTCAGGAGGCTGCGACCAGGATCTCTTTCTCCCCTGTTCCTTTCTCACACTAACCCAAGAGGGCCTTCTCTCCCCACATTTGCACCATGCACCCAAGAGCTTTTTCTACAAGGGCGAATCCCCAGACATGCCCTGGGTTTTTGTTTTCTTTTTGCCAAAAGTACTATGTGGATGACAGAGTGCCTTCTCAAGGTCTCCCTGCCCAGCCAATCAATAAGACAGGATGACTCTGGCATGGACCCAAATAAATGACTCTCAAGGAGAGACAGAAATATAGTCGCCTTAAGTCTGCCAGGGATTCACTGCCCCTGCTCTTTATGCCTCTGACAGCTGGGTAAGAGGCAGAAGTTCACCAGGGAAAGCTCTCCCAACCATGTTATCTTCCACCAGGAAAATCTCCAGCTGTTCAGTTTCTGCCTGTTATGCAGCTGTTTATGGACCAGAAAACGAGGTGTTACTATTGGTATATAAAGCCCTTAATAGCTTGGGACTGATTTACTTGAAGGAACATCTTGCCCAATTCATATTTACCCACTCTATAACCTCCCTCTCTCTCTCTCTCTCTCTCTCTCTCTCTCTCTCTCACACACACACACACACACACACACACAGCGGGGATAATGGAAGTACAGCAGCAGAGAGGTCATTCAGCATGCAACTTAAGGGTTAATCATGTTAGTGTTAAAGTCAACTAAGAAGAGGGGGACAGGTTAGGTTTGCTTAGCAACCAAGGGAGCTGCACAATCTTAACTTAGATGACATGTGTTCTGATTGGCTGCATAGTTCTGAGGGAACTTTTTTCTGTATGTTTGGTTGAGTATCACCTTGCTATGTTCAAGACCTGAACTAAGAAAGACAAAACCTCTCTACCTATTTCTTTGCATATTATACATTGCTTTTGTTCCGTTTGCTTAGTAAAGTGTTTTAAAGACTTTTCTCACTGGGCTTGTGTCTGTGTTATTGAAGTGACTTTGCTAAGAGGGTGCAACAGAAAAGGAGTTTTAATCTGTTCCTCATCATTTTAGTTATTTATTTCTTCCTTTGTATGCCACATACTTGGACTGACCATGTTCCTCACAGTGGGTAATAACGTTTCCTCAGAAGCCCTTCCCCTTGGATTACTTCCAAATGAGTCTTGCTTTGGAATGTGGCCTTAAATATTATTCCAGAAGGATTAAGGGCACGCGCTTAACAATCCTATTGGATTCAATCAGCTTTAAGAGGGCTGAACAATCCAATATAGGAATGCTGAAAGCTACCTTATACCAGGTCAAACTAATTATCCATCTCTCTAACCTGGTACTTGCCAACCTGACTGCAATGGCACTTTCAGCCTTGTCCAATCTGCTGCCCTCCAGATGTTTGAGGTAAAAACTCCCATCTTTAGCCGAGCTGCTGGAGTTGTAGTCCAAAACATCTGGCTCCTGCTCTTTTCTGAGTTCCTCCTGCTCATTCTGCCGAGTGGAGCCCTCAACCTCTGTCCCAGAGTCCTGTCCTGTTGCCACCACTGTGCAAGTGAGCCTATCATGCAGATTTTAAAGATTAAACAAAACACAACAAAACCTGAGCAAGGATGACTGGGCTTTTCTTCCACAGCAGTTCCAAGGAATTCTGGGCTGACTGCCACTGACAGAGTGGCTTTCGCTATCGTATGAGGTTCGGGCTGGGAAGGGAAGGGAACGTGATCCCACTGTATGTGAGTTGAGATCCCACTGACGAGATCACTTTGGGACCTGCTGGCTGCTGCATTCGCCGTTCCTCTCCCCCCTCCCCCTCTCCCACAGGCCTTTCGGGGAAATGATTGCAGGATAGAGAGTTGTGCAAGAACACAGGAGTCTGACGCTCCACAGTAACTGAGGGAAGGTAGACTTTGTGAAAGCACAAATGCAGAACGGAGCCTACATTCCTCTCCGTTTGTGCTTCTGCATGGGCCTCACTTCCAGCTCCCAGAAATGCTTTGCAGGCTGAAGCCAGCACGGGAAGGAGGAAATGTTAATGTTTATACAGAAAGATTAATAGCCATTACTTGTGGTTTCTGTTTTGAAAGATAACTTTCTATCTCTCTCCTCTTACATTCCCTCTTAAACCCAGATTTCCTGCCAACTTTCCTATCACTCTTCCCCCCCTGTTCTTTCTTGTGCTCTCCTGGTTTTGCAACGCGTGACGCCACACTGTTACAACAGTATCAGGAAGCCGAGTCTGGATGAGGTAGCTAAGCTTGAACAGGTGAAACAGCAATTTACGGCTTTTCTTTTTAACCCTGCCTCCCTACCCCTCACTTTTCCTGTATCCTCAAGTTTTAGACTGTAGGCTCCTCGGGGCAGGGACCTTCTCCCTCTATACTCTCCATTCAAGTGTACTTGGGGCACTTCCTGATGGTCACTGTTGTCGGGTGGGATTCAGTCGCATCCTGGCAAATCTAGGCTGCACAATTAAAGCTGAGTTGGGAGTTCTCGCTAAACAATCCCTCTTCCCCAGAAGACTGGACATTTTGCGAAAAGGAAAGCATGAGAAAAATGCACTGGGAAGAGTGAAATAACGCAAGGTCATCTAACATCCTCCCCATCAACAAATCAGGGTGAACGCTCGTTAAATGGCGAAGGTCATCTGATATCTCTGCAAACAAATCAGACCGGATGCTCATTGAACAGGTCGTGTGGAAGTAACCTTTGAGGACAGTTGATGAGGGTGCATTTAAGTATACTTAGAGGTCAGTTGACAAGGTGGCATTCAGCTTTGGGAAATGATACACAACGAATTGAAGAAAATGTTCCATCTAACATTTGTTAAAAAACCTGAAGCATTTTTGTTAGGGATTGTAGGGAAAGACCTGCCAAAAAAGCTGAAAAACATCTTCATTTATGCGACAACGGCTGTGAGAGTTCTAATAGCACAAAGATGGAAGACTGAAGAAACCCCAGCTAAAGAATCATGGCAAGAAAAATTGACGGACTATGCAGAACGGCGAAACTGACATATAAGCTACGGGACAAGGATAACTGTGACTTTAAAGATGAATGGTAACCCTTTACAAAGTATTTGAAGATGCAACAAAGCAAACTGGACTCCTTGGCAGGTTTTGAATAAACATTCACAAACTTGTTATTGATAATAATCAACTAAATAGTTTGAGGATCTATACAACTTTGTAACATGCTGAAAACAGCTGTCTCAGAGAAACCAAAGACTGGAACTGAGGGAAGTCGGGGGGTGGGAGTGGGGGGGTGTTGTGTGGGAGGGTGGGGGGAGGGAGGGAGGAAAAATGGGGGGGGACAAGGATGATATGTTTTTGGATATGTTTTGTTTTAATTTTGAGTAAAAACAAAATTTAAAAAAAACACAAAAGACAAGGTGGCATTCAAGCACTACAGGGGTGGGTTGATGAGGTGCCAGCCCTAGCTGTCAGGGCTCATCCCATCACTGTGATGCTCTGGCTTGTGTAGCTGGATGTATATACAGCACTGTCCCATTTTGTGGTCAGTTTGCTAAAATTATGCAAAGGAGGCCGGTGGATCCTAACATTTGCTTTTGCATCCATCTGAGAATCACCAGGGCACGGTTGAGAGGAGAGGTCCAGACTTGGAGGAGATGGCAGTATTTTCCGTAGCTCAACAACTGGGGGCATTATGGGGGAAAGAGGCAGTTTTCTACTCAGTGCCCTTGCTCCCAGCTGCTGGGAATGCTGCTTGCAAGTTCCTCCCCTTGGTTACTGCTGCTGCTTTCCAGCAAAAGTCCTTGGTCTAAAAACCCTCCACTGCTAATTTATTACAGATGGAAATTCCTGTTTGGAGAGATGAGGGGAAACCTGAGTTCTGGGAAGGCGACGGGGCAGCCGTCTGGATTTACAGAAAATGCTGCACAAAACCCCTAGATTCATCACATTCTTCTGGCAAGAGGGGAAAAAACGAGACCACCTGGGTGGGTGGATGAGGGAACCCCAACAACCTCCAAATGAAAAGAGGGAGCTGGGGAAAGAGCAGGGAGACCTCCCAGCCTGCCACTGTCATTTGCATCTCTCTGGTTAGGGAGACTTTAAACTCCTCAGCCTATTACAGGAATGGGGAATTCCAGATGTTGTTGGAGTTTGACTCCCATTAGGGATGGGCGAAGTGGTCAGTTTCAAGTTCTTTCAGTTTCTCTTCAGTAATCCACATTTCTACATCAGTTTGCAATTATTATTATTATTATTATTAAATATATCCATGAAAATCTGGTCATATGTAAGCGCATATTCCTAATATACACATATTTCCCCTAATGCAGTACATTTTTTGTATGCTGTTTTCACTAATGTATGCATTTTAATGCATACTTTACCCTTCTACATTCATTTTTATACACATTCCTTGGTTGGAGAACTGCACTACAAAACTAGGAGAACTCTGAATTTCAAAGGATGGTTGTCTTTCAGGTCACTTATTGCTTCAGGAGGTACAAATTAGGCAACATGCAAACTGAATCAATTTTCTCCACCATCCCTGCCTCCCACAGTCCCCTGCCATTGGGTATGCTGGATACAGATGATGGGAGTTGGAGTTCAACAACATCTGGAGCGGTCTCCTTTTCCCACAGGAAGCAGGTATGATGCTTGGGAAGTGAATTATTTCTGCAATCGAAAGCCTTACTGTGAAAGCCGTCCAGAGTAGCTGGGGCAACCCAGTCAGATGGGCAGGGTCAAATAAAACCATTATTATTAACAAAGATGTGAGGGCTATGTGCCACAAACACATAAAGACATATGAACCTGCTGGATCAGGCCAATGGCTCATCCTGTCCAATGCTAGTATGGTGCTGGCACACATTGCATAGCACCTCTGGTTCACCGGAAATGCTATATGATCAAACTCTATCTGACCTCATAAGACCAAAAGACATGGGTAGGCAAATTAAGGCCTGGGGGCCAGATCTGGCCCAATCGCCTTCTAAATCCGGCCTGCGGATGGTCCGGGAATCAGCGTGTTTTTACATGAGTAGAATGTGTCCTTTTATTTAAAATGCATCTCTCGGTTATTTGTGGGGCATAGGAATTCGTTCATTATTTTTTTCCAAAATATAGTCTGGCCCCCACAAGGTCTGAGGGAAAGTGGACCGGCCCCCTGCTGAAAAAGTTTGCTGACCCCAGACATAAGACAAAGCCTGCTGGCAGGCCCTCCAAGTGCCCCTATTTTCCAAGGACAGTCCCAGTTCTGATTTGATCCTGGAATGTCCCACTTCCCACCCAACCTGTGGGTCCCCAGATGTTGCTAGACTACAAGTCCCATCATCCCTCAGCTCTGTCCTTGCTAGCTAGGGGCGATGGGAGTTGTAGTTCAACAACATCTGGGGACCCACAGGTTGAGAAAGGCTGCCTTAGAGCAACCTAGTTAGATGGGTGGGGTATAACAACAACAACAACAACAATGATATGATGGAATAGGATATCCCTGTTTTCATCGGTTATAATAAAAAAAATCCTTCCAGTAGCACCTTTAAGACCAACTAAGTTAGTTCTTGGTATGAGCTTTCGTGTGCAAGCACACTTCTTCAGATAACTGAAGAAGTGTAGGGTATCTGAAGAAGTGTGCTTGCACACGAAAGCTCATACCAAGAACTAACTTAGTTGGTCTTAAAGGTGCTACTGGAAGGATTTTTTTTATTTTGACTATGGCAGACCAACACGGCTACCTATCTGTAACTTCATCGGTTATGTGCAGCATCCTCACCAGGTGCCAATGGGAAGCCGAAAAGCATGACCTGAGTGCAACAGCATTCTCCGCACTTGTAATTCCCAGCAACTGGAATTCAGAGAGATGCTGCCTTTGGCCGTGCCAATGACAAAATATTTTGGCTATCAACTATAGCCTTACCAGTCATGTCTTTTAAAGGCATCCAAGAAGGTGGTCATCACTGCCTCTTGTGAGCGCAAGTTCCATGTGAAGAAGTCCTTTAATCTGTCCTGAATCTTCCAACATTCAGCTTCATTGGATGGCCCTGAGTTCTAGCATTGCAAGAGCGGGAGAAAAACCTATCACTATCTACTTTCTCCACAGCAGATTACGTTTGAGTATGACTCAAGTTTGTTGCTTAGTTCATTCTTGAATCCTTAAATTGATAGTACAGCAAGCCAGGACTGCCTGAATGCAGCACGTACGCTGATGCTATCTAAGCATTGTAAACTCAAAAAGTGCTAGCACGAAGCATTCCCTCGGAAGCACTGCTGCTGAAAAATGCCGTAACACTTAACAGGCATGGACCCTGCCTTATCTGTGGGGTTTCTTGGGGAATTTCCCTTGGTTGTGGCACTTGGCCCAGACTCTGTAGCAAAGGGCAGCTCCTGCCCTTGAGGAAGCCGCTCAAAAGGGACTCTGCTAATATATCTTCAAGCACAATTGGAAGATTCCTAGCAAGTTGCAGATATAAATCTCTTCAAAACGGCAAGAACAGAAATATAAGCATAGCAGAGTTGGAGGGAGCCCTGTAGGTGAGGAATCGCCAACCTTTTTAATGCCAGTGGGCACATACGGTATTTTGGAATAGTGCCATGGGTGCAAGTCACAAAATGGCTGCTGTGGGGTGTGACATAACGCAAGATGGATAAAAGAGCAGAAAAAGAGACAGGACCTGCTGTAGGTATGCCCCTGCTTTCAATCAACCCCACACACATTGGGGGGGGGGGGAGAGAGAGAAGGCACCTGCATTAACTACCACCACATTCCAAGAATGATGCTGTTTATGTTAGGATATTTCCGTTCCACCTTAAAAGGGAGCAGGCTTTGTGAGTAACAGAGTCTGCGCATGTCCTGTTCACAGGATGTTTATGCTTGCTGTTTCCTTTCGATTTTAGTCCGTCAGAGACGCTGACTCAAGAACGGTCATGTTTTTCTTTGTTCTGTTCAACGCTAAATAAAGTCTGTAAATATGCTCTTCTGCTCTTCTGCGGTGCAAGCTTTCTGGCTGTGTTTCTGCTGATAAAGGATGTGCACGAGCCTGGAATGTGGCAGTCTATTTCTAAGGCTTCGTGTCGCTAATTGCTGGATCTGCGTGGCTACAGAGGTCGATGGACGTCCGGCAGCCGGCTTGGGGCTCAGATGGACGCTATCTCCCTGGCAGTATCCCAACAACAAGGTTTCGGGCCCAGATTCACAGCACCTACAGGAGAGTAAAGCTGCAACAGACTGTGTTTGAGAGGTATGTCAAAAGCGAAAGAGAGGTTTTTCTCTGTTTACCTCGGAAGGAGCCTTTGGAACTCCGGCAGATTAATGGCTCTGGGAGCCAAGCCAGAGAGTTCGTGATTAATGCGCTGCCAAGATAAGGAGTCTTTGAAGGCATAAGAGACTCCCGGCTCAAAGGAAAAGCTGAAATGGAGTTTTTCCAAGCTTCAGAGGCCATTCACTGCCCTAAGTTACATGGGCAGAATTATGAAACCTGGGCAAAATGGTGTGAATCTTTGCTGCGTCAG
This sequence comes from Podarcis pityusensis, assembly GCF_964106645.2. Classification (NCBI taxonomy): domain Eukaryota; kingdom Metazoa; phylum Chordata; class Lepidosauria; order Squamata; family Lacertidae; genus Podarcis; species Podarcis pityusensis. The sequence continues at coordinate 23,586,380 of NC_138033.1, read as the reverse complement.
TTTCGGGTGTGGCATACCGTATCTGAGCCCCCCCCCCCAGTTCCTCTGACAGAGAAATGGAAAGCCGATGATTCGAAGGCGATTGACGTAATCGTCTTGTCCGTCTCTCTGGAGGAAATAAAGACGCTAGCTGGCAATCTGACTGCACGTGGCATGTGGAATGCTTTGATGAAAGCTCACAAGCCAGTCATCCCAGCCCAGAGTTTGACTGCATCGGAGGTCCTAGCTGTTTCCCAGAATGCGAGTGAATGCAGGGATGCTGAGGGCACCGGTTGCAAGCTGCAGGGGGAGCTGACCGTCACGTCATCCCAGGCAGCATTCCAGCCTCCAGGGGGAGCCAAGGAGTCGGCAGCTGAGAGCTCTGTTTCTCGTGGGAACCAAGGTCATCGTCTTTGCAGAGGCCGGAAAGGCAAAGGTAAACAAAGACAGATGCCTGCAGATTGCCAGAAGCAGAGGGAGGGTGAAGAGCCCGCGCCAGGGAAAAACAAAGCGTTGTTTGCTGGCACAGCTTCACCAAAGGCTAAAGGCACGTCTGCTGACCAGAAGCAGGGGGGCAAGCTGCAAAAGCCCACGCCAGTGGAAAACAAGGTTATGTTTGCTGGCACAGCTTCACCAAAGGCTAAAGGCACGTCTGGTGGCCAGGAGCAGCAGGGGGGCAAGCTGCAAATGCCCCCGCCGGTGGAGAACAAGGGTTTGCTTGCTGAAAAGACTGCTCCAACAGCCATAGGCAGATTTATTGTCGATTCAGGTGCGACCCGCCACATCACGAAGGATCGCCACCTGTTTATCTCCTTCAAGCCTCAAGAAGGTGAGATCCACCTGGCTGACGGAAGGACGTTGCAAATCGCAGGAGAAGGGACTGTGAAACTTGCAAGTTTGCACACAACCATCAGCGGTGTACTTTATGTTCCAGGCGCTGCAAGCAATTTGCTAAGTGTCCCACAGCTTACTGGGTGTGGTTTTCAGATTTCCTTCAAGAGGAGCGTCTGTGTCATCAGTAAAGGCAAAGAGGACTATTTGCATGCAAAGTTTATGGATGGTTTGTTCCATATAACTTATGAGGACACTGCTGTTGTATCTAATGCTGATTCTTGTTGTGTTGCACAAACTAACAAAGTTCTTCATGCAGGTTGCATTCACGATGCGCATCGAAAGTTTGGTCATCTCTCTTGGAAGGCACTGGCCAAGATGCCAGAGGTGGTTGAGGGTTTGAACATCAAACCCTGTAAATTTCACATGAAATGTGTATCTTGTGCAGAGAACAAGGTGAAGGTTGCTCCAAAAGGCAAGGAATCTAGCAGGCAGGCTTCCAAGCCCTACCAGCTAGTGCATGCGGACCTGGTTGGTCCACTTACGCCCTCTTTAGGGGGAGCAAGGTACTTCATGGTTCTAATTGATTCTTTTTCCAGGTACATTCATGTGTTTTTGCTCGAACAGAAATCGCAAGCGTTTCCGAAGTTTAAGGCATTCTGTGCTTGGTTGGAGAATGTGCACGGTAAACGTATTGCCTGTTTGTTTACCGATCGAGGCGGGGAGTTCACTTCTCAGCAGTTTGAAGCTTTCCTGACTGAGAAGGGAATCCAGCATGACATGTCAACGCCCAGATCGCCATGGATGAATGGGCTTGCGGAGCGAGCAAATCAGACATTGCTGCAAGGAATGAAAACCTTGTTGCATGATGCCAATCTCCCTGATAAGTTTTGGGGGGAAGCTTTGGGGAATTTGGTTTACTCCTTTAATCACAGATTGTCATCACCCATTGGCTGTACCCCCTATGAGAAGATGTTTGGCAAAAAGCCCAACATCAAACACATGAAAATCTTCGGTTCTGACATGTGGGTACACTCCCCACAAACCAACAAGCTTGGGAAGCGTGGGGCACATGGTTTGTTCATGGGGTACGAAAAAGGTGCATACAGGGTATGGATGACTAACTCTAAGTCCATTAAGTTCACAAGGAGTGTTGAGTACAATCCAAAGTGGGGGGAAAATGTGGGAATTTTCCAGAGTTACCCAGAGGAGGATGAAGGTGATGTCAAGCAAGCAGCTAAAGCTGAGGAAGCTGCTGAGGATGAGGATGATGATGATGAGGATGATGATGATGATCAGAGTTCGGATTCCAGTTCAGTGGGCGGTGCTGCTGCTGGTGTCAGTGACAGTGATGACACAGCAGACTACCAGAGCGCAAAGGCCTCAGTCAGACCATCTGATGCGTCTGACAATGAACTGGAAGAACCACTGTTCACCATTGGTCAATTTTCTCCTAAGAAGGAGGAGATGAGTCCAGAAGACTTGCGTCTAGTACGTAGGTCTGAAAGGGCGACCAAAGGCAGACCTCCAAAGAGGTATGCTGATGAGTTTGCTAAGACAGCAACTGCTGTTCTTAGTAGCTCAGAGAAGGTGTGGGAACCTTCAAGCTTCAAAGAGGTTCAGGAGTTAACCTCTAAAGATGCTGAGCCTTGGCTTAATGCCATGAAGGCTGAAGTTGATTCCTTGAACAGGAACCAAACTTGGGAACTGGTACCGGTAGTCCCAGGAATGAGACTGGTTGGCAGCAAATGGGTCTTCAAGGCCAAGACAGACCAGAATGGCAAGGTTGTCAGACACAAAGCCAGATTGGTTGCCAGAGGTTTTTCACAGGTACCAGGACAGGATTACCACGAGACCTACTCACCCACAGTCAAATATGAGAGCATTCGGCTGATGCTCAAGGTCGCTGCGGAGGAGAAACTGCATGTTTCCCATCATGACATTAATACAGCTTTTTTGTACGGGATTTTGAATGAAGAGCTGTTCATGCTTCCACCTGATGGGATGGAGATACAGAAGGGAATGGTCTGTAAACTGCGGAAATCCTTATATGGTCTTAAGCAGAGTGCCAGGTGTTGGAACACAAAACTCACTGAGACGTTGCTTTCTCTAGGTTTTCACCAGGGCAAAGCTGATCCATGTGTGTTTGTCAAGGAGGAGGGGCAAAACAAACTGCATTGTTTATGTTTTGTTGATGATCTTCTGATGTTTTGGAAGAATCAGGCTTTTTACCAAAGCACCCTAGCTCAGCTGAAGGAGCACTTTGACATGAAGGATCTTGGTGAGGTATCCAACTATCTTTCTCTGCAGGTGGAGAAGGACCAAGCAGGTAATTTTCTGGTACACCAAACACAGAAAATTGCTGATGTGTTAACCAGGTTGAATTTGGTTGATGCAAACCCAGCAGACACACCGATGGTGACAGGTTACCAGGTAGACAGTACTGCTGAAGCGTTTTCTGACACAACGCTGTACAGATGCATTCTAGGCAAGCTGAATTTCATTGCCAGATGTTCAAGACCTGACATAGCTGTAAACTGTAATCTGCTTAGCAGACATGCCAACAATCCTACGGTTCAGGATTGGAAAGCTCTGAAGCGCATAGCCCGCTATTTGAAAGGGACTATGCACTACAGGCTGAGGTTCACCAGTCAGAAGACTGGAGGTCTTGAAATCTTTGCTGATGCAAGTTTTGGAAGTGACACCACGGATGGTACAAGCACTTCTGGAGTATGCTACATGTACAACCACTGCCTGTTTGACTGGCTGTGCAAAAAGCAGACAACAGTGAGCCTAAGTTCCTGTGAAGCAGAACTCAATGCTCTGTCATTTTCACTCATGGATTGTGAATGGTTGATGCAACTGTTTAAGGACATCAGAGTGTCTGTGAAATGTCCTATACAAGTGTATCAAGACAATAGATCTTGTTTGGCTTTGCTGAACTCCGAGAGTTGCAAGCAAAGAACCAAGTACTTGCAGATTAAGCTACATCGTGCAAGGGAGTGTATTCAGAAAGGACTGATTCAGGTGTCCTACATGCCAGGAAATGAAATCCCTGCTGATCTGTTGTCTAAGGTTGTTAACAGAGAACAACTTAAGGTTTATGTACAAAGGTTGCAATTGGGTTGAACCACAGGTACTACAGGTTACACGGAAAGGGGGAGGATGTTAGGATATTTCCGTTCCACCTTAAAAGGGAGCAGGCTTTGTGAGTAACAGAGTCTGCGCATGTCCTGTTCACAGGATGTTTATGCTTGCTGTTTCCTTTCGATTTTAGTCCGTCAGAGACGCTGACTCAAGAACGGTCATGTTTTTCTTTGTTCTGTTCAACGCTAAATAAAGTCTGTAAATATGCTCTTCTGCTCTTCTGCGGTGCAAGCTTTCTGGCTGTGTTTCTGCTGATAAAGGATGTGCACGAGCCTGGAATGTGGCAGTCTATTTCTAAGGCTTCGTGTCGCTAATTGCTGGATCTGCGTGGCTACAGAGATCGATGGACGTCCGGCAGCCGGCTTGGGGCTCAGATGGACGCTATCTCCCTGGCAGTATCCCAACAGTTTATACCTCCCTTCTGTTCAGGAAAGGTGGATTTTCGATCCTGCCGTCCCTCCAAAAATGTGGGTGGGATTAAGGGTGTGTGTGTGTGTGTAATGCAGGAGAGGCCAAGCCACTGCAATTAGGAGCTGATAAAGAAAAGCAAAAAGTCTCCCAGGCATCATGGGTTTTTGAGAAGGTATTTACTGAGACATTTCATGGGCACCTTGAAGGGACGCGGGTGGTGCTGTGGGTTAAACCACAGAGCCTAGAACTTGCCGATCAGAAGGTCGGCAATTCGAAGCCCCGCAACGGGGTGAGCTCCCATTGCTTGGTCCCTGCTCCTGCCAGCAGTTCAAAAGCACGTCAAAGTGCAAGTAGATAAATAGGTACCACTCCAGCAGGAAGGTAAACAGCGTTTCCATGCGCTGCTCTGGTTCGCCAGAAGCGGCTTAGTCATGCTGGCCACATGACCCGGAAGCTGTACGCCGGCACCCTTGGCCAATAAAGCGGGATGAGCGCCGCAACCCCAGTCAGCCGCGACTGGACCTAATGGTCAGGGGTCCCTTTACCCGGGCACCTTAGAAGGTACTGGTGGGCATACTGGCCCTCATGGGCACCACACTGGTGACCCCTGCTGACCATCCAGTCCAACCTTTTGTTGAATGCAGGAAACCCAAAGAGAGAGCAACCCTGACCCATGGCTGGCCTCCGTTGAGGGAGAGGCCATTGGCAAGTCCAGCATTTTCATCATTGCCTGACATGGCTTGGAGAAAGAGAAAAAAGAAAAAGAGAATGACAGTAAGAAAGATCAGCAGGTCTGCATTAATGTTCTTTTGGCCTCCAGAGGACACTGGACTACAACTCCCATCATTCCTGACTGTTGGCCAGGTTGGCAGGGGGTTGACGGGACTTGGGAGTCCTATATTTAGCCAACCATCCCTGATCTACATAATAATCTATAGATGAAGCAGAGGCAGCCTGGTTAACCACTTACTGCCCAAAGGCCTCCAAGTGACTTACAACATGTTTGAAAAATATAAACATTAATACAATATATCATTTTTTTAAAAAAAAACACCAACCATACAAAACACCTACAAATAACATAGCAAGTAGCAGCAAGAAATCCTCCCACCCCGGGAGTAACTTAAAAAGCAGATTCCTTGGAGTAGCTTTAAATCCAGCCATTTCTCTGCCCTTAAAGTATTTTCTGTTCTTCCTTGTTCAGCAGACAGCCACATGGGGGCAGCCTATGTCCATACATCCCAAATACTTCTTCAAAAAGCCTCAGTAATTTGGGGGGATTTGTTTGTCTTGTTCAGGATTCTGTGGACTTGAAAGTGTCTTTGACTGCCAGCTTTATCTCAGGCTGCATTCAGACAGCACTTTATTCCATTTTCCTGATTTACCTGATAAATTTTCACCTTTTGTGATCTTTCACAAAACGTAAAAAAGTCGCTTCGGGGAACCCAGCAACATCCAGCATGGAAGTTCCCCACTTGTTTGTGATAATTGCTTAAGGTGGGAGAGAAAATTGTGGAACTAAATTCAGAGCGGTATTCCGGCCTACAGCTCTTTTCCTGGCATTTCCACAAGTGAATTGAGGGAACGAAAGCGCACATGTGCATGAAAGGTGGGTGGCAACATGGTGGTATATTGATTCAAAAGCCATAGTCCCATAAGGCAACAGGTGAGAAATTAAAGGGACCCCTGACCATTAGGTCCAGTCAAGGATGACTCAGGGGTTGCCGCGCTCATCTCGCTTTACTGGCTGAGGGAGCCAGCATACAGCTTCTGGGTCATGTGGCCAGCATGACTAAGCCGCTTCTGGCGAACCAGAGCAGCGCACAGAAACGCCATTTACCTTCCCGCCAGAGCGGTACCTATTTATCTACTTGCACTTGGACGTGCTTTCGAACTGCTAGGTTGGCAGAGCAGGGACCGAGCAACGGGAGCTCACCCCATTGCGGGGATTCGAACTGCCAACCTTCTGATCAGCAGTCTAAAAGGATCATTAATTCTTGCGTTTCTGATCAGGAATGCTAACGGAACAATCCCTGTGTCTGAATGCACTGTCAGTGTTGCCCTGTAGGAAAATCAGCAGAGGGGATGAATTGGCTTTCTTGGTCATTGCCTCTAGCTGTTTACTGTCTACTATTTGGGTTCCCTGCCTTCTGCCCCAATGGAACCAGCCACTACTAGTCCCAGCCAAACAGGAAGCCTGGTTAAACTTTTCCTGACCAGGAAGACCTAATGGCTACTCTAGCAAGGCAGGCGCCTGGAAATGGCACTTGAAAACAGTCGGCTAACCAGGAAACAGCGGTCCTGGTGGCTTGCCGTATGGGCAAGGGACACACACTGAGGATTTCTGTTCTCGGCCCAGCAGCTCCTGCAAAAGCAGCGAGCGAGTCAGCGCTATGGGTGGCAATCACAAAATGGCTGCCACAGGGAGCGTCCCAGATCACAACATGGCTGCCTGTGGGGAAGTGTGGCATAATGGTTGCCACATTTAAGAGCAGAAGAGGAGGCAGGACTGCAAAATGGTGCCAGCATGCTGCCCCACCCCAAATAAATGGGGGGTGGGAAAGGCACCTATATCAATTACTATCACATCAGTTCATGGAAAGAAATTATTTGCACCTATCCTCTGTTTGCAGTGGGAGGGTGGTCATCAAATGTCAGCGTCCCACAATGTGTGGGCATGTTTAATGGGGTTGGTTCAGTGTAGGAGAGGCTGAGCCACTGCAACCAGGAACTGAACAGGAGGAGCCAACAGTCTTTCATGTATTGCAATTTTTGGGGGGGTCCCTGCTCCTGCCAACCTAGCAGTTCGAAAGCACGTCAAAGTGCAAGTAGATAAATAGGTACCGCTCCGGCGGGAAAGTAAACGGCGTTTCCGTGCGCTGCTCTGGTTCGCCAGAAGCGGCTTAGTCATGCTGGCCACATGACCCGGAAGCTGTACACTGACTCCCTTGGCCAATAAAGCGAAATGAGCGCCGCAACCCCAGAGTCGGTCACAACTGGACCTAATGGTCAGGGGTCCCTTTACCTTTACCATTACAGGAGTTACACTGGTGCCTGAAGGCATCATGTTAGTGAACCCTGAGTTAAAAGTTTGGGACATACTAATGCATTTCTTTATTTGTTGCAGTTGTCTCCCACCTTTATTTCCATGGAGCTCAAGGTGGCCCACATGGTTCTCTCCCTCCTCATTTAATTCCCACAGCAACCCTGTGAGGTGCGTTAGGCCGAGAGGCTGCGATTGGCCTAAAGTCACCCAACAAGCTTCATGGCTGAGTGGGGATTTGAACCCTGGTCTCCCAGGTCCTGGTCTGGCATGCTTAGAAATATCTATCCTCTCCCCCACAACAAAATACAAAAAAACCTAATGACCATGGAAATAGAACTCAAAATAGGTCCCTGCTTGGTTCAAACATTTTATTTCATTTTTTGCTGTTGTTCACAAAACACACATCACCAAGTGCCTCAAGTTTAGAACAAAACAAAACAAAACCCTCACATACATCTCCACCCACCAGGCCAAAAGTTACAGAAAACCTAGAAGTCTTTAAATACTCAGTCCCAAACAAAAGCCACACAGCAGAACAGTGTCAAAGAGGGATTCCATTATAAATACAGTGCAATGATTATATACAACTTTTTACAATATTTAAGACAGGACCGGGGACAACGTTGGGCCCAAATAACATGTTAAAGGCCTTGTACACAGGGGGAAGCACTGAAGAATCAAAACAGGCCTCCCTCTTCTCTGAACATATGGTGAATTAAGACTAAAGTTGAGCTGCGATTTCATTGTTGGCGCATGCTCAACCCGTATTACAATCTAGATTCAGAAACTGGTTAAAAAACCCCAACACCATCCAGTGAAACAGGAACATGGAGAAATAAGTATTCTAGAAAACAGCCTCCCCCAACCTGGTGCACTCCAGATGTTTTGGACAACAACTGTGCTGGTAGTTCAAAACACCTGGAAGGTGCCAGGTCTACACCAAACCACGTTTTGAAACAATTGCAGGCAACTGAATGCTGCAGAAATTTGGTATCCCAGAAGGGTTGATGAAGCCCCAAACTCACAACTCATTTTGCTATGTACAAAGTAAAGAACCTCGTCTATGCAAATAAATCAATTAAGACAATTCAGTTCCAAAAGCTTATTTTCAAACAGGTATATAACACATAGCCCTTAAGTGTCCTTCTGTCGCAGAAAAGGAATGAATACCTCCCCCCCAAAAAACAGCACTGTGGCATTTCTTACCTAAGACTTTCATGCCCATTTCCCCCCCCCCCCCCGCCAGCTTTCCAGACAAGCCTCAAAATAATCTATACCAAATTAATGAGCTATCAGAGTTTAAAGTGAGGTTGGCAACTGGCAACCCAGTGGTTGAATCCAGGATGAATTCATGCTCTGTGTCCTGTTAATTTGGGAGGGTACTAAGAACTGAATGGTGTTCCACGCAACTGGTGTATTTGGTCACATGATGGTGTGATTTCAAAATGCAAAGTAAGCCCTGATTGGCTGGGCCACCTTAGGATGAAGCCCATCTTTCTTTCTTTCTTTCTTTCTTTCTTTCTTTCTTTCTTTCTTTCTTTCTTTCTTTACAGGAGTTGCAGGGAACAAACAACTCACTGAAAAAGATAAATAATGTACATGAAATCTTCTCCTCAAAGCACAATTTTCACCTTTTTATGTTTCCCTAATGAATTAGGGAATGGAGCACTTTCCAGATATTTTAATGTGCTGTATCAGGAAAAGATGTTTTGCAAAGGAGGGTTGCATTCACTCAACACACTTGTTCGTTCAAGGACTGTGTCAAGCTGATCCCTGCTAGTGGAAACATCAGATATCAGCAGCAGGCCACACACTCCCAAGGCAGCAACTAGTCAGTCTCACTTTCTTGCAATCCACACCTTCACGCTATTGCTTGATTATTTAGTGCTACAACAAAATCCTAGTCCTTACTGAGGTATTGCACTTCCATCCGCCTACATGGCAAACTGCTGGTGGCAACTGCCATGAACTGATGCTCCAACAACAAAACAAGTATTTGCAAGCAGAAAACTAGCATGCCAGAAGGGCAGGCCCACACCCTTAACACCCCATTTCCACATGCAGGAACATTTAAAAATAAACACAGGAGAACAATATGTATTATGCAAATTCCTCCTGCAGCCTGAAGTGCTATAGACCTGATGCAGGTTTGCTGCCCCAGTAAAAACTAAGCCTAATTCAGCCATGGAAGAAGTGATCATCAGGAGGCAAACTCATGGCTCAAATCCTATGATTTAAAGACCAGCTTAACTTATTCGTGGAATTTGGTGTTATGCACCATGAGGACAAGGAGTATGTGAGATTGAGGATCTGTTCAAATTGGGATGCAATTTGTGCTCTGAAGATCAGGCAGGCACCAGACATGTTGGCGGATGGCTATGTACTCTCCATTGTAAGTTCAACTGCCCAGTTCTCCCTGAACAGCTCTCTAGAATGAATGGCACTCATGGTGACAGACCTCCAAGCAAAGGACTACACCTGCAATCCTGGATTCAGAGTAAATGAGGCTGCAAGGAGAAGTGTTTCCAAATCTCCACGGTCAGGCACTGTCACGTACCATAAATACCCAAGCAAAACGTTTGGTTCCAAGACTCTCGATTCATTCCACAAAGAAGTTCTCTCTCTCTCTCTCTCTCTCTCTCTGTGTGTGTGTGTGTGTTATAGACAAAGAGAGAGAGAGAGACAGAGAGAGACATAAGGAACAGTTCAGAGCAGCAGCACCTCCAAAGGCAGCATGTTATTTGGTCAGGAGCATCAGAACAAATGAAACCATTGCTCCCTGAGACAGTATGCATCCCCTATAGCAGAGATGGGGAACCTGTGGCCATTCCAGATGTTTTGGGACCACCGCTCCCACCAGACCCAGACAGCAAGGTCAGTCATCAAGAATGATGCATCTAAATTGCACCCCAACTTTCTCTCATAGATCATCTAGAGAAACTGGATGCTTGGGCTTGATGGTTCATCATGCTGCTATTTCACACTCGCAGCTGACAATGCATGAAGCAAAGGTGGGAAAACTCCCCACATAATGTGATGTTCAGAGTCTTTCACTAAACGTTTCTGGGGAGAAGAGAAAGATGGTCTTTTCAGGGACTGGCCTGTGTCTTGTCTAGCTCTGCAATGACATATTAAAAAAACTAGAACTGGCAGGACATCAACTTTTAGAGGGCAACAAACACAGTTAGAAGAACCAGCAAGGTTTTGTGCTTGCCAGGCAAACTCTGTGCAACTCCAAAGCTTCCCTAGGCTCCTACAGCAGTGGGTCCAGCCAAAAGAGCTTCCCCGTTTTATATTTCTTGGTCATGGATGGGAAAAGCTTAGGAAAAGGCCTTGCTCGCTCACTTACTAAGCCAAATTAAGGAACTGGACAGCCACCTTTGATACCCAAAGATGGCGAGCCCCAATACAAAGAAATAAGGCTCTGTTAGGCAGGAGGATTTGGTGACAATGGTGAGGTTGAAGATTAAAATTGAAGTGAACCAATAAGGCAGAGTTGGGAAATCTGCAGTCCTCTCCAGATGTTGGGAGTCCAACAACATCTGGAGGGCCAAAGGTACCCCAATCCCTGCTTTAAGGGTTCCAATCTTTCCAGCTGAGCTCCTCCAACACCTCAAGGTGAGCTACTACATCTGGCAATTATTAATGACAAGAGATTACACCCTCTGGAGTACCTAAATTTGGGACGGGGGCTACAGTGCAGGGATGCGGAACCCTCTGGCCTTCTGGATGTTGCTGGGACTCCAACTCCCATCATCCCTCATCAATAACACGGCTGACCGGGGCTGGTGGGAGTTGGAGTCTGACAACGTCTGGAGGGGTCAGACAACTCTAGCGGAAGAAAGAATGCTTTGCCCAAGGCAGAACCGTCTGAAGCAAGGAGCAGGGTTCCGCCAACCAGAAATGGCTCCATTTCTAAGGATGAAGCTACCCTTGGAAATGAAGAGGACAGATCCCTTTGCATGGCTTAAGTCCAAAAAGTGCAGCTTAACCTCTCCATAGACGTCTTAGCAAGGGATGTGCAAGGCTTGCTTAGAACTCAGCCTGCAAAAAATAAGCCAACCTCACCTTGTTCTAGCTACCGTAGGAGACAAAGGAAACCTTCCCCTACCCTCCTGATACAGGAGAGAACCTGTGGTCCTCCCAGTATTCAACAACAAGTCCCATCAGCCCCAGCCAGCCTGGAATGATGGGAGCTGCAGTCCAACAGGTTCCCCAGCCGTTCATTTCAGATTTAGAACATCACATGGTGCATTCGCAGGAGGAAGCATGCAACCTTGCAGCTTCATACCAGAGCGCACTGGAAAGGAAGTTTCAAGTTTAATCGGCTTCACCAGGATGGGCTTTTAGCTCAGACACATCGTGCCACAGGACTGATACTCGGAGAGGAATCGCAGCAGTAGCAGGAGAGTTCCCTGTGCCAAGCACTTGCTAAAAATATTACTGGGCAGATTGGCCCATAATTTCAGGGTGCCAAAGCCAAGGAAAAGGGCTCACTTGCAAATCTCCTGCTGCTGGGATTAGCGCAGTTGCTTTGCCAGCCAGAATCACACCTGGTGCTACCGACACTGCCCTAAATAGACCATTTCTGCCTCGGTGAGAAATTGGATCAAAACAAGGACGCATCGTGGGGTTAAGGTTTCAAGGGTCCCTAGAAAAGTCACAGGCATGGGCTATTCTAGCTGCTGGCACCACGAGTGGAGTGGAGGGATAATTATCCCGCTTGCAACCTCTGCAGAAGGAAAAGGGGTGGGAGGGGGGTCCCCCCCATGGCAGCTGTTGGCACTTCTCATTGCATCAAGGGGGGGGGGGAGTGTCACGCACAACGTCCACGGCGGTTTCAGAAAAGCCTGAGATGAATAAGGATCAATCAGAGAGCTGCTTGTGGAGGTCTTGGCAGCCAGGTTCCACTGGGCCCAAATGCAAGCAGGTGCCCCAAGGCAGAAAAGCCCCGAGGCTCTGGAGTGGAGGGAATTAGCACCATGAGAAGGGCCTGGGGATCCTGGGGGCTCAGTTCTTTAGCAGGTCGCCCAAGTCGTAGGCCTCAAATAAGTCGCTGACGCCCTCGCCCTCCTCCAGCCCCCACAGGTAGTCCTCCTGGTCGAGGGGAGGGGAGAAGGTGACAAAGGGCCCCGCGTCACCATAGGAAGCGGAAGGGAGTTGGTCCTCGGTCTGTTGCAGGAGGTGGTGGGGCAGCTCGAGGAAGCCGTCTTCCCCTTCCATCAGGCAGCTGGGCAGTTCAGTCTTCACGGTCTCGACTGGGGAAAGACAGAAAGAGAAGGGAGCAGTGGTGGCTGGTACCCACTGGGAGAAGGGCCTTTTCAGTGATGGCTCCGACCTGGTGGAATGCCCTGTCCCATGAGACTAGGGCCCTACAGGATTTAACCTCCTTTCGCCGGGCCTGTAAGACAGAGCTATTCTGCCTGGCCTTTAATTTGAACTCAGCCTGATCTTTTATTTCCCTTCTCTTCCCTCCCCCTCCCCTTTTATGAAGATTACCCGCTCTGAGACCCCACAGCTAATTCTCCCCTGGCCTCCTCGCTGGCCCAAGTAGGACCAATTCAGCCAGATAGCCCTGGGGATTATCTAATGCTTATTCCCCTAAATTGAATTTTTTATTTTATTGTTACTTATGTTTTTATACTGCTTTTACAATTAAGTGTTTTAAATTTGTTGTTAGCTGCCCTGAGTCCGGTTTTTGAACCGGGAAGGGCGGGGTATAAATAAAAAATTATTATTATTGGGAGAAGCAGAAGGCAGGGAGCCCCAACAGTTTCAAGGGGTTGGAACAATGCCCCTATGAGGAAGGGTCGCAGCACTGGGGGCTTTTTTAGGCAAGAGGTGACATGAGAAAAGTTTATACAATTACGCATTGCATGGAGAAAATGGAGAGCGAAAAGGCTTTCTCCCTTTCTCAAGACACTGGTGGACATCCAGTGAAGCTGAAGATTTCAGGACAGATAAAAGTCCTTCTTTCTGCAGCACATAAATGATGGCACTGCTTCCCACAGGAGACAAGGATGGCCACCAACTTGGATGGCTTTAAAAGAGGATCAGACTAATACATAGGACAAGTTCATGGCTACTGACTTTGATGGCTACGTTCTGTCTCCACGATCGAAGGCAGTAATTGTCATGGGCCAGTAGTCCCCCTTGCCTGCTGAACAGCAGCCTGAAGGGGGAGAAGGCAGAGTGACTACACCAGCAGCTGATCAGCCTTCAAGGACTCAGAGAAGGCACTGCTGAGAACCAGCTGGCTTCAGCCTTCTGAAGCAGAGCTTCCAGCAACAGTCAGGTGCTAGAAACAATGCTTGTAGTTCCTGGCCCTACCTTGCTGCTTCCTGCTCTCCATCTGGACCCTTTGCTCTGCGACCATCTGGATTCCCTGATCTCTAGACTGTCTGACTTTGTATGCGGATTCTGCTATCAGGCAAGAGTTCCTTGGAGACTCGTAACCCGTCTGCTTGTCTTGCCTTGTTTAGCATCACAGCAGATTCGGGAGCTACAGTGCAGGGCATTGTAGGAAATGAAAAAGGTGGCCACAAGACCCAACTGCTGGGTACTGCTGCTGGGTTAAGCAGGAAGGGACCCAAGGAAGGATGCTTTGGCCCAGGGTGCTCTGCCCTGAGACAAGCAAACAAGCCAGTTTGGGGGGGGGGGCATTGCTGGAAAGGTGTGGGGGGGGGGTGTCTGCAGAGACACCTTGCAGAAACCAAAATACAATCCACTAGTGCAAAAGTGCCAAGGCATTGGTTATCCAGACCCCTAAGATTTTACCTTTCACTGTCGGGGGGTTGCTGCTCTCCTGGGGTGCTGGAGCAGGGAAGCTGCCTTCCTTGGCTGGGCTCTCCTCCAGGATTTCCTCAGGACAGAGGTATACCTCGATGGGGCCGTTGTTGCTTTTCAGATGCAGCTGGACGTTCTCCTGGCCAGAAAAGAGGAAAGCGGTGTGAGACTAGAGAACAACCTGCAACCTACCAAGCCAAACACAACTCACTGAGATCTGGGCCAGAGGCTAGGAAGGTACGCTATCACCCCCCCCTCCCCTCCCCCAGGAGGCCACATTACATGCGGAAGGCTTAAATACCCAGGAAGAAGCTGCTAGTCAGAGTGGACAGTATTAGGGTAGTTGGACAAATAGGCAGTTCAAGACAGTTTCCTATGTTCTACCAGGCTACGTTTTACTTAGGAAACAGGGCCCTATCAAGCTGTCAATAACATGGTAATAGGGTCCATGCCGCAATGTAGGCGAGCGTTATTATTCTGCATTTACAGAGGGCAGGAGGAGAAACTGAGGCCGAAATAAAAGTGACATGCCTATGGGTCACCTTGTAAGTTCATGACAGATGTGGGATTTGAACCCAGGACTCCCCGATGCAGAGGAGTCTCTTACCCACTAATGCTATGCTAGCTCTCATCTTGTGAAGCCACTCTTTGAGTTACAGGAAAGGAGATTCCAACTAAACATCAGGAAGAACTTTCTGACAGTAAGAGCTGTTTGACAGTGGAATGGACTTCCTAGGGAGGTGGTGGACTCTTCCCTCATTGGAGGTTTCTGAGCAGAGGTTGGCTGGCCACCTGTCACAGATGCTTTAGTTGAGATTCCTGCATTACAGGGGGTTGGGCTAGATGACCCACAGGGTCCCTTCCAACTCAACAATTCTAGTATTCTAATGCTACCAAGAGGCAGGCAAAAAAACAGGAGACAGTGGTGGCCATCAACTTGGATGGCTTGAAAATCGGGCTTAACGAGTATTGTTAGCAGGGACATCCTGAAGGCCTTTAGAGAGGTATTTTTATATGCAACGGCTGCAGCCCAGACTTTGGTAGCAAAGGGGTGGAAGGAAGAAGAAGCCCCAACAATAACGGACTGGCATAATAAACTACAAGAATTTGCTGAAATGGCGCAGTTGACAAATAGGCTGAGAGGAAATTCAAAACAAAAATTTACGGGAAAATGGGATAGATATAAGATATATGTTCAAAAATATAGTAAAGGTTCGCTATCTATGCTAGCATTCGATTGACGTTGGAGAGAAATTGAGTTGAGAAACAAGATTAAGGGTACATATTGATATAGGAATATATTAGATAAAATGTAAAGAAATATACAATAATAAGAGTACATTCATTTGTAAAAAAAAGAATATACGAGATTGACAGGAAGTCCGTAGTGTTGGTACAAATATTATTTTGAAATGGCTTTATGTCTTTTTTCTTTTCTTTTTTCTATCTTTAGGTACATACATTTGGTATACAGTGGTACCTCGGGTTAAGTACTTAATTCGTCCCGGAGGTCCGTTCTTAACCTGAAACTGTTCTTAACCTGAAGCACCACTTTAGCTAATGGGGCCTCCTGCTGCTGCTGCTGCGCCTCCAGAGCACAATTTCTCTTCTCATTCTGAAGCAAAGTTCTTAACCCGAAGCACTATTTCTGGGTTAGCGGAGTCTGTAACCTGAAGCACATGTAACCTGAAGCGTATGTAACCCAAGGTACCACTGTATAAACTTTGTATACATGTTGGAAATTATATTATAATATGCCCTGTAATGTAATATGATAATGTATACATACATGACATAAGAACATTAATAAAAGAAAGAAAGAAAATGGGGCTTAACAAATTCCTAAAGGATAAGGCAATTGATGGCTACTGGCCCTGAGGGATATCTCTAGCCCCACAGCTGGAGGCAGGATGCTTCTGAATATCAGTTGCTGGAAACTGCTCAGGTCTGCCGGAGGGCTTTTCCATTGGCAATTGGTGGAACCACTGAAAATAAGATGCTGGACTAGATGGGACATTGGCCTGATCCAGTAGGCTCTTCTTACATTATTTATACTCTTGCCCCGCAACCCAATCTTGCAATCTCACCTCGCAAACGTCTGGCACCTCCAGCCGGGTTTCTGGTGGGGCTCTGACCACAATCACCGTCTGCTCATTGAAGTTGCTGATGGCCCGGATATCCTGATACGTGACATATGCTAGCGTAGGGCAGGGCAGAAGTTAAAGAAAACACCAGGCACCCTTACCCAGAATCAGCTCAGGCAGAGGTAAGCCAACATGGTGTTCTCTAGATGTAGCGTGACTCCAACTCCCATCATGCCTGGCAAATGCGTTGGGGACTATGAGTCTGCCCTGGAGGAAAGAGGGCTGGTGTCTGACTCAGGAGAGTGACACAGTGATCTGTGGGCACCTGTACCAGCCAGGAGGCAAGAATCAAGAGGCAGGGGAAACTTCAGGGCTGCACAAGATGGGTCGGAAGACGAGGAAGAGGCAGATCAGGCAAGTGAAGGGCCAGGTGCTTCCCCACCCTCTCCTGCACCACTGTCCCCTAGAACCAGGAGGGAACTGAAAAGGGTTGAGCAGAGGAAGTTGCCCCACAGGCACAGTCTCTGGCTGCATGAATGCAGCCCATCAAGGAAAGATATATAAACTGGTGGAGGGGAGTGGACCCATGTTGATGCTACTGCTCTATAGAGTGAGGGCTCAGGAATAACTGGATTGGGGTGCATAGGTATCCAGAGCTGCAGAAGTGACTGTGTTATCTTTGACAATAAAGGCTTAACCATCTGCCATGAGTATTCCTTCAGCTGGGAAGCACCCTTGACGCCACGCTATCTGGGGCTGATGGAAGCTTCTCATGAGAGTCACATTGAGCTACATTGTTCACTGGGGATAGAAGCCAGCTCTCCAGACTCCCACCCAACTTCTCCAGAACCTCCTGGCCCTCTAAAGGATATCTCTGATTTGTTTCTTCATCTGTCAGGTGCTTCAACTGAAGTGTGCACTCGTGGATGAGCTTGTCCAGCATCCTCTCGGTCTTGGACAGCTCCGTCAGCTCCTGCCGCAACACCTGCTGCTTCGTTGCCACAGAGGAGTCCTCAAAAATCCCTGTCCCCCTGGGTAGCAAATCAAAAGAGACACTGAATGAGCGCAGAACTGCATTTTGCTGCATTCAAACGAGAACCAACTTTATCATTATGTTGATTTCTTCAACAGGATTTAATGTATACCACTTCATCATCAAAAGCTCTAAGCAGTTTACATAGAATGTACGTTAGAACCAGTACAGTCGTACCTTGGTTTTCAAACAGCTTAGTTCTTGAACATTTTGGCTCCCAAACGCTGCAAACCCGGAAATGACAGTTCCGGTCGGCGAACTATTTTTGGAAGCCGAATGTCCTATTGGGCCTCCGCAGCTTCCGATTGGCAGCACTTTGATTTTCAAACGTTTTGGAAGTTGAACGGATTTCCGGAATGGATTCTGTTCAACTTCCAAGGTACGATTGTAATTAAAAAGAAGTTAAAACTTGGATCTTCTGCAACTTTCACTAAAGAGACAAATGGTATGGACAGTGCCGTTGGTAGAGAAATTGACCAAACACTCTTGGCAAGTGTCCATTCTGCTTTACGCCAATGACCTAGTTGTGTGCTCTCTTTGAACAAAACTGGACTTAGAAGGATGTTGGTTAAATTTGGTCAACTGTGTAAAAAAAAGAAAAAGAAAAAAAGAACACCTAAAAGTAGATTATGTCCAAACCAAGATTGCCATATTGGGTGAGACTTAGATGACTATTGAAATATGGCACCCACTGATAACTTTCTCAAACGACAGTAACAGCACATACCCACAAAACAATTATGGCGTAATGTATTCCCCTAATAATGTTTCTAGCCCTTTTGGGGAGAAAGGGGAGGGTTATTATTCTTGTCCCTGTCGTATCCTGCCAACCTCACTGGGCAAGGCTGCAATTCCCTTAGCTGTCATTTTTCACCAGGGGTCCAGCAGCTAAGGCACTGGGTGGCGTGGGTCTGCTCCCAGCTCCCCAACGCACTTACATCCATTGAATGTTGTTTTTGGATTTCTTCCGAATGAGCTGAATCCCCTCCAGGACATTGGTGATATCATAGATGCGCCGCTTCTGGACATCTAGCACCTCGGCGGCCCGGTTCAGGTCCAACACACCATCCTCCGACTCGCTGAGCAAGTGGATGAACTTCTTAGTTAGCAGGCCAAGCGACGTGTCATAGCGGGTCTTCTCCCCAGGTGACTTAGGGGCTAAAAATGCAAAAGAGAAGAGTTGCCATAGCCTGCACACAGAATTCTTGTACAGTGGTACCTCAGGTTACATACGCTTCAGGTTACAGACTCCGCCAACCCAGAAATATTACCTCGGGTTAAGAACTTTGCTTCAGGATGAGAACAGAAATCGGGCTCCGGCGGCGCAGCAGCAGCAGGAGGCCCCATTAGCTAAAGTGCTGCTTCAGGTTAAGAACAGTTTCAGGTTAAGAATGGACCTCCAGAACAAATTAAGTACTTAACCCGAGGTACCACTGTAACTGAATTCTTGTAAATTTTGTCGGGGCCCTGGTAGCTTCCCACTGAGACGTGGCAGGAGAGAACATAAACCCTTTCCTTTTAAAATGGGACAAGCTCTGCGGCTGCTTCAAGCTACAATGAGCCTCTTGCTCGACCCTTCTGAGTCCCAGAAAATGCCCCTATGGGAAGGACAGTTGTATGTGGAGGGGGAAAGGCGGCTGTCCCTCATTCACTGCCTAATAACCCTACTCTGCAAAAAGCAACTTCCTAAGATCTGCCAAGATCTAAGCCGCTTGCGTGCTACAAGAAAGTAACGCAAGCCTTCCCTGACTCAACGCTGGCAGATGGCATCTCCTACTAGCTGGCTGCAGGATTGTGGCCACCTTTCCCCTCACTTTTGTTGGAAAGTGCTTGCTTTCCCCGTTTGCTTGCTCCTTTGCCATCGCTGCCTCCTCTTCCTTTTGCTACGGATGGGAAGGGAAGTGCCTTTCAACCGAGACACACCAAGGCAGGAGCCCTGCAATTTCCCTGCCAGGTGCAAAATCACAGCAGGGACGGGGCTAGGTGGGAAATGGTAGCTTGCAGGGAGGAGCCAAACATCTACTTGCTGCCATACACTGGAGTGACTTGCACCTGCAGGCATAAATCTGCATCTGAGTTACTACAGACCAGAGATTCTAACAGCCTAATTTAGACAAGGGGTGGGGGAAACCAGCTTTTTGTTATCCCTGTTATTAAACACCCACAAACCACCCACCAATCCACCTGTAGGTTTTGATCTCTCTTCTTCCACACCCTGCGGTGACATATACTAGCGTTCTTCATCTCAGGGTCGTGGGTTCGAGCCTCACATTGGGCAAAAGAGTCCTGCACTGTAGAGGGTTGA
Organism: Podarcis pityusensis; assembly: GCF_964106645.2. Taxonomy (NCBI): domain Eukaryota; kingdom Metazoa; phylum Chordata; class Lepidosauria; order Squamata; family Lacertidae; genus Podarcis; species Podarcis pityusensis. Next base: position 23,566,758 of record NC_138033.1, on the reverse strand, counting down.
ACTAGATGACCCTCAGGGTCCCTTCCAACTCTACAATTCTATGATTTGCAATACAGTACAGCCACATGTGTGTTAAAAAGTGACTTTGTACACTGAGTTACCTTTTTCTATTTCATCAGTACATACACATTTAGCTTCTCAGCTTTCCGGGACGCTACCCACATGACTTCCAAGCTAATCAGTCATAAGGGCTAGAAACTTGATTTTTAGATTTTAAAAAATGGCAACTAAAAATAAAAGAATGCAACCTTTTCTCCACCCAGGACTTCTGCTTCCACTTACTTTTGGGACTGGGGATATGCGGGAGCGTCCTTCCTTTGCCCTTTGGGGTTCGGAACTCTGGGATGCACTGCTGGCCTGTTCCTTCCAGATCCAGCTTCCTTTTGGCCTAGAAAGAAGGGAGAGAAAGGTTGCCATGGTTAAGTTACCAACAGGAGCTCAAAGAAAAAGACCCCTGGACAGTTAACTGACTATGGGGTGCGGCGCTCATCTCACTTCAGGCCGAGGGAGCCAGCGTTTGTCCACAGACAGCTTTCTGGGTCATGCGACCAGCATGACTGAGCTGCTTCTGGTGCAATAGGACACCATGACAGAAACCAGAGCACACAGAAATGCCGTTTACCTTCCCACCACAGTGGTACCTATTTATCTACTTGCACTGGTGTGCTTTTGAACTGCTAGGTTGGCAGGAGCTGGGACAGAGCAACGGGAGCTCACCACCATCGTGCGGATTTGAACCGCCGACCTTCCGATCGGCAAGCCCAAGAGGCTTAGTGGCTTGGACCACAGTGCCACCAGTGTCCCTTGGACTCAAAGAACAAAACAGGGCACAAGCAAACAGGTGGCCACTAACATACATAGGTGGCAAAACAATCAGCTTGGCGTTGCTGAGTTAAAGAACACCTGTAGTGGGAAATCATACCATTGTCTCTATTTGGACCCAAATGAGTAGAGTTGAACTTCTTGATGCTTTGAGCCTTGGGGCACTGAGCCTCACTACAGCTCAATGGCAGAGAAATTACAATGCCTGCAAAAAGTTCCAGGTTCAATCCCTGGCATCTCCAGGTAGGGCTGGGAGTTTCCTCTGCCTGGAGAGCCACTGCCTGCCAGTGTGAACTATACTGACCAAGACAATACTGGCCAAGTGGTCTGACCTGGTATATGGCAGATTCCTAATTTAAGAGCAGCCCACGGGAGCTTCTCTCTGGTTTTCCTCTGTTCAAGTATGACCACCTTTCAGACTGTTAGCTGCTGTGAAAATAGTTCATAGAAAAGTGGGGCAGAAATACAGCGAGATAATAGAATAATTCAACAAAAGACACGTGTGTCATAAGAACATGAGCCAGGCCTGCTTATGCAGGTCAGCTTCCTGTCCTCACAGCGGCCAACTGGATGCCAGTGGGAAGCCTGCAAGCTGGGCATGAGCGCAACATCAACCTCTACCTGCAATTTCCAGCAATGTAATGCCTCTGAGAGTGGAGGAAGAACATAGCCCTAATGGCCAGTAGCCACCGAAAGCCTTTTCCTCCATGTATTTGTCTAATATTGTTTTAAAGCCATCCAAGTTGATGGCCATCGCTGCCTCCTGTGGAAGTGAGTTCCACAGTTAACTGCGCTGCAAGAAAAAGTACTTTTTTAAAAAAATCTGCCCTGGCTCTTCTAACTTCCAGCCTCATTGGATGACTGCAAGTTCCAGTGACAGAGGGCGTGGGGGGGGGATTCTATCCACTTTCTTCAAACTTCTATCGTGGTTTAAAGCTGGCATGCAAATCCTCACACGTTTTGAAGCTGTTAAGCATAGTTTCCTAATTTGGATGTAACACCAAACTATGGTTAAGAGCAACTGCTTGGCTTGTTTGCTCGCTTGTGTAGAACAAGGCAGCTGCTTGCAGGTACCTGTTGATTGTGCATATTCTAGTTTATTAACCCATGATTCATGGTTTAAACCAAAACAGGGCTTCCTTTGTTGATCTCAGTGCATGGACGGGCCTAGTTAATTTTGTTAATCAGGCCGAGGACAGAAAAGGGGAAGAAGAAATTCGCTCCTGCTGCCCTTCTCACTCGTGTTAGATAATAGCCAGGTGCCAGGAGTTTTTTGCGACTGGTACGGGACCATGTGGAGATTTCTGGTTGCCAGGTTCGCAACCACAGTTTTAAAACCTCTGCTTTAATACCATTTCCACTGTGTGTGTTTCTCCTCCTTGCATACTGGGACAAGCGAATTATTGAAAGAGCAAGTGGCAAGCAATGTACACGAGATCATAGACCTGTAGCACTGGAAGGGACCAAGAGGGTCTTGCTGTCGCAACCGTAACCTAGGTTTAAGGTGCCATTTAGCACCTAGGTTATATACCTGAGTTTCAAACACTGGCTCCACTGCTTGTCGACAACCCGTTGGAAAAGTTGTCTTGAGACATACATGCCACGGGCTGTACGTTCTTATTATCAAAGAACACAAGTGGTTCAAGAATACAGTGTTTCTCTTGAGGAGAGATGTTTGCTACCAACCTGGCTCGCAGCCAAAGCAAAGGGAAAAGGCCTGATCTTATCAGGGCAGGCTTTAGGACTGCTTGATGGATTGCTACATGTTTCTATATGACTTTCAGCCCAACCCTGCAGAGAAACATGTCTGCTGAAGCAGCAGCTTTTTGGGGGGGGGGTTTGGAGAGTGGGAGGTAAGAGCAGCTTTGCTGCAAGTTTCTGCCAGTGAACACAGGTAACAAGGTGGTGGTCAAGCAGTTCAAGGCTGAGAGACACCTATGGAAATACGGCAAAAGACACCAAGTAAGCGCCAGCTGAAGTTGCTAGCAGCAGATCTTAAATGCTGAAGCAGGTTGCTAGTAGCGAGTTTTAAGTTCAAAGAGAACACAACGCACCTTGTTGAGCAAAACGAAGGGAGATTTTTCCTTTAGCGTTCCTACAAAGAAAGATGAGCACTAACTCCCAGCTTGCAGCAACTAGCTGATTCTACTGGTCTGAGGCAACCTAATTATTATACCACATTGGAGAGGGACCAATTTCAATAGAAAGCAAGCAGACGCCAGGCTGCTGCTGTTAGTATTGGGGTGAGGGTGGGGTTTGGTTTTCCAGTGGGGGAATCCCAATGGGGGAATTGCCAAAAAAAAAAAAAGAAAAAAGGAAAAAAAGGAGGGGGAGGACAGACAGAGGAGAGAGGAAATGCAACAAGGCTGAATGTGTGCAATGAGTCTGTGATGCTCAGAAGGTGCAGAGAGCACACAAATATGACTTTTTGCTATTTTGGCAAAGGAAGTTACCATGGGCAGAAGGGCAGTTCCAACAGCTAGCATGTTGCAAAACACGCCTGGCACCAGGCTAATTTCTAACACTGGTTAAAAGACCTTTGTGATGCTAACACGGCAGGTCCAGGTCTACCAACAAAGACCGTGTGAGACAGCCAGTGTGGTGTAGTGGTTACAGCGTCGGCCTTCAAATCCCCACTCAGCCATGAAGCTCACTGGGTGAGCTTGAGCCGCTCACTGCCTCTCGGCCTAATCTACCTCACAGGGCTGCTGTGGGGGGCTTAAAGGAGATGGGGGAGAACCATGTTTGCTACCTAGAGCTCTGCAGAGATGGAAATGTGACTGAAGCAAGCAAACAAAGCATTTTCTCTAGTACCAGAGAGAGAATGAATAAAGACATAGAATTTACAGCCATTATAAAGGCAGGTTCTGAAATCCCACAGCTGCTCAGCTAAGGGCTGGCCGCTGAAAAGATGAAGAAAGGGTCCGAGGGCATGAGCACCAACTTACAGGAGGACACCTATCCTTAACCACATTCAAAATGCAAGCAGGAGCTATATGCAAAGACGGCCGACAGGAAAAATAAGGGCAGGCAGCAGCGGCTCAAGTCAGCCAACTCCCCTATCACTTCCTGCCTAGCAGCCAGACTGCTCCCATGCTGCCTGCCCTTCTCCTCAAGTGCTTCCTCCCTGCTACTGGATCACTCGGCCCAATGGGAGCCACAGGAGCAGAGAACAGGGCAAGCCAGTCCCTGGGAGGAAGATGGAGCAAAGCGGCTACTGAGCGTCTTGTTCTCTATGACGTATAGACCCTTCTAAAGCCATTCAAGGGAGCAGCCATGCCCACATCTTTGAGGCAGCGAGTTCCATAGTTAAACTATGCACTGTGTGAAAAAGATAACCCCTTTTCTCTGTCCTGAATCTTCCAGCGTTCAGGTTCACTGCTGTAAACCACTGTAATATATACCGTATTTTTCGCTCTATAACACGCACCCGACCATAACACGCACATAGTTTTTATAGGAGGGAAATCCGTAGGCATGCCACCCGTAGGCATTCCCTCCATAACACGCACAGACATTTCCCGTTACTTTTTAGGAGGAAAAAAGTGAGTGTTATGGTGCAAAAAATACAGTATATATTTATGACACAGTGGTATATAATTTATATATATACGCAAATAAATGGATATAACCAACCCTGTGATACAGGTTAGGCTGAGAGATGGTGACTGGTCCAAGATCACCTGGTGAGTTTCTTGGCCAAGTTGAGATTTGAACCCTGGTCTCCTAGGTCAAGGCGCAATACTTTAACCACTACACAACACCAGATTTGCTTTTCTCAATCCAGTACAACTAGTGCCACTGGCTAAAGTTCCCTCTTCGTAGAAGCCTTTAAAAGACACAGGAATTCTGACTTGGCTCTGCAATGTGTTCGGCTTATTGTGTTCTGGGGACCCACGTTTGCCACTGTTTTGTCTTACAGCAGGGGTCAGCAAACTTTTTCAGCAGGGGACGGTCCAGTGTCCCTCAGACCTTGTGGGGGGCCGGACTATATTTGGGGCAGGGGGGAGAACGAATTCCTATGCCCCACAAATAACCCAGAGATGCATTTTAAATAAAAGCACACGTTCTACTCATGTAAAAACACACTGATTCCAAGACCGTCCGTGGACCGGATTTAGAAGGCGATTGGGCTGGATCCGGCCCCCGGGCCTTAGTTTGCCTACCCATGTCTTACAGTTTCAGAGAGAAATTAGGTATAGGGCAGCATTTGATTCCTGCAAAATTCGTTTCCTTTTCTTTTAAAAAAGGGTCAAGACTCTAGCATGGTTGTCGTGAAGCATGTACACACACAATAGTGTCCGGTGTCTACAGGTCAGGCTTGTGTGTTCTACATGGATACACGGTGCAGTTTTCAGTTAACATTGTCTTCGATGTACATACAGAGAGAGGGCTAGACAAAAAAACACACAAAACTAAATATAATAATTCCTCCTGCCGCCAGGATGGATATTTGGCTCTTTTCTCTATGTTTTGAAAAGAAATCCTAATATTTAAAATAAAGCATGCACAGAGGTTTCCGCACAAGCGGGCTTGAAGATTTCTTTATATCACTTTGGTTTGAACACAGCGAACCGAGATACGGATATCCTCCTCTTTTTCATTCAGCAAGTCTCTGTGGGCACCCATATGGTTAAACCCAGCTGTACGGGAAACACCTGCCAAAGCAAACAGCATCACCCCAAGCAGCAGAATCCACTGTACCACCTTCTCCTGCCTGCCTTTTAAAAAAAACCAGGCCGGGCAGATCGGAGCCAAGGAGGGTTCTCTGGGGTCTCAACGCTTTCTGCTCCCTCTGCTCCCCATGCGGTACATCTGTCAGCCACAAACTTGCAGGCCGCAGAGCAACAGGTGGCTTTGACAGGGCAGACAATCCGGGGAGGGGTCCAGTAGCCCGCCAAGTCAAGATGCCAACCCTCCTCCCACAGTGCAAGGCGAGACAAATGGGCTCTGTGCTTCTCTTGTTCTGTCTCACACTCAGAGAGAGATAGAAAGATGCTTTTGCAAAGTTATTCTGCTCCCCTCCCCGCCTCCTGCCACCCGCTACTCTCTGATAGCCAGGCGAGAGAAATGCATATTATCTGCGAACAAGCGAGGCCCTGCTGCAAACGGCTGCATTTTAAAAAAAAAACAATCAATTAATAAAAGTATTGATATACCCTCCCTCTCACAAAACATCAAGGCTTCGTACCCAAAAACAAAATTTGACAACTGTGTTGGCTGGTCAGCTTTTCTTTTTCTTTTTTTAAGACACCTGAAAGTGCTTGAATCTCAGCAGGAACGTCAAGGGCTGCTCTAGTGGGCTCCCAGCTTCTGTATCTGAGTTTCTAACACTGTTTCCAATTCTGAAGTTTGATGACCCCCACGGCAGCCTCCTCTGGACTCTAGGTTGCTCCCGCCAGTATGATTTTTATAGAAGTTGAAAAAGAGGGAAGGTGGCCAGACCCTGGCTAAACATTACACACCCCAGAGAGAACTAGCCATGTGTAAGTCAGGCTGTTGTGACTTCTAAAGGGTCCCCCACCCAGTCATAGGCAAAGAAATCCAAAGGGGACCACAGAACTATCACTTGTCTTCCTTGATCTATCAATGCTTGTCTTTTTTCCAGTAGGATCAGAGCCTGCTCCCTTATCGAGTGAATGGGGCACTGTCCTCAGTCAACCCCTACCTGCCTTCTTACAGCAGGTCAAGAGGTGGTTCTGTCTGTCCGCTTAGCTTCCGTGTTGCCCCTGAAGAACTCAGCAGGGAGGAGGATGGGGACAAAACACTTGTTTGGCTCTGCCTGTTATTGACTCTGGCTCCATCTACTGTTTGGGCTCCCTGCATTCTGCGTCCCCCCCCCCCCATGCCAATGGGCACCAGCCACTGCTTCTTAAGCAGCTAAAGAGTTAGCTGCCCAAAGTACAGATAACATAAGCAGAGACAAGTGATGTGACTTCTTTCGCCTTTTTCTGCTCGCCTCCTTCAGAATCATCTGCAACATTCAGTTACTGCTTGTTTACACATGGCAACCCTTCATGCGATGAATATAACAGGCATCTAAGATCGTAGTAAACATTGCAAAACACTCACCAGCGGACTGGCAGCTGCAACGGCAGCAACGGCTCCCAGGTGAGCAGTTGAGAGGCAAAGAGCATTTGCCATGAAGCCATTTGCCTGCTCCCATAGCACTGCCCTACATTTAATTTGCTTGGAGAGGAGCTGCACACCACACCAGCTGTGGTCAAAGTTCTGCACATCCCAGCTGCAAAACGGTAACAGCCAAGAGCAGAAGGCTCAGATGCAACAACAAAAAAGGCGGTGGGGCACGCGCAGAGCAGCGCTATTGCCGCTGCTCGCACTTTCGTTTCCTGCCATAAGGTCATGAGAAATGGAAGAGATCATCAGCTTAGCATGGCCCTTGACCTGGCCCCAAACGCAACACCCATCAAAGGCAGATCCAGAAAGACAAAAGCCCTGCAGCGGACACTGTATTGCTTGGCACTCAAAGCTACACTGGGAGACCATCATCTAGCCCTATAAAGGAATTCAAGGGCAAGCACATTATGGGGAAAGTGAGAATGTGCAAGGCAAGCTCCGCCCGCTCAACAGCAAAGCATGATGGGCACACCCTTAGCCAACATGCGATCAGGATTAATCTGAAATAGTGTTTCTACTCAGGAAGAGTTTCCAACACAGAGAATGGAACCTTGGTCAATCAGGATTTCTGTCCCCATGTTGGAAACCCCCAGTTTAGCCATCTCCCCCCTCCTCCAAACTAAGACGTCTTGAGCAATGCAGACTGCCACATGATAACTGTATGCTGGCATTTTCCCATAGTTGGAACCAGTAGCTTAGTTGCTTAAAAAGCTGAATGAATGTGTGGCATCCAAAACTGTGAAGTGGTGGTTGTTATGTAGTTTCAGCCATGTAGCTGAAATGCTGCATGTCTACCTGTAGTTTATTATGGATGCTGAGAGTTGTTAGGAGACCCCTATCCCCCTGACAGAGCTGCAATTCCCAGAAAGGTTTAACAGTCAATCCCTCTTCCCAGAGAACTTTGGGAATTGTAGCTCTCTGAAGCAGATAGGCATCTTCTTTGACTCTCAGCACCCTTACCAAACTGTATCTCCTAGGTTTCTTTTGGGGGATGCCATGACTATTAAAATAGTTTAATAGTGCTTTAAATGTCTGGTGTGGGTACTGCATACTTTTAAAGCCCTAGTTGGCATCCCTTAATGCAGTGTTTCTCAAACTTGGGTCTCCAGCTATTGCTGGACTACAATTCCCATCATCCCTAGCTAGCAGGACCAGTGGTCAGAGGTGATGGGTTCCAGAAAATAAACACAAGAGGAAGAGAGGGGCAGGGCCATTTTTGCACCCGAGTTTGACGAGAGTAAGTGTAAGCTAGAGCATTTTCAACTGCTGGTGGCAAGAGAAGGCCTCTGATTGTCTTTCCTCACCAGTTCCAACAAGAGCAAATGAGAGCCTGGGAAGGGGTTCTGCCTTCTGCCTGGGCACTCTCTACACCAGGCAGGTTTCTTTGGGGAAGGCATGGTTGTTGAAGCAGCACAATAGCGCTTTCAAAGAATGTTGCAGATGTGGTCCTAGTGGAGAGCTGAAAGGCCCTCATAGGAAGTCGCCTTATAAAGAGTCAGACCATTGGCCAACCTCGTTTTGTAATTCTCTATGCTGTGGCAGCTGCTCTCTGGTGTCTCAGGTTGGGGACATTCCCAACCCGACCAGGGACTGAACCTTGGACCTTCTGCATGGAAAGCAGCAGTTCCACCATTGAGCTATGGCCTGTCCCCACAGCAGCCTTATGGAAAGAATGGGAGACAGGAAAATAGGGTTGCCATATTTCAAGAAGTAGACAACCCCCCCCCCCAAAAAAAACCCGTGAATTCTTGGTTTACTTGCTGAAGATCCAAGGCAACCCGGCTCCTTCTGGAACCAACCCCCCGACGTATGGCAGCCCTATAGGAAAAGTTCCCCACGTCTGCAAGGGGTGGAGGGGTCAAGACTACACAAGCCATCCACACACCATGTATGCAAGGCAAGAGTCCCCAGCGCCCGCCTGTCCGCTCCCCTCCGCCGCCTCCGAAACAGGGAGAAGGATGCATTCACAAGTCCCCAAGGAGGGGAGGAGGGCGTTTGGTGGGGAAAGGACAAAAGGAAGTAGCAGAGCAGGCCAGGGAGCAGCTGCTTTGCCTGGCCCAACCTAGCGCGATCCTGTCATTCCCCCACCACCAGCAGGATTAGCCGCACGACAGCTGGCCGCCCAAGCTGCCACGTTGATAATGGAACAGAAGAGCCCTCCTCCTTTCCCCATCTCCTCAGCTTTGACAGGCCCATAGCCAAAAGGAATTGGGGGTGTTGGGGGCTGGAGGAAGGGAGAGGGAGAGAGAGGGAGAGACGCCAGCAGAGTTGGGGAGAGAGAAATGCCCTGCCTCTGTGGCAGCCACGGCTGGTGCTAAGCAAAGAAAGTTGCTGGTGGGTCGGAGTGGGAAGCCAAGGAGGCCTCAATGCCCTGCCCTGTTTGTACATGAGACAGTTCTTATTAAACATTTGCATTTATTGATTGATTTATAGGTATGTAAGAAGATGAAAGTTCCTTTTTCAGGGACTCTTTTTTTTAAATGAAGAGGTGGAGAACAGGATCCTGCACCCCACCTTTTCATTCCCAGCAAATGGCATTATCAACAAACGTTTCATTTGACTACTAGGCCTCAACCTAGCCAGGCATTCCTTGGCAAATTTCCCACAATCCCTTGGGGCAAGGGGACGGGAGGGATGGCAAGACAAGCGGGAGCCTCAAACAGGTGAAAAGACCCTGGTCGGAAGGCAAACATTCCCTTCATTTACAGCCAAAAACGAAGGCCAAACCCAGCCCCGAGGGGGCCTACATTTCTTTAAAAAGAGGAGAGAGGATTCTGGTGGCAGAACTGTGAACAGAGCCCCGCCACGCTCTAGCCTTGCCCAGGCAGATATGTCATGCCCTGAACTCAACCCCCCTCCCTCCTTTCCCCAAAACATGCACACACCCTCTCCAGGGCGTGGGAACCCTTCTGCTACATTATCACAGAATACCACAGCATTTATGGTACACACCCACTCTCTCCTTCTCTCTCTTTCATGCACAGACAGAACAGGATTTCCACCATGAAAAAACAAGAACAGCACCTCCCAAGGCTATCCAACCCTCTACAGAAATCTTTATACCCCCTGAAAACTATGCACGGGGCCCATTCAGCGGTGATTAACCTGTGGAACCTCCAGGTGTTGCTGAACTACAACTCCAGTTATCCCTGGCCACTGGCAATGCTGGCCAGCCTGATGGGCGCTGCACCTAATAACTCAGCAAGGAGGAGGATTTGTGGCGGGAGACAGGGCTAGAATAGGCTCCATCTATTGCTTATCACTCTGCCTTCCAGCCTAGCAGTTCCAATGGGCCCCAGCCACTACCTGCCCTACACAACTTGGGGGCCAGGGTATCATAAGGAACTGGTTTTAATTATTGCTTTGTGTTGCTTTTAGATGTTTTTGTGCTGTTGTATACCACCCTGATGTTCTGCGAGGGCAGTATATAAATGCTTATATAAATAAATAAAAGTAAATAAACTTCGTTTAAACCAACATTGGCTCTACCATGGTTGTTGGACTCCAACTCCCATCAGACCCAATAGTCAGGTAAATGGGATATGTAAGCCTACAATATCTGAAGGGCCACAGGTTCTTCATCGCTGGTTTAAACTATGTTGAGTTCAAAAAAGAAGTCGTCAGGGTCAAACTATGGCTTACAATTCTAGCTTGCTCACTAACCATAAATTAAACTAGCCAGTTCCCAGAGTTTGGATGCAGCTGGGAACTATGGATAATTTAAAAGTGAAACTAGATGTTGCCAATCTCCTGCTTGTGGACATGGTAAAGAGGACTTTGCCCAAGTCCATAGTTTAATGTTACCTTTGAACAGGCCCTTTGATTTCTACAAGAGAGTAAGGCTAGGACTTAACTCCGTCCCTCTTACCCTAAATGAGCAGTCTGCTTCACAGTTATAAATATTCATAATTTGCACATTGAACAGGTAGTCAGATTCCTTCCCCCGCTCTTTTCCAACTATTCTTTCTAGGGCTGACATCTAATTTGCGATGGCAAAAAGTTCCAAAAGGAACCTCTCCAAAATGAATGAATGAGTTGTAAAATGGCAAACACAATTCATTGTAAGCAAGGGTAAAGTAATGCATGCCAGGGCAAGAAAAGACCCTCAGCTTCACATATAAGTCCATAGTATCTGAAATAGCAGTAACTGACCAGGAATGAAACTTTGGGGTCATAGTGCATAGCTTGATTAAGACGTCAATCCACTGTGCAGCAGATGTGAAAAAGGCAAATCCCATGCAAGAAGGGAATTAGAGATAAAACTGCAGATAGCATAATGCCATCATACAAATCTATGGTGCAACCACATCTAGAACACAGCTCTGATCACCTCACCTCGAAAAAGATATTGTTGAGTTGGAAAATGTTCAGAAAAGGGAAACTGGTGATCAAGGGGATGGAGCAATATTGGAAGATTTGAGCCAGATAAAAGTACTTCAGCACTTAATTAAAGGTACACAGCAATTAATTAAACTATGGGACTTGCTCCCACTGGGGGCAGTGGGAGCCACCAACCTGAATAGCTTTAAAAGAGAATTAGACATTAATGCTAAGGCAATCAGTGGCTACTAGCCATGATGGCTATGCTCTGCCTCCGCAATTGGCCTAATCCAGCAGGCTCTTCTTATGTTCTACCATAAGATGAGGTTGTGTTCTACCATATCCTCAAAATATAATTGCTGCAGATGCCTCCTATATCCCACACTGAGAATTAGACCTTTTTGCCAAGTGGGTAGCAGTGTCCCTCTTGCAGAACACATGTAATAAGTGTACATTGTGCAGAATGGAGGAATCCTTGTGACCAAGAAATAGCCAGACATTGGAGAGCTCCCATCATGCACTGGCAGGGGCACGAGGGAGCACAGTTCTCTCCAGCAGTGAAAACCTGGCATTCCACTGCAGCCATAGCTGTGACTCCGAGCCAAATGGTCATGGCTCCTTGCAGGATCGCCATCTGGCAACATGGAGCAGAACAAATAGACACTACAAACATCACACCATAAAAACTCCCTTCATAGCTTGGGTAGCCTAGTGATTCCCCTATGCCCGCTAGTTTAACCAAATGTGTTTGACAGGTCATGGATATAGTGGTGTTGTTTTTTTAGAAAAACAGTAAGGCTTATAACATGTTAGTTTGCATTTTGAAAAAAACAACCCAAAATATCATCTATTTTTTTTCTTGAACAGTCACACCAGATCTTCATTCTTCCACTGACCTAGCAACAATTTTGGTGGTTTCCTACTTTTTGAAATACGGTGTGCTACTTTCTATAGAACAGCCAGCTGTAGGTGCCAGGAGGACTGGTGATGGCAGAGGGACCTTCTCTCCATTGCTGAGTTTACTTGCAAAGACCTTTACTTGGGAAAGATGCTCTGTGACGAAATTGCAGAGGAAACCCACAAAAGCTACATGCTGTAAACGAAACTCAATGGGCAGGAACCATAGGACAGTATCAAAACTAGCGACTGGTCACAGCACAGACATCCTGCAAAGATGGGGAAACATGCAGCTTCGAATGTCCTTAGATGGCTTTTCCTCACACTTTATCACTCTCTTCTGGGAGTTGCCTGCCCAGCCCTCAGTTTCCTCTCCTGCTATAGATAGGAAAATTTGCAGAGTCACATTGGTCAGGGCCTCTCAATGAAAGCCAGGTCCCACTAGGCAGCGCACACATCAGCAACCTAAAGAAAAGGCAGGAAGTGTTTTTCACGTTCTGAAGCCCATCTGCACAGCAGCCTTCAAATCAAAGCCTGCCTGCCCCAAACAATGTGGCTTGTATTCCGATGCAGTCCACAGCCTCTTAAGTGACATAGGAAACTGCATTGCGCCAGTTCAGGCCCTTGGTTCCATCTAGTTCAATAATGTCTACAGTGATTGGCAGCAGCTCTCCAGGGTTTCGGGAGATCTCTTCCAACCAGTGTTAGAAACTCAAAAATATAAGCCAATTGCCCAATGGCGCCTTAAGCCTAGGTTACAGTCGCCACAATGGAATGCCCAGGAGCCCCCTTTTTTTTGCAATGACATTTATTGTTATCATTACTCTTTATTTCATGCCTATGCCACTTTATATTCTAAAGAAAACAAATCTCAAGGCAATTTACAACAAGTTAAAACATCCAACCAAACAATCCAGAACAAAACAAAGGAAAATATTTCAGATCCTTTGCTAAGTGACATTTTGCTTCTCCCATATTCATTTATCTGCTTAATTTATATAGCTGCCCCACAGCAGAAGTACTCTAAGAAGCCAGTGTGGCGTAGTGGTTAGAGTGTCGGAACAGAACCTAGGAGATCAGGGTTCAATTCCTCACTCGGCCATGAAACTATTGACCTGGGGCTAGTCACAGTCACTTAACCTACCTCACAAGGTCATTGTAGGGATTAACTGAGGAGGAGGGTGAACCATGTACTCCTTGGAGAAAAAGGTGGGATATACCGTAAATGCAATAAGTAAGTTATTCTGCTTAAGCAAGCTGGAGGGGACAGCTAGATGGAGACATCAGTCCCCAGCTTGGTGCCAAGAGATCTCCATGTGGTCACACTTGGACCTGTGCTAGTTGCAATGTGCCTGGCGCCTGGCTGATTTCTAACACTGCTTCCAACCCTATGTGGGAATGCCGGGATTTAATCTGGGACCTTCTGCACTCAGAGCACGTGTTCTACCACTGAGCTATGATATAGTACACCCTAAAGAGTAACAGAGCAGAGCATCACACCCAGCTGCATCTAACTGCCAATCCAAATGGACCAAATATCCATTGATAACAGTGCATGGGGGGGAAAGACAACAGCCCACAAGGAGTGGATAAAGGATCAGGACATTATGTTCCAGTTCTGAGAGGGCAGCTCTGCAATGAGCTGCATAAAGCCCTATACAGCAGAACTATTATAGTCCTATTATACTCATTTTCAAAAGGGGAGGGGGAAATGGAATGGAGTCTCCTAGCACAGGGCATGGCTGGCTGGAACCCTGAATCGAAACAGTCCGCACTACAGGACCAATTTTTGTAATAATACTAATAATGGATACCAACACTTCAGGAGTTGGGACGTTTAAAGGGCTCTGCATGAATTTAGGCTCCCAGTACCAATGTGTTAATGCAGACGCAGTGCATTTATACCTCTTCAGGTTATTAAATAAAACTTAGATTTTTGGAAAGAGCAGAAAGAATGAAAGCTATGATGAGTGAAGTGTGTGAACACCAACTTTGCAGCGCTAGACCACCAAATCTTGACTGCTGAAAGGCAGAGTTCTGACTCTCTCCCTCTCTCTAAGCCAAGGCTCTAGGGATGCCAATGTTCTGTGCCGTCCACTTGAGTTGTGCATGGCCCGCCCTTTCCACAGATGTGCGGAAATATGGCCCCAGGGAAGAAGAGACTGCAGCCACCTTCAGGAAGAAGCCCAAAAGGCTGAACTTGCTGTCCTCAAACCACGCCCATCCTGGCAGCTGCATTTTGTGCAATTAAAGCGAAGTGACTTGCACTTCAAATGCTGACCAAACAGTTTCCTGTAAGAACTCTGTGTTGCTAAGTCCTCTGAATCATCATCTCAAAGGGCAGCCTGGAACAAAAGTGAAATGGGGGTGGGGTGGGGAGAACCCAGGCAATAAGATTAAAGGTCTCTGCTACCTGGTTCTACCTGTCAAGGGTCCCAGAAATCATGCCTGGGTACATGCATGCAAACAGAGAGAATGAGATTAAGGCCTATGAATCAGAGTTGGAAATCAGAGTTGGAAAATCCAGCCTAGGGCATCATTGATAGGTGGCTTATCCCAAACAGTCTGGTCCACTGTCAAACAGTTCGGCCCATCAGTATGTTCTTTGCAAAGTTTAGATGAAATCTAGTTTCTTATAATTTGAAGCGGCTGGTTCAGGTCTTACCCTCTGGGGCAGGCATAGGCAAACTCGGCCCTCCAGATGTTTTGGGACCACAACTCCCATCATCCTTACAGGACCAGTGGTCAGGGATGATGGGAACTGTAGTCCCAAAACGTCTGGCGGCCTGAGTTTGCCTATGCCTGCTCTGGGGCAACAAGAGAGTGAATATGCTCTGTGATCTATGCAACAGCCATTCAAATGTTGAGTGTGGGTGTGCCCTACTTGATATTTTTTTAAAAGAACTTTTTTTCAAACTTTGGCACAATCCTTGATCCGGCGAAAGATTCCTAAGAAATAAAAACACCCCACCCCCCAAGACAAGTATTTAGCCCTTATGGCTACAAAAACATGCTTGAATGTGTGGGTAATACCTGCTGAACCTCAGAAACTAAAGAGGTAGATTTATAAGATGCCCAGATGTTGTGAAGGAGCCACATTCATAGAATTGCAGAGTTGGAAGGAACCATGAGAGTCATCTAGTCCAACCAGCTGCAATGCAGGAATCTTTTTTTTTTTTTTTGCCCCACATGGAGCTCAAACCCATGATCATGTATGATTAGGCACATATCCCTTTAAAATGCTTGGAAGCAGCAGCTCAGTGTTCTCCCTGTTCTCCAGAGCTAAGCTCCTCAAATCCACTAGCCAGGATGCTGGTGGCAATCATCCCTTCCACGTGTTCTCTGTGAGCTGGGAAAGGGGCTTGGGGTGGGACTAGACCTCGACTTTTGCACTTAACTTTTGTAAGATGTGTCTCAGAGGTAGGGCTGTCTGGCTAGTAAGCAGAGCCAAAACATGCAATAATACTAATAATAATTTTATTATTTATATGCTGGCAAACTGAGTGGGTCACCCAAGCCACTCTAGGCGGCTCCCAACAAAATATTAAAAACGCAATAAAACATCAAACATTAAAAAACTTTCAGATGTCTTCTGAAAGTCAAATAGTTGTTTATTTCCTTGACATCTCATGGGAGGGTGTTCCACTGCTCCACTTACTAAGCAGGCCCTCTGAGCTGGATCTCAGTGTCTGGGCTGAAGATGCTCCTTCAGGTATACAGGGCTGAGGCCGTTTAGGGCTTTACCAACTCTTTAAATTGTGCCTGGAAACCTACTGGGAGCTCTGCACCACAGCTATGCTTTCAAAAAGAAGTGCACGGCTTACACTACTACACCAGGCTTTTCAACAACCTCTTGCTTGCCACTGGAAGGAAGCTGGGCCCTGCTGCCACCTTTTTGGCACCTGGTGTTTAGGCATCTGCGTTTGATTGCATCATCAAGCAATGCAGTGAAAGTTTGAGTGGGCTTTCAGTCGGAGCAAATTTCAAACTTGTGAAGGGCCGGACCCCCCCCTCCGAAAAGCACCCCCTCTCCTGAAAGGACCTCCCCCCCCCCGCCTCGTCTCCGCTGGCCTGGGCAGAGGAGGCAGCCTCTGCCCCACCACTGCTCCCTCCCGCTCAGCTCTTCCCGCTCCCTCCCACTTGGCGGCCTCTGGGCGCCACCCCTTCCTTCCTGCTGAGGCGGCTGAGCAGGAGGAAGCAGCGGTGGCGCAGAGGCCGTGCCAGCATCGCTGCTCACCCAGGTGTCAGCGGCTTCTAATTGGCTGCCAGGAGCTTCTTGTAGCCAATCAGAAGCCGCTTCGCGTAAGTCAATCCCTGTGCAGTGAGGCCTCTGCGCCATACCGGTTTAGCGCGGGGACTGACCGAGCGGGCGGCATGGTCCGCAAGGTTTGCAGGCCGGATTAATGAGCCTGGCGGGCCAAATCCAGCCCGCGAACCTTAGTTTGCCAACCCCTGCACAAGCATATCTGACTTGACTGGTGCAGTGCGCCTGTTTTGTGAGCTCAGGTACCTGGGTGGGGCTTACGAAGCAGCCTTAACTGGTCTTAACAAAACAAATGGAGTAGCTTATTTAGAAGTTGAATCATAGCCACAGTCTGCTTGTGAAGGCCAGAAGAAAACTGCTGTGCCATAATCAACCGAGCGGCCAAGACAACATTGACCTAAATTGCAAGTTTATGCCAACCTGCACTTTAAAAATTACGCACCAGCTTATATTAGAAGTGGCTTTCCGAAACAAGTTTCTCAGATGCAACTACCAAGCATATTTACAGTGCAATCCAATACATGTCTACATACAAACTTAATGGGGCATACGCCCAGGCTAAGAGCAAGCATTAGAAATTAACATTAGCATGATGGGGGCTGTAGTTCAGCAACATCTGGAGGGCCAAAGGTTGTCCACTAGCCACTTAGAGCAGGCATCCCCAAACTCGGCCCTCCAGCTGTTTTGGGACTACAATTCCCATCATCCCTGACCGCTGGTCCTGTTAGCTAGGGATGATTGGAAGTTGTAGTCCCAAAACAGCTGGAGGGCCGAGTTTGGGGATGCCTGACTTAGAGGCTGGGGGGGGGGGGGAAGGCCTTTTACCAAGTGGACTAATAGAAAAGGGATGGGATGATCCATTCTTCCTCACCAACCCACTGCATATCTGTGCTGGTCCTGGTGATTTTTCATCTTCTACAGCTAACCTAGAAACCAAGGAGCCTGGCAGAGGAGGGATGGCACATTGTGTCCATTATCCATCATCCACTCACTCACCTGCATGGAATTCCTATGGTCACATATAAACAAGTACCAGACAAGCTGTAAAAGACAAGGCTATATTGGTGCAGCGACATGCCTATGCAAGTCAGGATAGAATCATACGGGACTTAAGTTTGGAAAGATCTTGTTCCTCGAATGCAAGAGGAGCTATGAGGTCTATTTCACCAGAGCTCCTGTTCTGCACAGATAACACGGGGGACATGGTGCCCCTGACAGAGACATGCCTTCAGAAGGAGTCTGGGCAACAAAAGAGGGGAGGGGTTTAGATGGTGCCTTCCCTCTTTTGGGGGTGGGGAGGGAAAGCATCTCCGAGAGCAATGCAAGGCACAGATGCGCAGCAGGAAAGAGAAAGCAGGTGATATTATTATAGCATAAGGCGGGGGCTGTTTAGAGAAACTGGCATTCGGCCCCTGTTAAGCACAAAGGTCCTAGTTGCTCAGACAGATTAGGAATTCCAAGAACTAGAAAGTATGGAGGGGAGAGGGAGAGCTACAGACCCACAAGGGGATGTTCATCCCAAAGCCCACACCTGTCAGGAGGCGTCAAACACTCAGCAGGGGAGATAGAGAAATCTGAAATTCGATTCAGCCCTTGGGAGGACAGAGGGTTACAGCAGAAGCTGGAATGGTTCCCAGGACTTGGAGAAAGGGGGGGGGGGTTGATGACTCCAGGCTTCTCTGCCAATTAGGAGCATTGGTCAAAGCTTTCAGCAAGCATGCCATGGAGGCCTAGCACCAAAAGTTGCAAAACAGCGGAGCAGGATTGTATTGAGGAAGGTATTCCTGAACCCATCAGTCTGCCACACTCTGCACTGTCTACACACCAGCCGCACTCACACATTATGCTAAGATGAACCATGGTTTAGTGTGAACATGCTGGCTCCCAAGGGGGAGATTTCACCCACTTTGGTCATTTCCAGATCCTTTCAGCTCAGCATGGCAGCTAAACCATTGTGGCTCATTGTGTCCTCTGAATGGGAGATTAACCACAATCTATAGCCAAGGTTTGTTCTTGGTTACAGGTCATGGCTAAGGAGGAGGGAGCTTAACCACAACTCCATGTTGAGATGACACGCTGAGCCAAACAGTGGCTTAAGTGCCGCATGTTGAGCTAAAAGTACTGGAGAGGAGCAAAGCAGCTGTGATCTCCACTCCACATGTTAGCAGGGTCCCAGTAAGCCATAGTTTGGCTTAGCATGATGTGCATACCCAGCCACTAACTGACAGAAGCTCTCCAGAGTTTCAGATGGGACTCTTTCCCAGCCTTTCTTGGACATGCCTGGAACTGAACCCAGGACCTTCTGTAAGCAAGTCATGGGCTCTACCAATGAGCTATGGCCCTCCTGTCCTCCCCATGGCACTATAGGGAAGGAGTGCAATTTGCAAATTCCCTGGGGGAAGACATGGCCCCAAGCAGAAACATCAACATCACCTCTACCCCAGAGGCAGAAAACTATCAGACAAGCCCAGTTGAGTTTTCTGGTCTTTCTAGAAACAGCAGCACAAGGGATGTCAGAGCAGGGACAAGAGCCACAGCTCCGTGGAAGGAATGAGAGAAGGCATAGCTTAGTGTTAGAGCAATGCCTTGGATGCAGAAGGCCACAGGTTCACTCCAAGGCATCTTCAGTTCTAATGAACAGGCAGCAGGTGATGGGAAAAACTTGGTTAAATCCATGGAAGAACCCCAGAGAAGTTTCTGTTGGACAATACTGATGGGTCAGCGATCTGACTCAATATGAAGCAACTTCCTATGTTCCAGGGATAAGCATCACAGCAATTCAATGAGGAAAGCTGCCATGTCTGACAAAATGCCCTTTTCCATGCGATGCTTAGAGGTACAGAAGCCCTTAAGGTGCCTCTGCCTTGCCACTCACCTTGGTTGCAACTCAGCTTCCCTTTGGGCCAGAGGCTATAGCTTTGTGGTAGAACTCATACCCTGCACTGCATACAAAATATCTCCAGTTCAGTCCA
The DNA here is from genome assembly GCF_964106645.2 of Podarcis pityusensis. Lineage (NCBI taxonomy): Eukaryota > Metazoa > Chordata > Lepidosauria > Squamata > Lacertidae > Podarcis > Podarcis pityusensis. Next base: position 23,547,345 of record NC_138033.1, on the reverse strand, counting down.
AGAGACCCCAGAGAGCCACTGCCATTCGCTGTGCATTATTGAGTAGAGGCCAGCACAGCAACACTCTCCCATTTGTGCTCCCAAACAACAGGTGCTCAGAGGCATGATTTATAGCATCAGAATCTTACCAGACAACTAAGTCCAACCTGGGACCAAGAGGTTCCTAGAAAGACAGGTTTTCAATAGCTGGCTGCAAGCTCACCATGGGACTGGATGATCAAGTGCCACACATGCCACTAAGGTAAATCTACTTTTGGACTTCCCACAGGCATCTGGTTGGTCACTGCGAGAACAGGATGCTGGGATAGATGGGCCTTTGGTCTGAACCAAAAAGGTCCTTCTTATATTATTATTGGGGGTGTTACAAGATAATATGCTTTAGAGTGGCAGCCTGAGGTTCAGAGGGCACTGGAATGCACTCCTAAAACACACTTACTAGGGAATATGTCTCCTCAGACACAGCAGGATGCACTTCTGAGTAAACATGCGTGAGGTTGTAAATTGGCAGGTACAGAAAGGTGTGTGAAAGTGCCACCAATGGACATGTCCAGTTCGCTTCTAGTATATGACCCAGCCAAGTACCACTAATGGTACAGGAGTAGCTTTGGTGCTCCCTTCCGCCCCCAAGTCCCTAGCAGCAAAGCAGGGGGTTATAGTTCTACCTGAAAACACAGGTAATACAATTACTAACAGCAGCACTGGTTAAATCAGAACAAAGAGCATTTCTACACCTTTGCCTTATCAACCATCACGTAGGGTATCACTCCACGCTATGCCCCACCCTGTGGCTCATCCATTCCACATAATGTACAGGCCCAGACAGCACTGCCATGCAGGGATTAATAACAATATTTAATCAGGGCAGAAGAACTTCACATGCACCATGTGGTTGTAAATCCTTACAGTGGCCCTTTAAAACAGGTGTGGGGAACCTTTGGCCCTCGAGATGTTACTGAACTACAATTCCCATCATCCCCACCAAGCATGGCCAGGGATGATGGGAGCTGTAGTTCAGCAAAATCTGGAGGGGCACAGTGCCTCCACTGCTGCTTTTAAGCAAGCCGCTACTATTATCTTCCATATTCCAAATGGGAAGAATACTGGCTAGAACTTGGGCTCATCCAATGAAGCTCGCCGGTGGGACGTACTTCTTTGAAGTTATGCAACACAATTTGCTATCACAAGATGTGTGATGGATTCCCATTTAGAAAAGAAAGCCAGACAATTTCATGGATGAGGCCATCAGTGGATACTAGTCCCAATGGCTCTATGTTGCTTCAAGAATTGGAATAATGTTGCTTCTGAATACCAGTTGGAGAACAACAGTGGCACTCATGGCCTCATGCCTTGCATGTAGGCTTCTCATAGGCATCTGGTTGGCTGCTGTGAGGAACAAGATGGTGGACTGAATGGGCCTTTGGTTTGAGCTAGCAGAGCTAGTCTTATTTTTTTCATTGTGTGTTGTGGGAAATGGCTAGTGATGAACTGAAGGTGTTAGGGAACACCATGACCCATGAAGCCATCTCTTAGTCCAGCCTTCACCAACCTGGTGTCCTCCAGTCTTTTTCTATTGCAATTCCCATCAGTCTCACAGCCAACGGTCAGAGCTGATGGCAGTTGGTCCAAAACATCTGGAGGGCATCAGGCTGGCCAAAGCTGCTTTAACCCAACACAGCAAGGCTCACATGTTCACCTACTGAACTCATGGCAGAGACAAGACTGAAACTAGGGCCCATGAACCCAAGTCAAAGCCACACTACATCAGCTCTCACAGCAACCGCTTTCAGGATGATTGCAAGTAGATCTACCATGCAAAGGCTAAGAGGTTGATCTGGGTGGGTGTTCTAAGAGGAATGCTTTGCTCACCTGGATTAACCCACCTGCTCTTACGGCAGGGGTTCTCAATGCAGGGTTCATGGGTGCAATGGCCCCCTTGAGTTTTTTCCATGCTGCCCATGAGGCCCTCACCCCACTGCCCTCTCAGTCATCGGGCAGAGGCTGCTTACCTTTTTCTCTCTTGACCAGAAAGTAGAGCTGAAGGAGGAAGCTGGAAGTGCAAAACTTTCCCCCACTTCCTCTTTCTGCTCTACGAGCTTCTCAAGGTTCAGATTAATTCTGCTAGACCCAACTCCCAGATCCCTTGGAAAAGCAAAGAAAAGGGAAACAGGCCCGGCTTAAGCACCTGTAGGTCCTCAGGGTCCATCTGGCAATGCTGGGTGCTTCCGTCCAGCCCTGTCTTGGGACCAGAGTGCTTCCGATTTCAATTCACACCCACACAAAAGCAGCGCACACCAGAAGTGCAAAAAAACTTGGCCAGAGGGCACAATCCCCAGCTCACAAAAACGCACTGACACAACAACTATTTTTTTCTTAAAGAACATCCTCATCGTTCACTGCGCCAAGCGCAAGACTCCTGCACCGTTGAACATCCCCTATTTAAATGGTGACAATGATTGTGCACTACCTCCAATGCCAGAGGTAGCACACCTCTTAATATCAGCTGCTGAGAATCAGAAGTGAAGAAAGTAGAGATGTGGCGCTCAGTTCCTGCTTGTGTGCTTCCCAAAGACACCTGGTTGACCACTGAAAAGAAGATGCTGGACTAGGTGGGCCTTTGGGCTTTTCCTTAACTCCTTCTGTTTTTCCCCTTTGGGGAGCAGCTTGGTGAAGAACATCTGGCTTTTATGGAGAAGGTCCCACATTCAATCCCTGGCATATCTAGGTAGGGCTGGGAAATGCCCCTGCCAGTCGATCCTAAGCTAGATGGGCCAATGGTCCAGTTTACTATGATTCCTTTGCCAGAGGAAGCATCAAACTTAGGCATGGTTCTTTAGATTCATGCACCGGAGGCTATCGAATCAGGTAAAAGCTCTGTCAAAATCAGAACTCTTCCAGAGAGTGAGTGGCGGAAGAGACAAGGCTTTGATCAAAGGAAAAGGGGGGAAAGATTAAGGCTGCTGGAACTGATTCACTGAGGCCGGGCTCAACTCGGCTGAAATAGTTGATGAAATGTATCAAACTGCCATGTCAAGGCAGGAGAGGAATTTTGCAACATGAAATTCTTCTCCTTAGCATCTTGTTTTTAAAGATGCTTCCCCTATCCTTTTAGTGTCACAGATGGCATTCTGCATGACGTAGCAGCGTTAGGATTTCTGCAATAACAAAAAGGAGAAGTGTTGTAGGGCAAAGTACAGGGAAGTTAAGAAATGGCATGAGCCACAATGTACTGTATTGAGATTCACGAATCTTTGGGCTTTAGCCCAAAAGACACCTCCACCTGCACGCCCCCATACAACATAACCCCACAAAGCCCACCCAGCAATTAAGGTTTTCATAAAGTAGCCTTGGCTTTGGAGCTATTGGCAGAAGTACACCTTGTTCCTTGGGTCTGCACAGCCAGGTGCAACCCAGTGCCAACCACCAGCCCCCCCCAACCCTACCCACATTGTTGCATCCATATAAAGGTGCAACAGTGGTGTCAGAAGCCAATGCGCTGGTAAAGAAACAGAAAGGAAAAGTAAGAGAAAAAGGAAAGCGGTATTACCGGCAGTTTTCCAGTGGAAGCGGATCGCATGGTTTTGATCTCGGGTCCATGGGGGGTGGCATAAAGGCAGCTGCCCCTAGGCAATGGGGCAACCACAGCAGTCTGAGGGTACACCTGAGTGAAATAGGTAGTTGGGAGAGCTCGCATCTGGGGGCTGCTGAGGTTGGAGACCACCAGTTCTGCAGAGGTGATCACAGGCATGACTTTCTTTTGCTGCTGGGGGGGGCCAAGAGCAGAGGGGGCCCGTCCAGGGGCAGGAGGCCCAACTTTGGGGATTCTCAACATGGCTGAGCCCTCTCCAAAAGGCCACAAAGGAACAAGCAGAGCTTCAAAAACAAGTGATGGTGGCAATAACTGTTCTTATTTTGAGAGATCCTGAGAGGTAGCTTGGAAAATGTACTCTTAGCCATTTAAAAAACTGCCATTGGCTTGCTCCGCAGGGGTCAAGCCCCAATGCAACATAAAAAATAATAATCACAAATTCATCCTTCAAAGAAAAAGAAACCTGGAAGAAACAGCTTGCAATGTTGACTTTTGGTATTGGAGGAATGGCTCATGCAGACCCCAATTTCTCTCTTTTCATCAAAGTCTGTTTCCAGAGCCTTTCTTTGCTAGGGGAGCGAGCCATAGGGCGGCCAAGCAGGCTTCCCCCCCCCCCCACTTCCTCCTCCTCCAAACCGATGAATGACCCCAGCTCTCGGCTTCAAAAATAAATAAATAAATGATGCACGCTTAGCGCGGAGAATAAAAAAAAAAAGACACACCAACTTTGCACTAGCCCTCTTTCCAGAAACATAAAATAAAGGATTTTTGGAGAGACTTTGCAAGGTTACAGATCAGCTTTGCACATCCCCTCCCCCAGCAAAGAAAGCAGCTTTTGTGGCTGGGGAAAAAAAATCGCAGCCGGAGAATCGGGGGAACAAAAGCTCGGGTGCTTTTTCTTTCTGCTCTTTCTTTCTTTCTGCAAAACACCACCCGGAAGATTTCTCTCCCCGGCTGCCCCCCGCTCCGGCTCCCCGTGCCTAGATCCCAGGGCCGGCGGAGGGGCTCGGCAGAAGCATCCTGGCCGGGCTCAAGCAGCCAGTCCGGGCCCTGGATCCTTTCGCGGCCCCGGCGCCTTTCATGGAGCTGCCGCCGACTTGCAATGCTGGCCCCCTCGGTTCCTTGGGGCTCCCGGCTGGGCCGCTGCCAGGTTCCGGGCCGCTGCCAGGGCCGCCTGGGGCAAGGATGGATCTGGATTGGGGCAAGAGCGCACCCGATGGCTGCCCAGCCCTTTCTCTTTCCGTTCCTCCTTCTCTCGCTTTTTTTTTTTTAAGCGCCAAACTACGTGCCGCGAAATTCGGATCTCCCGCGGAAAACCCCGCGCTCCCATTGGCCCGCGCCGCGCCAGCCCGTCCCCGCCCACCGGATTTGATACATTTTGCCAGGCGAGGGGCGAGACCGGAGGTTCTGCTCTTAAAGGGGAAGCGCGTGGCGGCCCGCGCTCCCCGAGAGCCTCCAGCCAGCCGCCGGCTCCGGCTCCCCCCGCCCTTCACGGCGCGTGGGCGTGGCTATGCAAATATTGACCCTGGGATGGTCTCCCTTTGCACGCCTTGCTTGCTCTCGCTTAAAGCGGCCGGCGGAGGCTTTGGCAGTGGCGATCCCCAGTGCCGGGTTCCCTGGGAGGCAGGCGCATCTTACCTGTTGCGAATTTGGGGGGCAGGCCTTCCGTCTGTCCGCTTCCCCCGCGAGCCCCTCGAAACCCGCAAGGTGACCGGGGAAGAGAGGCGCGCTGGACCGCCCGGTGGACTCTGAACAAAGGAGAGGCCCATGGCGAGGGGGTGCACGCTCATAAATGGGCTTGGAAAGCAGGGTTATCGATGTTCCTCCCGTAGCTCATCTGCTTTGCGTCCAGAAGGTCCCAAGAACAATCCCTCCCGTCTCCAGGGACTCCCTGTCTGAAATACCGGAGAGCTGCTGCCAGCCCGTGTATAGACTACTAAGCCAGGGCCCAGTGGTCTGTCTCATTATCTGACAGCTGCCTATGTTGCCCCCCAATCCCACTTCTGATGTGAGCCCTTGCACCTCTTGAAGCTCATGTATAAGGGCTCCATCTTCCATTTGTCAATATGGGGAAGTGGGGTTTGACTTTGTGGTTGATCTATCTATCCTGATACATTTACGCCACAATAGGTCTCATTTTGAGGAAAGTTGAGTGGGTGGGCTCTCAAAGCAGGGTGGGGAACGTGCAGCCCTCCAGATGTTGGTGGACTCCAACTCCCATCGGTGCCAGCCAGTGTGGCCATCAGTCAAGGTCCAGGGATGATGGGAGTTGGAGTCCACCAACATCTGGAGGGCCACAGGTTATCCATCTCTGCAGCTGCACTCCTGAATGCCAAGTGGTGGTGGTGGTGGCTGGCTGGTAGGAAGACCACCATAGCTGGATGCAGAGCCCCTGATGGGCAGAGCAATCAAAGTCCAGTTTGGTCCCCATCCTCCTCCCTGCTAAGATATACCAGGACAACACTCTTCCGCCAACCAAACACTGGAGACTGAGGATGCTGACAGGCACTGCCACACCCTGGACTGCTTGTGAGCAAGACAAATGGCATCACTGCCCTCTGCTGGTTGCAACAATCATGTTCCCTGTTCTTTGTGCTGCTCTGAATAAGGACTTTCCACAAGGGACACTGAGGGCCATACTAGACAGGAGGTGAATATCTCTTTTTGCATGTAATGTGCAAGGTCTTTTTTTTTTCTTTGAAAAATGCAAATAGCAGCTGTTGGAAAGGGGAGGTGCTGAGCAATATTGGGATCACAGCAGGCAGGGAGAGGGAACTTAACTTTCCCCCCTGCTCCTCCTGCCAAAAAGCCCTCCCTCAAAGTTGCTCTTTGCACTGTGGACTTCAAAGGTGTCGTTTTCCTCTTTTCATGTCTATGCATGTCTTTAAAACTGTAGCTCTTTAATTGCTCTGCAGACCAGCAGGCAAGAAATTAACCTTTGCTCTCATTCTAGTTTCTGCTTATTTTTGCTACTGTAATGTTGCCTGGCTGAAGTTCTGCTAGTTCCCTTTTACAGTAAGTAGGGGGGAAATGTTCTGCCATGAATGCTCAATAAATAGGTTTTCTGGAGGATCCAGAAGAGCCAAAGTTTGGGAAACTCTGTTTTAATTAGTAGTAGCAGTAGTAGTAGTAGTAGAAATCGTATTCGAAGTATTTGTATACCACTCTGCATAACATGTTATCCTGTGATAGTTTACTGTACAATTAAAAAACTTATTATAATACCTCCATTCGAAATATACAGGCCAGGATCCAGTCACACACACTGGTGCATAAGCAGCAATTTTTCATAAACATAAAGGCTCTAACACTCAATTCAGTATTTTATTGTTCTATTGCGACTCTGAAGCCAGCACAATTCTGAAAGTTGATTAACATACTGCATCTATACCCCCCCCATCTATTTTGTGACGTTCACAAAGTTCTTTGGGGCAAAGTTCATTTTAAAGGGCAACTGAACTAGGCGGCATCCCCAAATCCAGAGAATGCAAAGCAGCAAGTGAGCTTTCCTTATTCCTCTGCGTGTGACGCGATCCTAGGTGGCATTGGAAAATGCAGGGCCGAGAGCATAACAAACATCTTGAGGCTTTGGAAGAGAAGAGCTTGGAATCAAAAGGTCTTACTGAAAAGACCCGCTAGCATCTCTGTATGTAGCAGAAAAGATGACCCAGAACCTGGCTAAGGAACGTGTCCTGGGTTCTTTCTTGATGGGCCAGAGCCAAGCTGTGTATGTTGTTCTTGGACTTGTCCACAATTCAAGCAACCCAATGCTATGCCATGATCTGGTCTGCTGCCAGGGGCATGTCCTCCAAATTGGCACTACCTGGGCATAATTCCTACTCAGTGCCAACATGGAAAGGGCCAGAAATTTGAAGCAAAGTGTGAACACACTGAGGATCATATATATACAAAGAGAAGTTCCTTAGTGGCCCACGTCCAAGGAATGATGCTCTAGCAGTAGGGATATCACTGGAGGTTGGTACGTATGCTGATAGCTCCTTCTCCGGGTGATGAGTGCTGAAGCTGTTCTTCCCTTCCCCTTTTGACACTTCTTCAGATGCAGCCTCCACTCAGAAGCCTCTCCCTCCACTTGACTCCTGCTTTTTGCATTCTCTGCTTGGATGCTGTTTTCCCATGATATGCAAGTCTCTGTAGTCCTGATTGTGCATTTGTCTCTCCTCACTCTCCTGGTTTTTCAGGGGGTTTCTGGTATTAAAATAAAAATGTGTGGTTAGTTTGGAAACTTTTAATAACCTGGGGTGCATGCCCAGGCTCATAGATCTCTTAAAAAGGCCTCAAAAAGGATACTGTAAAGGATGCAGAAAAGGGCAACCAAAATGATCAAGAGGCTTCAGAAAGTCCCCTGAAGGAAAAAGCAAGAAAGTAAGAAGAGCCTGCTGGATCAGGCCATTGGCCCATTTATTCCAGCCTCCTCATTTCCTAGCAGCTGCCCAGGTGCCCATGGGAAACCCACAAGCACAAGGCCACTGTCTCCAGCAACTGGTATTCAGAAGCAGAGCCAACATGGCTTGTAGCCATCAACAGCCTTCATGAATTTGCCTATCCCTCTTTTGAAGCCACCCAGGCGGGTTGCCATCACTGCCTCTTGCAGGAGCATGTTCCATAATTGAACTATGCACTGCATGAAAGTGCTGAATCTTCCTACATTCAGCCTCCCTGGGTGTCAGTGAGTTCTAGCGTCATGAGAGAGGGAGAACAACTTTTCTCTATCTACCTTCTCTATGCCGTGCCTAATTATTAAAAAAACTTCTATCATGTCACCTCTATTAAGGTGTAGTGTTTTGCTTTGTTGTGCTTTTGTTATGCTCTGTTAGAAAGCCACCCAGAGTGGCTGGGGAAACCCAGTCAGATGTTTGTAGGGTACAAAAAGTATATTATTATTATTGGCCTTTTCTCTAAAGCAAAAGTCCCAAACATGGCAACCTTTCTCCATCGGGGAGTTGATCCTTTGGGCTTCCTTTTTCTGAAGCTTTTCCATCTCTGTAACTCTACAATATCCTTTTTGAGATAAGGCGACCGGAACTGTACACAGTATTCCAAATATGTTTGCACCACAGATTTGTACAACGGCATTATGATGCCAGCAGTTCTATTCTCAGTTCCTCTGCTAAAGATCCCCAGTATGGAATTTGCCTTTTTCACAGCAGGGTTACAACTGGGGCCAGCCCTACTGTTAGGCAAAGTGACTGAGGCAACCAATACAGGGTGCAGAAGCTGGGGACAGCAGCAGTAGCTGCTTCCCCAGCTATTGGAGATCAGGCCTGAGAGTTGTATCCAGTGAAGTTCCATACAGAATAGACCTACCTACCTATCTATTTATCTATCGGACCAAAGTTAGCCGTGTTCTTTCATGTTCTTTGTGTTAGTAGTGGCTCTGCTCTGAGTAGGACTAACATTGGACACAACCCCAGGTGCGCTACAGGCCTGACATGCCACCCCCCAAACCATCATCTTGCCCCCAGGTGCACCAGAAAGTCTATCCTGTTGTCATTACTCCCAGCTGGGGATGGTGGTGGTGAAGAAACGAAGAAGAAGAAGCAAAATATGACTAAGAATAAAACTGCTGCCATTCACCTACAGAGCTATTTCAAAGGGCGGACTCCAGCATGAGTTGCAAATACAGTTTGATTATATTCATCTGGGCATCAATATAGACCATGGTTTCCACTCCCAGTACTATTTTTATTGTCCTTCCAACGCCAGGATAACTGTATCACCAATTGATCATAGTGCTTATTTTGCAGACGATTGAGCTTTCAATTGTCACAATCTGTACTTTCTACATTCTACTGCCGTTTGAATCCACTGTTAACCTTTTTCTTTCTCTATACCCCATCCTCCCAACATATATACATTGCTGCCAGCAGAGAACATCTGATGAAGTGGACTTTAGTCCATGAAAGCTTATGCCTAATTCATTAATCTTTAAAGTGGCACAGGACTCTGTTTTTGTTTGTTTCATTCTTTCTTTAACAGACAATTCGCACAGCAACCCTGCAGGGAATTTATTTATAAAATAATTTATATACTGCCAATTCATACAATATAACATCATGGTGTGCAGCAATATAAATAACATAAAAATAATTCTGTAAATATAAAAATATACATCTGAAATACATATGTCTATCAAGTCTTACTATGCTTTCCCGACGCCTGCGAGCCCTGTATCCTGGCCTGACAGCCTATGGTGTGAAGAAGTAAAGAAGAAAAGGTTAAATGGGGGGGGGGGAGGCAGAATACGTGAAACCCTTTCTTTTTAGGAGGTGGTGTTCATGGAAATTAACAACAAACAAGAATTGATACCAAACCCATTGTTAGCATTACTGGGGATATAGGATGAGCCAAATGAACACAGTTTGGATAAAGCATTGGTTTTATATTCATTATTAACTCTGTCAGGATGGTTACGGTAAGAAAACAGAAATATTTTAAAGGGATAAATAAGGATTTGTGTGGCTTTGTCAATTCTGGTCTGTAGCTATTGCTGAAAAAACAGCAAGAGATTCATTTTCAATTGCACTGTAAAAATTATCATAATACAATCTCCCCACTTTTGCAGGGGCTATGTTCTCAGGTATATGTGAAACTGTGTATAGTCAAAACTCCACTGGGTTCAACAGCAGGTGGGATTGAAAAAACAAATTTCCTGGATGCCCATCCCTGTTCTGCCCCCCTTCCCCCTCCCCAGGTGCATAAAGCTGAATGTGCACAAGTTGAATGCATATAAGTTATGCATAATATAAATGGTGCTAACAATGTTCAAATGCCTGCTGTGAGGTGCTCTACTATTTGCAATTCTTAGTAACTTTTCAGTTTTAAGTCAGAATATCCTAAGAGCTTGACAGCGACTTCCTGATATCTATAACCAAAGCAAATCTTTATTTTCCGAAGGACACCTTGCTACCCTCCAACATTATTTCGTATTATTATTTCTTAAATTTGTATACCACCCTTCATCTGTAGATCCCAGGGCCATTCACAACACAAAAATATCCAATATCAACACTTAGTATCATTCCCAGGAATAGTGAATGCAACAACCCAAATTTGTGTCTTTGTGTGTGTGTGTGTGTTTTCATGTACGGTAATTGCATCGCTTTTCTCTCTAGCTTTAATTCAGTGTGTTATTGAGCTATATGAATGAATGAAACCATTTCCATCTCTTCATGCTCAGCTGAAGCTACAGAGGCTTCTTGTGTTCTGTCAAATATAGCAATTGGTATTTGTGTCCTTGTTTTATCCAGGGACATCCCCCCTCCCCCGCACAGCTCTTGTTGGATCCTAGAACCTGCCTTCCCCTAAAAGTATGAGAAACAGCTTCTTCTGGTTGTATTCCTCTGCTGCAGGGACAGGAAAGTGTGGCCTTCCAGATGTTGATGGACTACAGCGCCTATCATCCTTGACCATTGGATGTTTTGGCTGAGGCTGATGGAACGGGAGTCCAAGAGCATCTGGGGGATAATAGAGGAAGGGTTGTGGCTCTGTGGTAGAACATCTGCCTTGCATGCAGAAAGTTCTGGGTTCGATCCTCATCATCTCGAGGTAGACTTGGGACAGTTCCCCATGTGAAACCCTGAAGAGCGACTGCCAGTCAGTGTCAGCTATAATGAGCTAGCTAGATGAACCATTGGCCTGACAGTATAAGGCAGTTACCACTGTTCTTCCTGTTTTCCAATGGAAGGCCACAGGTTTCCAACCCCACTGAACTCAATAGGACTGATTTCTGAGGAGACATGCCTAGGATAGCTTTATCAGGAACCCACTGCCCTGCCTCCAATCTACACCTCCATACTTAAGCCAGGGATGCGGCCATCCAGATGCTGAACTATAACTCCCATCATGCCTCACCACTGCCCATGCTTGCTGGGGCTGATGGGAGTTGGAGTCCAACAACATCTGGAGAAGCACAGGTCCCCCAGTCCTCCTTTAAGCCAGTGAATGCCTCTCCAAAGCAAGGAGGCACCCTTTGGACTTCCCTATACGACTGGGAAAGTGTCCATGGGTCAAAGCATTTATCTTAAGGTGACCAGACATCCCCGTTTCCCGGGGACAGTACCTGGATTTACAAATCAGTCTCCTGACAAAATCCTATCATTCTTATTGAAGTTGAAAAGTGTCCCTAGATTCATTGGGGCGGGGGGATGAAATCTGGTAACCTTAGTTTATCTCAGATATTCCTGCTCTCCTCTGCTTTTAATGGGTCCTGATGTCAGATGGATTTAGGCAGCCTTTTCTCATTCTGGCCACAAGACTAGGGATGGAACAGCAGAGCTAGCTGTAGGGCTGCTTAGTTGGGGGTCTAACCAGTGCCGATGCAGCTTCTTATCTTGCTGTGCTGGACAGCTCCATTGCTATCTGAAACCTATTGATCAGTGGCTCACTGGACAGCTCCCCGACCTTGCCAGTTGAGTAGAAAGCTTAACACTAGTCACAAACAATGTAGAATTGTAGATGTTCCTCCTCCCCACCAGCTGGACCCCAGGCCATGTGGTGGTGGGGCTTTCATTTTAAAAATGGATCTATTCTTTACATTCATTAGTCACGTACTAACTTAGTCCTCTTAATCTGAGAGAGGCAGGTTCGAGCCCCTCGTTGAGCAAAAGATTCCTGCATTGCAGAGGGTTGGACTAGATGACCCTCATTATCCCTTCCAACTCTAGAATTCTATGATTCTATGTCCAATTCAGTTTAAAAAATAAAATAGAGCACAAAATTAAATAATACAGTATCAGCATGAAAAACAAACACCTACAAATGGCAACAATAATCCCATAATTAAAAAAAACAACAAAAAACAGAATTCTGAGATGCTGCCAGTATAAAAACTAAAATTATATTTCTGGACATTTTTAACCCTTTGCGTTCTGCTGTGGTCCCATTCTGAATTGGGGACGAGTGGCATGGGTTGATTGATTATAATTATATTTATTTATGTTTTACATTTGTTACGTTGATATCCCACTTTTCATCCAAGAAGCTATAGGTGGTGTTCGTGGCTCTCTGAATTTTCAGGTTATCCCCACAAGACCCCTGTGAGGCAGCTTAGGCTGAGATACAGCAATGGGCTGGAAGTCACCTGGTGAGCTTCGTGGCTTCTCTAGATATGAAACAGAGACTGAACAGGCAAAAATGGTTCTTTCTGGTTGCTTGGACTTCACAACATTTGTATAGGAAGGCACTTCCTATACAACAAAACAATTATTGGGTGCACTCTTCCCACCTTAGATCAAATCTATGCTGCCAGGTGCCATAAGAAAGCGGCAGAGATAGCACATGATAGTACACACCCCGGAAATGATCTCTTTCAGCTTCTGCCTTCTGGAAGAAGGTATAGGGTTATAAAGGCCAGGACTAGCCACCTGAAAAACAGTTTCTACGCTAATGCAATTCTGGTTCTAAACGCAGCATAAGGGGTTTCTGTAGTATAGTGTGTTTTAAAATGGGGTTTTAGAGTTTTTAGGGGTTTTTGAATGTTTTATGTAGTTTTTATGTAGTTTTGTGGTAGTTTTATGTAGTTTTTATGTAGTTTTCAATTTCATTGTTCCGCAAGGGACAATGACAATAAAGATATCGTATCGTATTGTATCGTATCGTATCACTTTCTTGTGCAGAGAGGTGATGGAAGTTCAGCGCTGACAAGGCCTCATCAAGGCATGGCGAGTGATATATTATTTTTGGTCTGAAGCTATTGTCCATATAAATCTTACACTGGCCAAACCTTTGACATTTGGAGGATGACCGTGTTCTTTTTAACTATATTCCTGTTGTGTGAGGATAAACAGCAAGACAGCAAAAGTGAATGTGGTGAGGTCTTGTGGTTGCCAGGAGACTTAAATTTTGAGCCTGGAAGGATAAATGCCCACCATCCATTAGGCAATGGTCTGAGGACCTCACTGCCCTTGCTACATTTGAATATATATTTTTAAGCACCAATTTCACGTGGGTTCCTCTCTGGACATCTGGAAGGCTTATAACAATTTTTATGTCCAATTTTAGCTGGAAGTACTGGTCGCTACTGCATTCTCAATGCGAGCTGACTGTGGGTGTTGTTATACTTTTCCCTGTACTTTTTTTTTTTTTAAAAAAAAAATATTCTATCTCCTATCTTTCTCCTTTGCTAAATTTGACAAGAGAGATGTGCATCCACTGTGAAAGGCTGCATAGGGGATTGCTGACCAATGTTGTTTCATCTTGCAGTGTTTGGCTTTACATTCTTACCAAGCTATCCTGAGGCTTGCTGCTGCTGTCCTCAGAGCTTTGTGGCGGCTGGCGGCTGCTGTCCTCAGAGCTTGGTGGCAGCTTGCGGCTGCTGTCCTTAGACCTTGGTGGCTGGGGGATGGAGAAACAAGGAAGAAAATGCAAAACACCAGTAAGAATGTGCACAGGCAGCAATAAAACTCTTTGCATCACAGGGGGTTGGATGACCTTTGGGATCCCCTCCAACAATGGTTCTTCCTGGCTCCTAATGTGCGGCACTGAGGGTTGGGCTGGAATGGGGCTGAAGCTCCAGAGGCTCCCTGGATTCTGTTAAATACATCTGATTGCATTTGCACCCCTCCCTGCACTTTCTTACCTCCCACACCCAATAAAATCTAGTTCCTGTGGCCACCAGAGGCCATCAAAGACGCAGGGCTGTCAAAGATCAGAGGCTTCCAAATGCTCTTTTCATGCAGAGACCATCCCTTGCACTACAACTCACATTGTTGCGGTATTGGCTGGTGCCCTTTGGAACTGACAGGGTGGTAGGTAGGGCCAGAGCCAATGATAGGCAGAGCCAACTGATTCTAGTCCCCGCCCCCGCCCCTCCATGCTGATTTCTCCAAGGGTGACACTTAGGCTGAGGAGGAAGCTAACAGGCCGTGCTGCCACCCCACCCTAGGCTGGTTGTAAATAAGAAGGCAGGCAGAAGGGGGCATACTGAAGTTGGAGCAGTGCTCCTTTGACCCAAAGGAACCAGCCTCCATTGTGTTTCCGGAGCTAGGGGAAACACATGTTTTGAAAAATCTCTAAAAGCAGCTGTTTCCCACCTAAAACCTGTTTGATCTTACAATAGTCTGAAACTAGGCCAGGCCAGGCTTGCCAGGGCTGATGGGAATTGTAGTTCAACAACATCTGGAGGGCCAAGGTTCCCCACACCTGTCCCAGGCCAACACCTGAACCACTATGCCACTTCCATCAGCCCCTGCTGGTGTGCCCAGTGGTTAGGGGTGGCATGGGATTTGCAGTCCAATAGCACCTGGTTGCTTCCCCATCTCTCAGTATGCCTTTGAAAACAAAACAAGACATGGGGAGCATTGTGTCTCCATGCAAGTAAAGAACAACCATAGCAGGGAGAAAAAGTGCAGCCAAGCTGCTCCCAATAAAGCAGCTTTCTACTTGCAGGGTGGTTGTTTTTTTCTTGTTTGCTACATTGTGGGATAAGTGGCTGCCCGCCTGTGTCTGAAGCGAGACAGTCCATTCTACCCCCTCAACCCAGTGCCTGTGGCATAGAACAGAATTTACACTGACTAAGGGAGCAATCCTACGCACAAGAAGCTGGCATAAGCCAAGCTGGTGAAACTTAATCCAGTGTAATGTTACACCAGATCCAAACCCTGTTCCCTAAAGCTGGGCAAAGGGAAAACTAAGCCTTGAAAATAGTGGTCTAGGCCAGGTTGCTCGATCATGTGCCTGAGTGGAACAGGCTTAGGATCCAGTCCCCTCACCTCTCTGGTCCCACCCCTGCCACACCCCCAGAATGAAAATGGAGGACAGCGGTCGTTGGAGGAGAATGCCACACGGCAGAGAGGGAACTAAAAGAGGTGCAAGGGCTTCACAACCCACATTAAGATGGGGGTGTGGGTGGGCCCTTAGTGCAGGTGTCAGGAAGCTTTAGCCCCCTAGATGTTGCTGAACTCCAAGTCCCACCAGCCCAAGCAAGCATGGACAACAGCTAGAGATGCAGAGAGTTCAGATATGTTCAGCAATGTCTAGAGGGCCAAAGCTTTCCCACACCCGAACGTCGTGTTATCTAAATGGTGAGAATTTGAAATTCATGTGAGGGGATGGAAATGTGACAAACGGGGTGCCTTTGTTTTTTGCTGAAGGCTTTTATTTATTTTACCTAGGGCAGTATACAAAATTGTGATTCCCCGCCTCCCTTCCTCATCTACAGTCTGAGGTGACAAAGGACATTTCAAGCAGGACGTTGCGCCCTGGGTTTAATTAACTAAGCCAAACAGTTTTAAACTCCTCTTCATCAACTCATCCACATGCACTAAAAGGCTGCCAAGGGGGTAAATAATGAAAGTGGTATCTTCCGCAATATATGTTTCTACAGACTTACCAAAGTCATCTGAGTACTTGGAACTTTAGATACAGATGGTCCCGGCTGGGGGTGTGGAGAAAAAGAAGAAGAGAAAAATGGAAAACCTAAATAAGGAAAAGCGCGTAGGCAAAGGAAGCTCATTTTTGCTTCTCGTGTGAAGACAAAAACACACACCCCTCTTTTATTATTATGGCTTTAAGTTATATGCTTTTGATGTAACAACACCATTAAATTACAATAGGAAAACCACAAGCAAAACGTAAATGCACAATATAAAAATGTAGTAAAAAAAAGAATCCAGTAAAAGGTTTTGCAAAACATTTCACACCCTTGTCTTAGCACACCATCTCTGATATGACGGTACATGCATGGGGGATTATAATGCCCAAAGTTAGATGTTGACATTCACATGTGACAGCTCTCTGATATGACAATCCAACATGTCGTGAATATCCAAAACCATGGCGACATAGGGTGCTGCTGTATGCAGAATCAGACCCTCTGCATCTTGCTCAGTATTGTCTGCACGACACAATTCTGCTCCCCCCAACCTGTCCGTTTATTGCTCCGTTTCCCAGTCAGTACTGGCTGGTGCCCATTGGGACTGGTAGGGCAGAAGGCAGAGAAACCATTGGCCAGTGGAGCCAATCACAGGCAGAGCTACCCTCTGACCAGCTGTAAGTAAGAAGGCAGGCAGCTTCGTGGGGCAGTGCCCCTCTTTCCCTAATGGAGCAGCCTCCACTTTCCCCAGATCTTCATCATCTGTAAAATGGGGGAGTCGCATCCAAAAGCTGAGGAAAGGCTCCTAGTCTGTACCTCTTGGGCAAAGCTTGCCCAAGATGGACTGGTGGCAGGCCAGAGGTTCTCCACCCCTGATACTGAGGGAAATCATATAGTAAGGGTGCGATCCAACACCCTCAATTCACTGCTCTGATTGAGGTAGAGGTTTCCCTTCACCCAGTGAAGGGAGCTCCACTAGCCTCCACAGCCCCGTGGACTGGTGTTGGTGTTTTCCCACTGGTGTGGAGTTTCTGGTTCTGCCTGCTGAAAGGGAGCAGAAGTACTGGGTGGAATAATAATAATAATAATTTATTATTTGTACCCTGCCCATCTAGCTGGGTTTCCCCAGCCACTCTGGGCGGCTTCCACAAAGACCAAAAATACACTAAGATGTCACACACTTCCCTGAATAGGGCTGCCTTAAAGTGTCTTCTGAATGTCAGGTAGTTGTTTTTCTCTTTGACATCTGGTGGGAGGGCGTTCCACAGGGCAGGTGCCACTACCAAGAAGGCCCTCTGCCTGGTTCCCTGTAACTTTGCTTCTCGCAATGAGGGAACCGCCAGAAGGCGCTCGGCGCGGGACCTCAACGTCTGGGCAGAACGATGGGGGTGGAGACGCTCCTTCAGGTATCCTGGGCCGAGGCCGTTTAGGGCTTTAAAGGTCAACACCAACATTTTGAATTGTGCTGGGAAACCTAATGGGAGCCAATGTAGGTCTTTCAAGACCGGTGTTATGTGGTCTCGGCGGCCGCCCCCAGTCACCTGGAAGTACTACCAGGGCAAGGGGTGTGTGTGAAGTACTGCTGGGAGACATCACCCCATAGCTGGACACTCCAGGAATAGGGAGTGACTATGGTGGGCTTGGATCCACTGGATCTCAAGATGACCAAAATGCCACCACATGATGGCGCTGAGCTTGACTTGGTCCCTTCCCGGCCCTAAGCCAAACAGCTTAATATCCTGCTATGCCATTCACAGGCATGCACCAAAAAGGTGTCAGCTGTACATCGTCTAACTGATACGTTTCTACAGCCTTACCAAACTCAACCGATGGATCGAAGATTTCGGTGGAGCCTCTGATGGCTACAGTGTGGTGGAGCAAAGAAGAGAAACACAAGGTATAATGGAAAGTGTGCCGCCAAAGAAAACTTGTTTTGGCTCTGCCACAACCACCTTTTAAAGCCACCCCCAACCCATTACAATCAAGGAGTGTGTGGAGGGAAAAGCCTGGACCACACCAGCTGGCTCCACCCCGGCACACCCCCCATCTGAAAAGTGCTGGGGATGACCTACAAAGCCCTACATGGCTTGGGTCAAAGCTACCTGAAGGACTATACCTCTCTATAGGAGCCCACCTGGGTTTTGAGACCTTGCAGGGAGGCTTTTCTCTCAGCCCCGCCATCTTCACAGGAAAATTTGGCAACAATGCAAGGGCCTTCTTGGTGGTGGCTCCCAGAATGTGGAGCTCCCTTCCATGGTAAGCTAGGCCCTCTCTGCTTTCCTTTCACTGGAAGGTCTTTGACCACCAACTGGCTGTTGTGGCAGTGTCTTGTGCAGATGGATGATGTTCTTAATTTTATGTTTGGAGGAGGAAGGTTTTTCTGTTCAATTTTTAATAGGGTTACTCTCTCTCTCTCTCTCTCTCTCTCTATATATATATATTCAAATTGTTTGTATTTAGTTATCTGTTTTGATTTATGCTGTGAGCCACCTTGGATCCTGCACTGGGAGAAAGGTGGGATATTAAATGAATGAATGACTAAAAGAGGAGCCTATGCATTTATAGCTGAACGTGCTCCCCTTTAGACATTGTGTAGACATGTGGACATTGGGGTATGAGGCTGGCATGAATGTCCCAATTTTCCAGTCACACATTTTCCAGACACGTAGACTGGGAACACCCTCCAAGAGGGTTACTGTATGTGGGAAGTAAGAACCAAGGCCAGGGATGTGGTTGAAGGAGCGGAGGTTTTCTGTTCTATTTCATTTATCCATTTCTTGACATTTGCATGCCTCAGTCTGGTTCCTGTGCTCTGAGGTCATTGGAGGCTGTCTTTTAAACAGGGACTGTCTTACTCTATTTTCCTACAGAGCATGTTGGAGGGCAAGCCCTCTTTGGTCCTCAAAGCTCCATGTGAATGTAACCTCCAAGGGGGGGGGGGGACTAGGGCACAACCGCCAGCTTCTGTCACCGTTCTGATCACTCTGCACAATTTGTGAATCTTGTCAGAACCCATGGCGAAGGATGGGCAGCTGCTCTCCCATCGTGGGAGATCTTGCAATGTGTGATCACTTATACCCACAGTGCCCCTCCAGGTGGCAATAAAGGAGTATCATCAGAGAAGCATTTAAGATAAAGTGGAATGATGTGCCGATGGTGCCATATAAAAGGTCCATATAGTTAAAGCTATGGTTTTCCTAGTAGTGATGTATGGAAGTGAGAGCTGGACCATAAAGAAGGCTGATCGCCGAAGAATTGATGCTTTTGAATTATGGTGCTGGAGGAGACTCTTGAGAGTCCCATGGACTGCAAGAAGATCAAACCTATCCATTCTGAAGGAAGTCAGCCCTGAGTGCTCACTGGAAGGACAGATCCTGAAGCTGAGGCTCCAATACTTTGGCCACATCATGAGAAGAGAAAATTCCCTGGAAAAGACCCTGATGCTGGGAAAGATTGAGGGCACAAGGAGAAGGGAACCACAGAGGACGAGATGGTTGGATAGTGTTCTCAAAGCTACCAACATGAGTTTGACCAAACTGCGGGAGGCAGTGGAAGACAGGAGTGCCTGGCGTGCTCTGGTCCATGGGGTCACGAAGAGTCGGCCATGACTAAACGACTAAACGACAACAATGCGGTGTTATTGCAGCAATGAAATGTTGCAGAAGACACCCACAAACACCCTCACTCCAGCCTAGAGGGGCCCTCAGCGAGCAGCTTGAAAACCCTCTCTGTCACTCACAGGAACACATGGGAAAGCTGTATGTTGATATGAATAATGAATGTTATAGCATCCACAGTATAGGTTTCTTAAGTCTTACCAAACTCAACCGATGAGCTTCAGGCTTTGGAGGTCTTGTTGCCTTCTCCACCTTGTTGGAGAAACAAGAAAAATACAAAACATGAGTAGGGAAAAGAGTGCAGCTGGTGGAATATTATTTAAGCTTTATGCACCCTGACTAGCTTTTTTGTGGGTGATGGTGGGGGGAGAGTTTTAAATGGTATCCGGAGATGACCAATTAATCCCAGCTTGGTGTTCTCCTCTTCCAGGGTCACTGTTTGTGCCTTGCCAGAAAAGAAGAAATGCCTTTAGAAAAAGAAGATAAATCTGCATACATTTTCCACCTGCTGTTTTATTATTTATTTCATAAAATGTGTACACCACTCAGTTGTAAAAAACGAACAAACAACCCAAACCCCTCAAAGTGTTTTACAAAAAACAAAACAGTAAAATCAATAAAAATTTACAACTCTCCTTTAAAACATACAAAAGTTAAAATACTAAAGCAGATTAAAATTGCTTAAGCTTTCTAAGCATCTGGGTAAAGGTAAAGGGTAAAGGGACGCCTGACCATTAGGTCCAGTTGCAGACGACTCTGGGGTTGCGGCGCTCATCTCGCTTTATTGGCCGAGGGAGCCAGCGTACAGCTTCTGGGTCATGTGGCCAGCATGACTAAGCCACTTCTGGCGAATCAGAGCAGCGCACGAAAATGCCATTTACCTTCCCGCCGGAGTGGTACCTATTTATGTACTTTCACTTTGATGTGCTTTTGAACTGCTAGGTTGGCAGGAGCAGGGACCCCCCCCCCCCGTTGCGGGGATTCAAACCGCTGGCCTTCTGATTGGCAGGCTTGTCACAAAAGGAATGTTTTTAGCAAGCACCAAAAAAGAGCTGCACTAACTGCAGCTTCTGGATCAAGTGGCAGGAACTGGGACAGAGCAACACATCTGATTATATCAGTATTGTAATGAGTATTTTATGTATGTAGCTTAGAGGTTTCGAGAATTAAGTGGTATATAAATAATAATATATATATATGTTGTGATTTCACAGTATGAAAACCACTTAGAGCATAACACGAAAAAGGAAATTAAGATGAGCCTGCTGGATCAGGCCAATGGGCCACCTAACTCAAGATCCTCTTCTCACAGTGACCGACCAGAGTGGGTGGTATATCAATAAATCGTCTGAAACTGATTTTAAGTTCAGATTGCGACGACTGTTTCAGAATGACAATATATCGCCAGACAGAGCTTTAAAACAAAGCATTCATGCCCAGCCACTGCAAGAGGCAATTGCTGGGTACGCCAGGGCAGACAGCCCAACCAGGAGATTGCTCTTCCTCCTTCCTTCCTCCCTCCCTCCCTCCACAGCCCCAGACCTTGAGGTCATGTTATATCGGTATATCACAATGGTTAGCTTGCGATACATCACGATGTTGAAAACTGCCCAGCCCTAGATGCCAGTGTAAAACCTGCAAGCAGGACCTGAGCTCAAGTGCCCTTTCCCCCCGCTGTGGCGTCCAGCGACTGGCATTCAGAATATTACTGGCTCAGACAGAGGAAGCAGACCATAGCCATCAAAGTTCGTCTCCATTGATAGCCTGGAACTATCAAATCCTCTTTTAACGCCATGTAATCTGGTGGCCGTCACGGCCTCTTGCGAGGAGGAGGTAGGAATTCCACAGTCTAACTTTGCACTGTGTGCAGAAATTCCCCTTGGACCTGTTTCTTCTGCGGTACGTGAGAAGGACCACAAGCTGCTGATCTACCTACCGGAGTCACAGACTGCCGCCGTACTCTCATGGCAGCTGATTTCACCCCTCCCTTTTGGAATTCCACGTCCGGGCTCATCTGCCAGAGAAAGAAGGCAAAGAATGAGGGCAATCTTAAGAGAGAATTTTTTGGGTGTGTGTGTGTGTGTTGCTGGCTTGGGCCACAGAGGTACAGTGGCCATGTCTAGACTGGGGACCCAGAACATGTACCTGTGTCCATTTCGATGTGTAAAAGAGATGGAGGTTTTTGGTGAGCCAGAGCAGGAGCAAATGAGAGGTCTGTGCATAGGAGCCGACTCCTGGGGGGTCTTTGGCTCCCCAAAATAAAATCTAGTCCAACCCCCTGCGATGCAGGAATCTTTTTTGCCCAACGTGGGGCTCAAACCCATGAACCTGAGATTTAGATTTAGATGCATTTGGCTTCATACCACTTTAAACATCCATAGATTCCCCCAATAAATCCCCACAGAGCTACAATTCCCAGGGTTCCCTGGGAAGAGGGACTAGTTGTTAAATCACTCAGGGGATTGTAATTCCATGAGAGGAATAAGTGTCTCTCCGCATCCGTGACAATCTACAGTTCCCAGCATTATTTGGGGGAAGCCATGGCTCTTTAAAGCAGTATGATACTGCTCTAGATGAAGAGTGCAAATGGGTTCAAAGAGTGTGGCATGTGGTTGGGCAGGCTGTCTGAAGCCCACTGGGTTTGAGGACAGGATTTCTACCGCAGGGGAGGGGGACCTTCAGCCCATGGGCCAAATTTGGCCTGAAAGGCTGGCCAAAACAACAGGGCGCCAAATTTAAACAGCCCCAATTGTGCAAAGCGACAATTGGGAATGTGTTCTAAGCCATGCACTCCTGATAGCTCCTTGGTAGCAGCTCTTGCCTTCCACGCTGTTTCTGTTCAGAGCGCATTCAAGTCCTACTGCTTTCTGATAGGCTTGAACCTACCTGTGCTGTGTGATGCCAAGAGATGGGCCTGTTGGCATAATGGCTCGCCAGACAAAAGTGCTTCCCAGTCCCTTTCCAACAGTGCAAGACATACAACCTGTTCCTTTCTACTCCTCTAGGACTTTGGTCTTGCAAGCTCTGGTTTTTTTTATCAGTTTCCCGAGACCCACCACAGAGCCCAAGGCTGGCCCAAGACATTTTGGCACCTGAGGTGGACCACAAAATGGTGTCCTCTCCCCCCAGGGAAGAAGGGGTGAGTGAATATCTACATCAGGAGCAAGGAGGGAGGGCATGAGTATCTACATTGAGATCTGCTGCTCCTGTGGATCCTGACACCTGAGGCAGTCACCTCACCTTGCCTTATGGGTGGGCTGGCCCTGACAGGGCCTGATGGGAGTTGGAGCCCAATGACAAATGGAAGGCAGCACCTTGGCTGCCCTTGAGCGAGGAGAATGATTTGTGATAGAAGTAATGTTGATTCATGTGGAATGACCTGCTCCCCGCATTGCCTTCAAAGGCATGAAAAAGCAACCATACCTTTTCCAGGCTAAACATTGCACTGAGAACATCGCCACCCTTTGGTTGCATGGGATCCGCATTAAGCATACTCTCCGAGATGTTAGATCCACGGATGTTTCGCAGAACCACCTCTTGCTCCTGATCTACATTGAATTTGATGGACCTCACTTCATCGACTATTCTGTGGAGAGTAACCACAGAAGAAAGAATGCTGGAGAGTTGCTTCATCCATCGAAGATGTGCACCTGGCACCTTCACTATAGTTTCAATTCTATGCTGAAGACATATCTCTTTACCTTGGCCTTTGACACGTGAGATATGTGTGACTAATAGCAGCTCCTGGGAGCCAGGGAAGGGGAGGCCAGGGAAGCAGTTAGGGAGGAATTTAAAAGCCTCCCTCCCTCTGCTGCACTCCTGGTCCAGTTTGCTCCACCCACTTTAGCTGCTTTAAAGAAAAAGAAAAAAGTAACAGGATCACAGATTTCCCCGGGATGGGCCAGAGCTCAAGAGGAAGGGTCAGTGGGGTGTCCTCCAGATGCTGCTGAACTACAACTCCAACCATCCTGGACCACTGACCCTGCTTGCTGGGTTTGCTAGGAGTTAGAGTCCACCAAACACCTGGAGGCCACCAGGTTGCCTTACTCTGGCTTTGGGGATGGGGTCAAGTCAGCTCTTCCAGTTAGGAAGTGACATTTGAGGTGCTTCTCAACCTTCAGGAGAACAGGCAAGACTTACTGGTCAATCTCATCCCGGATCACCCTGTACGCCTTCAGGTTCTCGTGGATTGCTTCCAGGACAACGCAGAGTTCTTCGCAGGTGCCTTCATTCAGGTTGCCCAAGTTTCCAAGGCTAAGCAAATTCTGGTGGTGCACCATGGGTGTAGCACGCATGACCTCTCTTACATGCAGAGGTTCTTGGTGACTTGGTTCAACATCATCATCACTGCCTTCCTGCTCAAGGAGGAATATAGTTAGGTCCCTGTATTTGTTCCAGTGTCATAAAATGACAGGGGCCATCCCAATCCACTGAGCTTTTTTCCCCTGGTGTCTCCCTGGATTGAAATAAAAATTTTCAAAACTCCATTCAATATTCCATCTTTCCTCCAAGGAGCTCAAAGTGGCATATGTGGGTCTCTGTTTCCCCATTTTTATCTTCACAACAACCCTATGAAGTAGAGTCAGACTAAGAGGCACTGGATGGTCCAAGGTCACTCAGGGAGTTTCCTGGCTGAGTGAGGCTGTGAACCTTGATTATTAATTAATTTTTATTAATTTATTATTTACACCCCGCCCATTTGGTGGGGCTTCCCCAGCCACTCTGGGCGGCTTCCAACAACATATTAAAATACAGTAATGCATCAAACATTAAAAGCTTCCCTAAACAGGGCTGCCTTCAGATGTCTTCTAAAAGTCTGGTAGTTGTTGTTCTCTTTGACATCTGGTGGGAGGGCGTTCCACAGGGCAGGTGCCACTACCGAGAAGGCCCTCTGCCTGGTTCCCTGTAACTTGGCTTCTCACAGTGAGGGAACTGCCAGAAGGCCCTGGGTGTTGGATCTCAGTGTCTGGGCTGAACGATGGGGGTGGAGACGCTCCTTCAGGTATACTGGGCCGAGGCCATTTAGGGCTTTAAAGGTCAGCACCAACACTTTGAATTGTGCTCAGAAACGTACTGGGAGCCAATGATCTCCCAGGTCTTAATCTGACACTTTAACCTCTACACCACATTGGCTGGCAGCCATGAGAATCACACACCAGAAACTTGGAACCCTGAGGAGGGAACAACCATATAGTGGTAAAGTTTTCCTTCCTAGGGTTTTCATCAAAGAATTCCACAGGACTGATTGCAAATATTTTTTTTAATGGTTCAGACAATATAACTGTGTCTGTTTTATTGATGTTGAAGGGCAAACTGAATAAAGTTGAGAGTTGGGATAGGGCTGAAATTCAGTTCACATGAAAGTTGAAACTAAGTAGTTTGCACTTTCCAAAATAATATGCAATCCAAAACATAGCCAACTCTTCAAAACTCACACTTCTCTGAATTTTTCAATGTACTTTTCTGCTTGAGTAATGTGTACAAAAACGCATCTTTGAGGGGACAGTGTGCCTACAAATGGATATATTAGTGAAAATAACATGTTTTACATTGGGGGAAGTGGCTAGGCAAAACTGTGCACGTTGGGCAAAATTGCATACAAAAAAGTATAGTAGGCAGACAAAAAAAAGTCTATGTTAAACAAAATTGCATACCAAAATTTCTATATTGCAAAAAAAAAGCAAAATGTGTATACATGCAAAAAAAGCATACAAAAAAAATCAATATTAAACAAAAATCCATGCCAAAATGGGTATACTGTATTAGTAAAATGCTGGCGAATGAGGCCTTTTTACTTTTTTAGGCTCCTAAATGGCATCTTTCTGTGCCAATTTCCCACCTGGCTTCCCTCTCCAGCCCTTGAATTAATACTCACATCCATTCCAGCGTCGGTCATATTGACAGGGATATGAGCTTCCAACTGCTTCTTCTCTTTGTATTCACTTACAGACCGTTCTAGGTTTGTCGTCACCACAGCCACAAGCAGATTTGCAAAGATGAAGGCCCCAAATGTGATGAAGATGAAAAAATAGAGAGCCCCGCCTATCTCCAAAGCAAGACCTTCCTTTCTGTAAAGGAAAGAAGGAATGCCATTGTTAAGTTGTGGGTGAACATATCAGACGACACAGCGATTCTTCAAACAGCTCTTGTTTATTCACAGGCCAGAACAGAACTGAACTGAAGGGTTCAGCCAGCCTGCTTATATAGAGCTCCACTAGAACGCAACAGTAACCATTTTCTGTAACCATCCAATCACTGAACGTCACTTTCAATCCCTTATTTGCATATGTGGACCTGAGTGAAAACTATCTACAGTATTCCCCTGCTGGCCCAGGGTGAGAACTTCAGTACATAACATTCATCACCAAAGCGGGTGGGCGGGAACCCTTTGCCGCTACTCTGAGGATGGGGCCATGGCTCCCATATCCTTTTCTCTCTAGGCCAGGGATGGGGACCTTGCAGGCCCTCCAGATATTGTTAGACTATCATCCCATGACTAGTGGCCATGCTGGCTGGGGCTGATGAGATTTGGAGTCCAGTAGTGTCTGGGGGGCACCAGGCTCCTCATTCCTGATCTAGGGCTCTGATGTCAGTCTGAAGGTTCATCCAGACTAATTTTCCTCTGCGATTCCTAGGCGCAGCTCTGTACTTTTCCGATCTGCATCCAAGAGCTTCACCCACCTCCCCTACTTCCCAGTGAAGACTAGCTCTTCAACATTCTCAGCAATCCATGGGGAACCCCAACTGCTGTTTGTTCTGATTCAGCATTAAAGAGCAGCTTTTCCTGGGGAAAGCAGTGGGACAAAAGGAGAGAAGAGCACTTCGGCATGGACCAGGAAAGCACAGACTTGTGCCTAGAAAGCATGGGGCAAAAGGTCAGTGTGGATGAGCCTGGGACCAGCCCTCTACTATTCATCAAATCAATTTTATACTTCTTTTTCTAACACTAAAAAAGGAAACTCCCTCCAAAAAATGCAGCAATTTACATAAAAGAACGAAATCAAGTCAAATGGCCGTCAAGTAACAAAAGCAAATACTTTAAAAGTTTTAAAAACTTTAAAATCAAAAGAAGCAGAGTTAAGGCCTTCAGTCGTCTCTTTATGAACATCAAAGCCACCCAGGAGGAGAATGTTTTCACTGCCAGCCTAAATGTCATCTGGGATGCATTTAGAATGGCCCGGTGAAAAAAAGAAGACAGGTCTCCTGCCCCTTTAAGTTGCTGAGAAGAGAGAATTTCAGCAGATATAGCTTATTATTAAATGTGCAGAAGCCCTGTCCCTCTTTTGCAACTAGCCACCGTCAATGGGGGTCAGGGGTACCAGCTTGAACAAAATATGGGGGGAGGCAGGTAAGCCCTGCCCCACATAACTGATCACATGACACAGTGCACACATACCATTTGAACAGCAATACTCATCAACTTGGGGGAAGGTATATATTTCATTGTATTATAATATATTATATTAGAATACAATAAAATATGTGAGGGGACCACCTCAAATATAATACACAGTTGTACCTTGGATCCCGAACGCCTTGCAACTCAAACGTTTTGGCTCCTGAACGCTGCAAACCTGGAAGTGAGTGTTCCGGTTTGCAAAAGTTATTTGGAACCTGTTGGAAGTCCAACAGGGCTTCCACGGCTTCCGATTGAGTGCAGGAAGCTCCTGCAGCCAATTGGAAGCTGCGCCTTGGTTGTTGAACATTTTTGGAAGTCGAACGGACTTCCGGAACAGATTCCATTTGAGAACGAAGGTACGAATGTATTTATATATTTATATATTATATAATATTATAATATAATGTATTATAATATTTTATCGTAAGACCCCACGGCCCCTAGGAATTGACTCCTATGATGGGGGCAAAAACCTGGCTTCTTTGGCAGAAATCTCACAATCCATGATCACCATTATTTGCCATGTGAGGCCACTGCCCCACTCTATCTAATGATAGGGCCAGTCCTGGTTGGACTAACCTAGTCTGGGTCCCACCTGCTGGCTTCTTCCAGGATTTCTTCTGATTTTACTGGACCATAGGGGACAGTAAGCTTGAGGAAGGGCTTGGTAGAAGAGCACCTGCTCTGTACACAGAAGGTCTTGGGTTCAATTCCTGACATTACCAGGTAAAGCTGTAAATGCTCCCTGCCTGAATCCCTGAAGAACTGCTACCAGTCAGCATAGACTATGCTGAGCCTAACATGGCTGCAACTCAGAACATCATTTATTGGCATGATGCCCTTCCTCTCGTTTGGAATGAAGAACCAGTTGTTGGCATCCGCCTGTCTCGAGAGACAGCAGAAGTGTGCACCATCAGAAGTAGAGTTAAACTGTTGGAGATTCACAGCACCTGCTGTGGCTGTAGAGACCAAAATGGG
Source organism: Podarcis pityusensis (assembly GCF_964106645.2). Taxonomy (NCBI): domain Eukaryota; kingdom Metazoa; phylum Chordata; class Lepidosauria; order Squamata; family Lacertidae; genus Podarcis; species Podarcis pityusensis. The sequence goes on along the minus strand of NC_138033.1, from coordinate 23,519,434 downwards.
AGATGCATGTTTCACTGCAGCTGGAGAAGTTGCAGGCATCTGGTTTCACTACTTCCTCTTGTTTGAAATAATAATAATAATAATAATAATAATAATAATAATACCCCTCCCTTCTGGCTGAATTTCCCCAGCCACTCTGGGCAGCTCCCAATCGAGTGTTAAAAACAATACAGCACTAAATATTAAAAACTTCCCTAAACAGGGCTACCTGCAGATGCCTTTTAAAAATAAGATAGCTGCTTATTTCCTTGACATCTGATGAGAGGGTGTTCCACAGGGTGGGTGCCACTACCGAGAAGACCAGTGACCCTTGTTCATTGTGGCTGAGCATGGTTTGCAAGCTACTCACTCAAAGTCGTCATATATGTTAATCCACCCATCCTGCGTTATGCAGATGAACAGGGAGTACAAAGCAGTCCCCATATTCCCAAAATGCGTTGGGACCGTGCTTCCAAAGAGGGTAACACCAAACACAGAGAAGACCTGCAAAAGGACAAAGCAACGGTTTTTAGGCACACTTTACCCTAGCACTGGCATTTTTCTACACATTCCTCTGCTGGTGAGCCGCACTGAAAAACTCAGAAAAACGCAACTTTCGAAGTTGCCTTTGTTTCAGTTTACGTATTGTTTTGCGAAGTGTGAATTGGTTCGGGTCAACTTCAAAGCAAACAGAACTGGTTTTATCCCTCATTCCTACATCATACATATGCCTGGATTGCCAAAATGAAAAAGAAAAGACAGCGGTGAAAGAACAAAATGAAGGAGCACTGAGTGGGTGCAGGAACATGTAGGAGACAGAAGGGATCTCAGTTCATTCCCATGCACCGCTCCCTGACTTAAGAGGAATTTGACAGCATCTCACCAGCATGATGGCAAAAAGCAGGATCATGATGTTAGCCATGTCAGGAATGGACTGCAGGATCACCTGGATCATCCGTGCCAGACCAGTCACCATGGTGCAAACATGCATCAGTCTCATGACTCTGGAAAGCAGAGGAATAATAATAATGTGTGTGCATTTAAAGCTCAGGGGCAGGGCACACAGATTGCATGTAGGACAGAAGAAGAAGAAGAAGAAGAAGAAGAAGAAGAAGAAGAAGAAGAAGAATTTATTATTTATACCCCACCCATCCAGCTGGGTTTCCTCAGCCACTCTGGGCGGCTCCCAACAGAATAGTAAAAACACAATAAAACATCAAATATTAAAAACTTCCCTAAACAGGGCTACCTTTAGATGTCAGATAGTTGTTTATTTCTGTGACATCTGATGGGAGGGCGTTCCACAGGGCGGGTGCCACTACCGAGAAGGCCCTCTGCCTGGTTTCCTGTAACCTCACTTCTCGCAGTGAGAGAAGTGCCAGAAGGCCCTCAGAGATGGATGTCCAGGCTGAACGACGGGGGTGGAGACACTCCTTCAGGTATACTGGGCCAAGACCGTTCAGGGCTTTAAATGTCAGCCCCAGCACTTTGAATTGTGCTCGGAAACGTACATCTCACTACTCACTTGCTCAGAAGTGATGTAAGAACAGAAGCAGAGCCTGCTGGATCAGGCCAATGACCCATTGAGTCCAACATCCCCTTCTCACTATGGGCAACCCCTAGATGAAGAGCTAAATTAAGTGTTAGGCCAAATCATCTGACCAACCTCTCTCTACCATGTGCAGAGTGCAGACCTCATGAGAGAGGATGAATGGAGCATGCAGCCCACATTTTCTCAGTGGCAGTTGCCCGTTTGTGGAATGCCCTGCCTGGTAAGGCGCATCTGTCTCCCTCATGATTAACATTCAGTAGAAATTGAAAAGCTCCCCTGTTCACCCAGGTGCTTGACGGCTGAGCAAAAAACTATTCCCTGTAACCTTGAAATCATGGGACATGAGTAGGCATGTGGAAGAACTCTGCCCAAAACGGAAACAGGAGCAGAAACTGCTGGTGTTCGCTTATTCATCCCATTGTCCAGAACAGAACTCAATTTGGTGAATGCATTTCACCAAATTTTGGCATTTGCTGCTGTGGCTTTCAATCCGCAAAGCAATGCATCATGGATTACGTTACCCTCCCTGCCATTTCTGCTGCATTTATCTGGCACTGAAAATGTCTGAGGCAGAATACAGTGGTATCTCGGGTTAAGTACTTAATTTGTTCCGGAGGTCCGTTCTTAACCTGAAACTGTTCTTAACCTGAAGCACCACTTTAGCTAATGGGGCTTCCCGCTGCTGCCACGCCGCCGGAGCACGATTTCTGTTCTCATCCTGAAGCAAAGTTCTTAACCTGAAGCATTATTTCTGGGTTAGCGGAGTCTGTAACCTGAAGCGTATGTAACCTGAAGTGTGGGAGCCAGGAAGTCATGGAAAAAGGCTTGTAGCGCCACCTGGTGCCTCGCTGACCTCGGCTGACCAGCACTCTGAGCTTTACAATGTATTGGAATGTATTGACCTTAAATGGAGTTGTGTTTCCTCTGGGCAGTGATGACCCTATATGGTGATGGGTGTAATAAAAGCCTTGACCGGATGAGGTAACGGGAGACATTGGCAAACGGCCATGCGGCTGGAGAGAGACAAAGGATAATAAAAAAGCTACGGGAGGAGAGAGAAGTTCGAAAGGAGCTGCTCATACCATCCTGAAAATATTGCTGGCTCTCTGTGTCTTTATTTTATGCTAAACTGCGCCATTTGTAACGGCTGGCTCCGACACTGAAGCGTATGTAACCTGAGGTACCACTGTAATATAATGACAATGTAAGTTACAGAAGCTCAGCACAGTGGGCAGCAAGATGCATAACGTCATTTTTAGCACAATATGAACTGCAGCAGAAAGGAAACGGAGCTGTTTGCAATGACAACAGAGCAGAACAGAAAATGACGGTTCCTTCTTACATCTCAAGCTACAAGGATGTATCATTGATTTTAAACACGTTTAGATGTTTATTTTTATTTCTAATAATATTGTTTTGCTGCTCTCCCCCTTTTTTGGTGCTCTGGGCTCCTTTAGGAGTATAACAACAACAGCAGCAGCAGCAACAACAACAACACCTCCTAAGAATTTTGGGAACAAAGGCAGCCCTCCATTCCTACCTGAGCATGTGGACAATTGTTCTGTCATTCAGTGCGGTAAAGATCAGGCCAAGGAACAGAAGCAGCATAATGAAAAAATTTATTATGTTCCAGCCATCCTGAGTTAAGAAACAGGGAACAATGAATTGTCATATGGAATATCTCAAAGGAATGTATTTATTTTAATTCCCACATTTATATCCCATCTGTCATGGACTGGTTGGATGCAGTGGAATGGTGGAGGGAACCAGCTGGGGAACCCCTTAGGGAAGAAGTTTCAGAGCCCGGCGAGTGGCGGCGGGACAACAATGAGTGGTCAGAGGGAGAAGAGGGAGAAGATTGGGAAGAAGAGGTGTTGGAAGCTGGAGAAGTGACAGGGCTTAGTGAGCTGGGAGAGTCTGTGGCAGAGAGCAGTCAAGAAACAGAGGCAGAAGCTGAAGCAGGAGAGTAGGATGTGGGAGGCCAATAGGCAGAGATGAGTCAGGCTGGCAAAGAGTCAGGGGTGTCTCCCTCTCCTACTATAAGGCGACCCCCCCCCATGTCTCCCAGAACCGGAAGGGGCATGGAAAGGGTGGAGGCGATATTGGCTGCATGAAGCTGCTGTCTCTGATTGCTTGGAAAAAGTCTTGGCAACTGATTTTCATGGAGGAAGGCCATCGGGAATGAGCTGCTCTGCTCATTAGGCCTGACACTCAATCAAATCTGTTAATAAAGAATTTACTCTATCTTTGAACTGTTTTATTACTGACCGGCACACTCCTGTGATACCTGTCTTCCTTGAAGAACCTCAGGATGATGTTGGGCATAGGGGTGGGATAATATGTCAGTTTATCTCAAGTTGTCATTTTCCCCATCTTAATTTCAGCTCTCCACATTTCGCATCAGTTTGTGATTATTATTTTTTAAGTCAGTGTGAAATTCGCCAGCATTTTAGTACAAATTTCTCTTAATACACACATCTTATATGTAGTTTTGCAATTTCCCCTATTATAATGCATTTTAAATGCATTTTCCCTTTAATATACAGTATGCATTTTTCTGCACGCCTTAGCATAGCGTAAAGCCATAGTGTGGTCTAGTGGTTAGAGTGCTGGACTAGGACCTGGGAGACCAGGGTTCATATCACCTCTTACGTGCCCTTTTTCTAAACTGAAAAGTTCTAAACATTGAGACCATTCTTTGTAGGGGAGTCCCCTTGATCACTTTCGTTGCCCTTTCCTGAAACTTTTTCCCAAACTCACAATATCCTTTTTCAGGTGAGGCGACCAGAACAGTACCCCAAACATGGTTGCACCATAGATCTGTACAATGGCATTAAGGTGTCAGCCGTTTTGTTTTCCTTTCCTAAGGATCCCTAGCATGGAATTTGCCTTTTCAAGCAGCCACCACACCCTATTTTCTCTTGAGAGTAACTAAGCACCCGCAGACAAAGCTGATCTATGCACTGAGGCAGGTGCCCTGTTCTCACCTTCCAGTATAAGGAGAAGCCATAGTACCAGTTGAGGATTACTTCGCAGAAAAGGAGAGACATGACAATCATATCTATGGCTGAGAAGAACCCAAAATATTTCTACAGTAGAGGAAGGAAAGAACAAAGTTGGCAGTCTCCCTAGATTAATAATAATAATAATAATAATAATAATAATAATAATAAAATAATTTATATCGTGCCCATCTGGCTCTGGGTGGCTTGCAACATATAAAACACAACAAAACATCAAACATTAAAAAACAAGATATCCTATACAAGCAACAAACAAATCAATAAAAGCCACCACCACCACCAACAACAACCAGTTTACAGTTACAGTTGTACCTTGGTTTTTGAATTGAATCCATTCCAGGAGTCCGTTCTACTTCCAGAACAGTTCGAAAACCAAGGTGTGGCTTCTGATTGGCTGCAGGAGCATCCTGCAGCCAATCGGAAGCTGCACTGGACGTTCGGCTTCCGAAAATTGTTCGAAAACCGGGACAATCACTTCTGGGTTTTGATCATTTGGGAGCCGAAACATTCAAGTTCAAAGGTGTTTGGCTTCCGAAGTTCCACTGTATATTCAAAATAAAGTAACCACCAATCCCAACTAAACATTTAACCAACACCAACCTGACAAAAATGGAACAGAGGAACCAAAATTATAACCGTTTAAAACATTTGAAAACATTTTAGCCACTTGCCCCAACCCAAGGTTTGTTCCAGCAATGTCCCAGTGGCCTCCCATGAGCCTCTTTTAGCTATTCAGAGTGAGTCTGGGCCCCTAGGCCAGGTGAAAATGGGCCTTGCAGCAGGAAGCAGGTCTTTCTTCCAACACAAAGGCAGCAGCAGATATGCATTTTCCATGTCATGTTTCTCATTCTCACTGTGAGGTGTATGGTGCAGGATCCTGTACGGTATGGTGCGGCCCTCCGAGCTTCACAGTCTGGCCCTCTGGACTCAGCCCAGGCCACAACTCAGCCACAACCCCTCTCTCCAGATGACACCCCTTGCCAGCCCTCCTTCACATCCTCCTTGGGTGTTTTCGCCTAGCTGGAATGTGTCCTTGAACCCTGAGCTTTCTTGCCTGTCTAGATCAGGGGTAGGCAAACTAAGGCCCGGGGGCTGGATCCGGCCCAATTGCCTTCTCAATCCGGCCCACAGACGGTCTGGGAATCAGCATGTTTTTACATGAGTAAAATGTGTCCTTTTATTAAAAATGCATCTCTGGGTTATTTGTGGGGCATAGGAATTCGTTCATCCCCCCCCCCCAAAAAAAAATATAGTCAGGCCCCCCGCATGGTCTGAGGTATGGTGTACCGGCCCATGGCTGAAAAAGGTTGCTGACCCCTGAACTAGATGGAGGGGGTGTGACCTTGTCTAGAAGATTTGCATTTGTTGCTCCACCCACTTTTGACTCTGGCCCCACCTACCACTGCTGTGTGCTCCCTGGAAGGTTGCCCAAAATGGGAACATGGCCTCCAAATTGAGCAGGGTTCCCCACTTGTGCCCTAAAGCCTCAGATACAACGTTGAAACAGAAGGTGTAGCTCAGGGGTGGTGAACCTCAGGCCCAGGATTTGTGGCTCTCCAGACCTCTCTATCTGGCCCTTAAAATCTCAGTTCCCTGGGAAGAGGGTGTGACTGTTAAAGAACTCTGGGAATTGTAGCTCAGGGAGGTGAATAGGCATCTCCTGACAATTCTCAGAAGCCCCCATGACAATCTACTTTCCCCAGGATGCTTTGGGGGAAGCCATACCGGGGAAGCCATACATGTTTAAAGGGATGCGGGTGGCGCTGTGGGTTAAACCACAGAGCCTAGGACGTGCCAGTTTGAATCCCCACAACGGGGTGAGCTCCCATTGCTCGGTCCCTGCTCCTGCCAACCTAGCAGTTCGAAAGCACATCAAAGTGCAAGTAGATAAATAGGTACCGCTCCAGTGGGAAGGTAAACGGCATTTCCGTGCGCTGCTCTGGTTCGCCAGAAGCGGCTTAGTCATGCTGGCCACATGACCTGGAAGCTGTATGCTGGCTCCCTTGGCCAATAAAGCGAGATGAGCGTCGCAACCCCAGAGTCGGCCATGACTGGGCCTAATAGTCAGGGGTCCCTTTACCTTTATCTTTATACATGTTTAAAGTGGCATGAGACTGCATTAAATGTAGAGTGCCAATAGGGGGCTCTGTTAATTGCAATGGGTCTACTCTGAGGAAGCCATAGTTGGATGCAACTCATACAGTCCACTGGTACCCGGTCAACAGAGGAGGGTTCAGGAACCTGTGGCCTTGCAGACATTATTTGATTCCCGCTCCCATCGGTCGCAACCAGCTTAGCCCATGGTGAGGGATGATGGGAGTTGTAGTCCAGCAGTATCTGGAGGGCAACAGGTTCCCTACCACTGAAATAGAGAGTCAAAGGGATAACAAAGAGGGAATAAGGCTGAGTCAATGGTGTGCTGTGCCCATTTAACACTTGGTGGTCCTTTGGCCCTGCACTGGATTGGTGTGTCAAAACTCACCTCTTCTAATGTTGGCTCTGTTCGCACAGCAATAGTGATGGCGTTGAGGATGATGAAGCTGGCCAGTAGCAGCCTGAAGGCTGGATGACGGAGGAATGTCCCCATGCATGTTTTCGAGATAAACTCTTCCACGTCCCAGTCATCCTGTTGTGGGGAAGAGCAGAATTGTGGGGGTGTCAGTCAGGCTGGGCATAGGAACTCAAAATGTAGGAACTGCACCTTCCCGTCTCTGCCTGATTCTGTCTTTCTCTGTAGCATGATCCCTTCTGAATTTATCACTACACTACTGATGGAGAGTCTGGTGATGGGCCTCAGATCAGAGGTGATCATGCAGGGAGACCTTCCTGTGGATACAAAGGTGGCTATTTTGGAGGCAGCGGGTGGAGCTGTGGCTATTCCTGAGATGGTGGAGACAGAAGGTGGGCGATACTACAGCGCAGGTGGAGGCTGCAGCGGTTCCTGGGAAGGCAAGACCTTAGGAGACTCTTCAAGAGCCGATTATGACAACTGAGCTCGCACCAAGTAGAACTTCTCCCTGAATCAAGATTTGTCCTAATGGCTACATTTACAAACAAAACAGAAACCTTGGAGCGTCAGTGAATCTTGTTTAGTTACCTACATGGATCTTCTTTGCCTATGTAGCCTTTGTCGCTAACCAGTGTGGTGTAAAGGTTAGAGTGCTGGGCTCTGACCTGGAAGCCCAGGGTTCAAATCCCTGCTCTGCCACGACGCTCACTGGGTTGACCTTGGGCCAGCCACTGCCTCACAGCCTAACTTACTTCACAGGGTTTGTGTGAGGATAAAATGGGAAAGGAGAACCATGGGTGCTACTTTGAGCTCCTTGGAGGAAAAGGAGGTTTATAAGTGTAATAAATAAATAAACAAATGAGAAAGGTGGTCTGCTTAGATTTTGCTCAAAAGTTGGTGTGTTCAAGAGTGGTTCTAAAGCATTTTTGAAAACAGTTTTATTTGCCTCACCCTCTCAGTCCAAGGTTTGTTTGTTTTTAGCTTGTTTTGTTTTTAACTTGACGTATTGGGCCCAACAACAGCTAGAAGCTGAGCAAACCTTTTTTTAAAAAATAAAATAAAACAAAATAGTGCAATGCACTTAAGAGCTGCATAAAGAAGATCTCTTCTTTATTTTATTTATTTATTTATTTAGAGAGTTCCACAAATTTTATGTACATAAATGAACATATTTCAAGCCTAATATTTCTCAGATTTGTGTTACAATAATTTATAAAGTATGACCACCAATCAACCAAGTTCGTATTACAGTGGTACCTTGGTTCTTGAATGGCTTAGTTGTTGAACAAATTGGCTCCTGAACGCCGCAAACCCGGAAGTAAGTGTCCTGGTTTGTGAACGTTTTTCGGAAGCCGAACATCCGACGTGGCTTCTGCTTGAGTGCAGGAAGCTCCTGCAGCCAATAGAAAGCTGTGCCTTGGTTTTCGAACGATTTCAGGAGTTCAGGAACCAAGGTACCACTGTATAGGCGGTGTCATTCCTCTGATGGACTGCCTCAGCCTCTTCATTTCCGTTGATTCTAGGTTATTCAGTAGCCATCCCATATAGATGCAACACAAGGGCATTTCCATTTTCTCACCCATACTACTCTGGCTTCAATAAGACTTTTTTTTTTTAAGATATCTGTTCTGCAGACACATCGTCCTCAATCCAATTAAATATTATCAACATTGGGAAAAGTCTAATATTTGCTCCTATCATCAATATAATCTGCTGCATAATATGTCTCGCAGAATAATAGGCATGTTGACAAGAGTTTAGCTCTTAACACGGCAAGGGAAGGCAACAGAACCACCTTGGTATTAGCAAAAGAGTTAAATGATTCCAGCTGGTCTAGTAATAAAGGAGATTTTACTGTAAAGCAAACCCAGAGATCAAACCAAGTGGTCCTTGAAAATGTTTGTTTATATCCTTTATTTTCTTTTTTTTACACTGGAGGAAACATGCATGACTCAACCGACACTGCATTTGAAGATGATCGGGGGCTCCTGCGCTGAGTTTCTGGTTTTACGAAGCCCATTAAAATCCCACAATGGCTGTGCAATACTTCCAGTATCTGAGTCAGCATGTCTATGAATGCTGGGGAACACCAGCTCATGTCCTGCTTGTAAGCTTCCCATGGACATCTGCTTGGCCCACGGCCAGCCCTGCAATGAGGCAGAGTGAGGCAGCAGCCTCAGGTGGCAGATTCTGATGTCTGTGCAGTGTCCAGAGCTGTAGTGCTATGTACTCCCTAGGCTAGACTGCTGCCCTCAACTGCAGTAGAAGGCATTGCCCTTCCCCACTATTGGAGTAATAGTCAGCTACCAACCCAGTTGAG